>NC_143207.1:6977500-7290937 GCF_051530095.1 Phoenix dactylifera | reverse complement strand
ACTAGAAGGCTATTCAGATTCTAGCTTTCAATCTGATCCAGATGATAGCAAGTCAATCTCTGGATATATCTTCACTTTGAATGGTGGAGCTGTGAGTTGGAAAAGTTCCAAACAGCAAACTGTAGCTGACTCAACTACTGAGGCAGAATACATAGCTGTTAGTGAAGCTGCTAAGGAAGCAGTCTGGATGAAGAAGTTCATCACAGAGCTGGGTGTAGTTCCTGAGATTGCCGGACCAGTCCCAGTTTATTGCGATAACACTGGAGCAGTTGCACAAGCTAAGGAACCAAGGTCTCATCATAGATTCAAGCACATTTTGAGACGCTTCCACCTTGTTCGAGAGATAATCGAAAGACAAGACGTCAAGATTGAACGAGTAGACACAAAGAACAATATAGCAGACCCATTTACTAAAGCTCTACCACAGCAGCAATTCAATCGTCACCTCGATTGTATGGGGTTAAAATATAAGGGCGATTGGCTTTAGTGCAAGTGGGAGATTGAAAGAGTAGATGCCCTATAAGCCAATCATTTGATGGGTTTCTCTTTGTAATCCTCCAAATCATGTACTTTGACACTCGATATATATCAATAAAGGCATTGTGTTTCATCATTTGCTGCTTATCTATTTTATTATTGGATGATGAACCCCATAAATTAGGACATTGGTTTTAGGGTTATGATGAGATCATACCAGTGAGACCTAAAATCCTAAAATCCTAATTTAGAATATTCCCAGTCAAATTGGTATATTGAGTCGGGGATCAATATTACCGGAAAGACTGGCACATCTTATGTATGCTCAATGTAGAGGGTGATTGATCTCACAATCACTTGTGTGAGACACTAATACAAAGATGTGGGTGCTCATTAGAGGAATGAGTTCACTGAAATGACCAGCCATGAGAACATCTTATGGATTCTTACTTAATTATCAAAAGATGGTTCTCATAGTGGGAGTTGTGCAAGTGATCCTTAGACCTGAGATCACCATGGTACCTTGTGCACTTGAAGCTATGTTTTGGTTTACCCTCATTCACGACATTGCGTTGTGTACGGGGTATTCTGGATATGGTGGATTTTGTACGAAGGTTGTGAGTAGGTCAACAAGGAATCAGTCACTTCTAGTAAGAGAAGGTAACATCCTACTTACTCTAATCTTATGATGATTCAAGAAGCCTTTGATCAAAGCAAAATGAATATTAGAAAGAGTTTCTAATGTTTCATTGTTTGAATTATCATATAAAAGATTGAGAGAGACATGAATAAGTGATTGAGTTTGATATTGATCCATACTCGAGCACTTATTCAGGATGTAGTATGACTGAGGGATTGAATTGCACAGTAACTTTCCACTGAAGGGTATGTTTGGATTTGTCCAATACATTCCTCATCTTCCGGGTAGACATGATACGTTGCTAGACGTCAATCATGTCTTGTGGGTTGATCGGATCAAAGAGTTTGATTAGATCAAAGCATCAGAAAGGTTCTGATTGCTAAGTCAGGTTTAGCACTAAATTGAACCTAAATTGGATTAGAGGTATTCTAATCAGGTTAGGTCAACTTGCACCTGCACCTACTGCTGGCTAAGATAAGGAACCCAATGGGTCACACACAAGGGAATTGATCAAGGGTCTAATTGGATTAGATCATGTTTGCAAGATGAACATGCTAGCACGTGTTGCAAACCCTAGCTCCTGATTCGAATTAAATTCGAATATGATTCTTAGATTAGGTTGATCTAATATGATTAGATCATGACCTAATATGGGTTAGCCAAGAGTTGAAACCCATTTGGCTTTAATTAGACCTGATTTGATTAGGTTTAATGTTTTCTTTAAGTTGGTTAAACCCAATTGGATTGGGTTTGATAGGGCCTTCACTTCTGGACCATTGGATCGCTTCCTGGATGAAGGATCTGGTCCACTGGTTGGCGCCTTCATCTGGACCATTGGATGGCTTCCTGGATGAAGGATCTGGTCCACTGGTTAGCGCCTGAAACTGGACCACTGGATGGCTCTCTGGATGAAAGATCTGGACCGTTGCTCAGCGCCTGAATCTGGACCACTGGATGGCTCTCTGGATGAAAGATCTGGACCGTTGCTCAGCGCCTGAATCTGGACCACTGGATGGCACCCTGGATGATGATGCCCTGATCTGGACCATTAGATGGCACCTAGATCTGGACCATTGGCTTTGGTTCACTGCATTTGGGCCCTTGGATCATCAGGATTTAAGAGGGAGATGTGAGAAAGAAGTTGATACACCCTTCTCCTTAGCACCCCATCATGATGGGATGCATCTCTTGGCACATGCCTCATCATGATGAGGTGTGTGGATGGGATGCATCCCTTTATGATGCATCCCTCCATCTCTTATAAATAAGGAGGTGCCTTGGGGTTCTAAAGATCATCCAAGAAAAAGCCTCTCCTTCTCTCTCCCTTATCCCTTCTTTCTTACAAGCCTCTCTCTTTTGTCCTAACCCAAGACAAGAGGGTCTTCTTTAGGACAAAAAGGCTAGTGAATGTTTTAGAGGTAGAAAGGAAGAAGGAAGTGAAGGAAAATCAGCCAATTAAATCCTTTGGAAGGATTGAACAATTAGAATCAAGTTTTGGTGGAGCTAGAGTCTTGAACCCATTCCTGTGTGGATCAACATCGAAGGGTGAACATTTGGGCACCTTAGGACATCTTCAGATATATTGGATATAGCGTGATAGGTATTCTTCTATACCAAGATTATATTTTCTATATTATTTGGTTATACTATTAAGGCGATCTTGGCTTATTAGGGTTTCATATAATGGGTTTTATAAGAAAATTTTATAATCCCGTATCTTCCGCTGCGCCCTAGGGCACTGGAAAACCCTAACAGATTCAACCATCGGATCGGTCAATGCCTCTAGTGTGTGTGACCCCATAGGTTCTACTCTGACTGGTAGTGAGATATATTGTGATCTCTATCACAATATCATTGAAAAAACTCCTTTCAATAGGTCGGAACGATTCCAACTCTACTCATTAGGGCTTATCGATCATCGAGATAATCCCTATGAGTCCCACCATCCACCAGTGACACCTAGCAGCATGTAGTGGCTACCCAGCAGAATAGAATGATGAACCTCTAGGTGCAGTTATCATGTGATACAGTCCTTCTATCGTGGATCCCTACAGGACGGAGGTCATGGATAACTCGTCAAACCTCTTCGTCTGTTATATGTCAAGATTTATTTGACTCGAGTTCGTTAGTGGAAAACTCTTTCTCCACTTTATATTACCGCCCTGGCTAAGGTCTTAGAACTCAGTCTAACAAATCACATAGGATCACTCCTCTTCTATCAAGGTCGATAGATTCCATGTGAGTGCATACCCTACTCCTACAGTGAACTTATTGCAGCCAATCTACACTACAAGGACCCATATGACTAGAGACCATGTATACGTGTAGTCAAACTACAATAACCTCACTGTGAGTAGCTGAAGCACCGCAGGTCAAAGGACCAGTCATACTACTGCAACATCAAGCAAGTCACTGACGAGTGGATAGACATCCAAGTGACTTCTTGTCTTGGTCACGCTCAGTACCCTTGTTCTCTAACAAGCACCTGCACTATCACTTCAGTGTCCCTACACTATGGACTCAAGTCTCGTCCATCCAGAAGGAAAGTGATCTGTGCACTGATCGGATCGATCACCGTCCTCGTGATGATCCATTGATCAGGAGCATTTAGAAATTAATCACTAATGATACATGGCTCAAATTCTCAACTCTTGAGAATATGCATCATCATCTTATTATTTTCTTGGACGATTCATAGACACATAAATAATATGAATGATAAGATGCCTTTTATTTATTCAATAATAAATAGTCAAGTACAAAATTATGTCCCTAGAATTAACAATGTGTCAGCCAGATTGGCTTCTAGGGCATACATCTAACAATCTCCCACTTGCACTAAAGCCAATCAGCCATAAACCTAAGCCCCATCTTCTCAAGATGCGTTTTAGTTTTCTGCCGACTTAGCTGCTTAGTGAATGGGTCCGCCACATTTTCTGTAGAGTCTACTCTCTGATCCTCTACTTATTTTCTTTCGAGGTAGTCGCTTATTAGGTTAAACTGCCGCTCTATGTGCTTCGATTTCCGGTGAGACCTTTGGCTCCTTAGCTAGTGCTATGGTGCCTTTGTTATCGCAGTAGAGTGTTATGACATCTGATGACATTACACCTAACTATGCAATGAACCAAAAGATTTCCACTGCACCCTTAGAGACGGCTTAACATTTAGCTTCTAAGTTAGAATCTATAATGATCGGTTGTTTGGAACTCTTCCAATTTACTGAACCACCATTGCACATATTCTGATGTAGACTTTCTATCATCAATATGTGTGCATCCTTCTACCTTCAACTCTGATCTTCTTCCAAAGACCAAGAATATGTCCTTAGTTCTTCTCAAGTACTTAAGACTGTTCTTCACAGCTATCCAGTGCTTTTTGCCTGGATCTGATTGACATATGCTCGTGACATTCACAGCATGTACTATATCAAGTCATGTACAGAGCATGGCATACATGAGGCTCCCTATTGCTGATGCATAGGGGATCTTGCTCATGCGTTGAATCTCTTCAGATGTGTTGGGGCACATCTTCTTGGAGAGATTAATTCCATGCCTTAGGGGTAATAGACCCCTTTTAGAGTTTTCCATGCTGAACCTTTTCAGCACTTCCTCTATGTACATCTTCTGTGATAGGCCAAGCATCCTTTTAGATCTATCTCTATAGACCTTTATTTCCAAAATATAGGATGCTTCCCCAAGGTCTTTCATGGAGAACCTTTTTGACAACCTGACCTTGACCGAGGTTAGCATGGGAATATCATTTCCTATCAGGAGGATGTCGTTCACGTACAGTATGAGAAATACGACAGCGCTCCCACTAACCCTTTTGTAAACACACGGTTCCTCTTCGTTTTTGATGAAATCAAACGTTTTGATTGCGTCATTGAAACGAGTGTTCCAACTCCGAGATGCTTGCTTTAGTCCATAGATGGACCTTTGCAGCTTGCAGACCTTGTGATCTCCATCACTTGAAGTGAAACCCAAAGGCTGTTCCATATAGATATCTTCATCAAGATATCCATTTAGGAAAGCAGTTTTCACATCCATCTGCCAGATTTCATAATCATGAAATGCTGCAATGGCAAGCAATGTTCGGATGGATTTTAGCATGGCTACAGGTGAAAAGGTCTCCTGATAGTCAATGCCTTCGCGCTGACTATACCCTTTCGCCACAAGCCTTGCCTTATAGGTCTCTACCTCTCCATCCGAACCTATTTTCCTTTTGTAGATCCATTTGCATCCAATAGGTACAATATATTCTGGTGGGTCTACTAAGGTCCAGACTTGGTTGGAATGCATGGAGTCTAACTATGACTTCATAGCTTCCAACCATTTTTCGGAATCGATATCAGATATCGCCTCGTCGTAGGTTTTGGGATCTTGTGTATGATCCCTATCTCCCATTAGGAACATTTCCTCGGTATCCTCTTCTTGTATACCTAAGTATCTATCGGGAGGATGGAAGACCCTACTAGATCTACGAGGTGGTCGAGGGACATCGTGTACTGGCTCTGTATGAATGGGTTCGATAGGATCCATGACTCGTTGCTTTTCAGAGACTTTCTCTTCAAGCTCAATTTTCCTCCCACTGCCTCTATCAAGGATAAACTATTTTCATGAAGATAGCATGGCGTCTCATAAACACTTTGTGATCCTTTGGGATGAAAAATTGTATCCTAATAACTCTTTCAGGATATTCAATAAAACGAGCATTAATTGTCTTATCCTCTAACTTGCGCCTGTTGTGGCTTGACGTGGGCCGGACATCCCCAAATCTTGAGATGACCAAGACTCGGCTTCTTACCATGTCATATCTCATATGATGTGGTAGGAACGGACTTTAGAGGGAATTCTATTCAATAAGTAAATAGGGCATCTATCTAAAGAAACAAGGGTAAATCAGTGAAGCTCATCATGGATCGGACCATATCCAATATAGTCCGATTCCTCCTCTCCGACACTCCGTTGAACTGAGGTGTACCAGGAGGAGTCCATTATAAAACTATACCATTCTCCTTGAGATAATCTCGGAACTCTCCATTAAGGTATTCACTTCCTCGATCTGATCGAAAAACCTTAATGAGTTTTTTGTGTTTATTTTTCTACTTCATATCTAAGCTTTTTGAACCTTTCAAAAGTTTCATATTTGTGTCTCATACACATATCCATACCGTGAGTAATCATCGGTAAAAATAAAGTAAAAAATTACAACCCCTAGCCTGCACATCGAATGGGCCACACACATCAGTGTGTACTAGGGTAAGTATTTCAGTGGACCTCCCTGTGTCCTACAAAGGATAATTTGGCCATCTTTTCTTGAAGGCAGAATTCACAAATCAAATATGACTCGAAAGTCAATGAGCCCAAAAGCTCATGTTTCTCCAATTTGTTTATTCTGTCTTCTCCTATATGGCCAAGCCTGAGGTGCCATAAATACTTTAGATTTATCTCATTTTTGGATCTATTAGATCCTATGGTATTCACTGTTTGCTCACAGATACATCCACATGTATGTGATAGAGACTGTCAATCATAAAACCATATTGAATCAATTTATTTTTCAAATAAAAATTTTTCTGTGCTAAATAAAATACAGAAATCAAATTTCTGCTAGCAATAGGTAACAGTCCCTAAGTATCCTGAGCATATCTGACAAACCTTCTGAAGGTCTGTCACCCTTCATGTTCTTTATGCTTTCCATGTATGTAGGACAGTTCCTCTTCCAATGGCCGTCCATGATGCAATGGAAACGCTTTTCCTTGCAATTGGCCTTTTTCTTGGAACTTCCTTACTTGGTGTTTTCTTAGTCTTCTGCTTCTTCGCAGACTTCTTCTTCTTCCAAATAGACTCTCTCTTGAAATTAGAAACCAACTTGACAGCGAAAACGATGCCCCTTGAACTTCTTCAAGGTCCCTAATGTAGTTACCAATTTATTTAATAATTCTATTTTAGTGCATACAACCTTGTTCATATGGTAGTTTACTATAAACTATTCATATGAAGCTGGAAGGGATTGCGGGATCAAATCCGTTTGCAATTCCTTGTGCATGGTCATGCCAAGCTTCTCTAAGTTCTTTATCATGGTCAAACCATGATCATGGACAGACTGCCCATCGTGCATCTTGGCTTTGAAGAGCCTCTTGGACACTTCAAAACAAGCTGCGTGACTCTGATCACCATACAACTCTTGCAGGTGATTTAATATGTCCCTGGCAGTCTTCATGTTCTCATGCTGGCATTGTAATTCATTGGACATGGATGCCATTGTGCAGCACCTAACCTCATTGTCATTGTTCGTCCACTTTAGCATGCGTCTTACGCTGATCAGTGATCGGACAGATTGGTAACACGGGGATTCCATAGTCTAGCATATACCCGAATTTCTCACAATTCAAAACTATTTTTGAAATTTGCTGAGCCAATCTTTATAATTGGGTTTGGTCAAACGGTTGTTCTATAGGATATGAGTTAAGAGTCTAGAAGCTGACTTTATAATTCTCAGAGAGTAAAGATTCTAGTTAGACTTTTGTACTTGATCCTAATCTGTTCTAAGATCTTTTAGAACAAATGTAACTCCCACTATTTTCTCGATTCCTCACACTCCCCTGGTAGGAAAACGGAAATCCCACACGACTAGGGTTTCTAGTGGGTACTGCGGTCCCACCGATTTACATGCCACCTCACCTAACAGTTATTGATGACACATAGATTGATGAATGTACAACTCTTGTACAATGCTTCTCAAGCATGTTGCAGTGTAACTTGGTCTCTAAGCCATGAAAACCTCACCTAACAGTTATTGGTCCCATTTCTTAGTTAAGTCAGACCCACCGTATAACCGTAGGAATAAAGTCGTCATTGGGTCCTCACCTAACAGTTATTGGTGCCCAACCCCACCTTTACCCTACAACATCTCATGTCTATAGAGAGGTCCAGCCCCCCGATGCAACTTGACCACTGTATCCAGCCGAGACAAATCAACATCAGAAAGACCTTAGCAGCTCTACTACGGTGGAAGACCTATAAACTAAAACCTCCTCAATCAAGTCGAGAGTGAACCAACATGAGCAAGTCATATCACGCTCAGTACCCTTGTTCTCTAACAAGCACCTGCACTATCACTTCAGTGTCCCTACACTATGGACTCAAGTCTCGTCCATCCAGAAGGAAAGTGATCTGTGCACTGATCGGATCGATCACCGTCCTCGTGATGATCCATTGATCAGGAGCATTTAGAAATTAATCACTAATGATACATGGCTCAAATTCTCAACTCTTGAGAATATGCATCATCATCTTATTAATTTCTTGGACGATTCATAGACACATAAATAATATGAATGATAAGATGCCTTTTATTTATTCAATAATAAATAGTCAAGTACAAAATTATGTCCCTAGAATTAACAATGTGTCAGCCAGATTGGCTTCTAGGGCATACATCTAACAGAAGGTCCCGGCAGAATGGAGCGTGCTCGAGAATCCTCCTCGCGCCGGCGCTCCTCCCCATGGGAGAGGAAGGAACGCGGGTTGAGGAGGACAGGCGAACGCTCTGGCAGCGGCGGCTCCTGAGCCTGCTGCGGCGCCCGGGACATCGCACCCTGCAGATTCTGCACCGCCTCCGCGAGGGTGCGAACCTGCTGGGTTAGCTGGTCGAACTGGGCGGCTTCGACCATCTGAATGGGCGGTGGGGCGGTGGAGTGTTGCTGAGAGCGTGTTGGGGATGCAGCGGCCTCCCGGCCAGTAGCGCGAGAGGCCCCGCGACCGGAAGCATTGGAAGCTCCACGACCACCTCGCCGTGCCATTACGATCGCTCTAAGATCCGGGCCCTTCCTCTAGCGCCAACTGTTGCTGGTGGTCCAAACCGAGAACGATTGGCACAGCGGTGTGAACGGGGTTCCCTTGGAGTTGGGTTGATTGCGCTCCACCTTCCACCGGGAAACCTGCAGGCAAGCCTCGCACCACCACTGGGGTAGTGGGGGCCCTCCGACGATCAAGTCAGAGGAGATTGAAGGAGAAGGAGAGATAGTAGTAGCGGATAAAAGAATACTCTGGAAAACCTTTGCTTACCCTCCCCCTTCCCCCCAGCCCCATATATATCAGGCTGGGGGGTTTTTCCGGGGATTCGTCATCGTGTGGCACGATGGGGCTGCCACTGACATGGCCGTTACGGGGCGTCGTGGAGCAGCGCTGGGTACGGCCCTGGCAGGGCATAGTGGAGCTCCGCTTTGTACGGCTGTTACAGGAGATCGTGGGGCAGCGCCGGATACGGCTGTTGCAGGGAGTAGTGGAGCAGGGGGCCGCGGCGTGCCTCAGAGGAACAGTCTGTTGTTGTCGAGAGATTGCCGACTCGGGGTCGGATGACTGGATCAGGGGGCAGCCGACTCGAGGTCGGGCTGCGGAGCCGAAGATATCCGACTCGGGATCGGATTGCTGGATCAAGGGGCAGCCGACTCGGGGTCGGGCTGCGGAGCCGAAGATATCCGACTCGGGGTCGGATTGCTGGATCAAGGGGTAGCCGACTCGGGGTCGGGCTGCGGAGCCAAACATATCCGACTCGGGATCGGATTGCTGGATCAAGGGACTGCCGTAGTCTTCCTGGGCGCGCGTGCCGGTCACGTGGGGCATGGTGGCTAAATTCCCCCGTAACAATTTCATATTTAATTACAAAAATTAAAACATAAAAGTTTAAACATGAACCTGGCTCTGATACCACTGAAAGTGAATCCTAGGTTCTTCTGTGTTAAGCATGCTGATTTTTTTTTTTAAAAAAACCATGGCTGAACCTGATCGGGTTGCCTACGTACCCCTTCATAAGGGGGATCAAGCTATACGTAGTTCTTTTTAAGTTTTAAAATGCAGCGAAAAAATCGAATCAAATAATTTAATTCATGCATGCTTACAAGATCAAATCTAAAAATCAGCACTTTAAAAACACATAGGATTATGCCGGAATCGTTTAAAAAATTATGCTAAAACTTTTATGCATGATTAACTATCAGATCTGAAACTTAAAAACTCTATTCCAATTAATCTCCGAATATCCATTGAATGGATTCTGGAGATATCTTCGTGAGGAGCCCCAAAAGAGGGTAAAACCTCGGAAAATCGGACCTAGATCTTGACACCATAATAAAAGATTAATGTAGGATTAATACCTTTTATGATGGATGAAATGTTAGAAGTATGCCCTAGAAGCCAATTTGGCTAACGCATTATTTTATTCTAGGATATAATTTTGTACTTGACTATTTATTATTGAATAAATAAAAGGCATCTTTTTCATTCATGTTCTTATGTGTCCATGAATCGTCCAAGGAATTAATAAGATGACGCATATTCTCAAGAGTTGAGAATTTGAGGCATGTGTCATTGGTGATTAATTCCTGAATTACTCCTGATCGATGGATCATCACGAGGACGGTGATTGATCCGCTGAGATTAGTGCACATATTGCTTTCTTTGATGGACGAGTCTTGAGTCCACAGTGTAGGGACACTGGAGCAATTGTGCAAGTGCTTGTTAGAGAACAAGGGTACTGAGCGTGACCAACACAAGAAGTCACTTGGATGTCTATCCACTCGTCCGTGACTTGCTTGATGTTGCAATAGTGTGACTGGTCCTTTGACCTACGATGCTTCGGCTACTCACAGTGAGGTTATTGTAGTTTGACTGCACAAATACATGGTCTCTAGCCATATGGGTCCATGCAGTGTAGATTGGCTGCAGTAGGTTCACTGTAGGAGTAGGGTATGCATCTACAAGGAATCTATCGACCTTGATAGATAAGGAGAGATCCTATGTGATTTATAAGACTGAGTTCGTAAGACCTCGGCCGGGGCAGATTGCATAGTGGAGGAAGAGTTCTCCGCTCTCGAACTTAAGTCGAATAAATCTTGACATATGACAGACGAAGGGGTTTGACGAGTTATCCATGACCTCCGTCTTGTAAGGATCTACGATAGAAGGACTGTATCACATGATAACTGTACCTAGAGGTTCATCATTCTATTCTGCTGGGTAGCCACTACATGCTGCTAGGTGTCACTGGTGGATGGTGGGACTCATAGGGATTATCTTGATGATCGATAAACCCTAATGAGTAGAGTTGGAATCGTTCCGACCCATTGAAAGGAGTTTTCAATGATATTGTGATAGAGATCACAATATATCTCACTACCAGTCAGAGTAGAACCTATGGGGTCACACACACTAGAGGCATTGACCGATCCGATGGTTGAATCGTGATTAGGAATCACAAGTAATCAATTTGATTGATAATAAGTTGAAGAAGGAACAAAGGGAATTAATTAATTGGACTTGAAACAAGAGTCCTACTTGGAGTTGGATTCTTGGAGTCCTAATTGGATTAGGACTGGGATTCCTACTTGGACTGGGATTCCTACTTGGAGTAGGACTAGGATTCCTACATGGAGTAGGATTTCTATAATCCTAATTAGATTAGGAGTTTTGAACTAAATTTGGATTCCTACTTGGAGTAGGATTTCTAGAGTCCTAATCGGATTAGGACTTCGAATTCAAATTAGAGTCCTAAGGATTAGGACTAGAATTAAATAAATCCTAATAGGATTAG
This sequence comes from Phoenix dactylifera, assembly GCF_051530095.1. NCBI lineage: Eukaryota > Viridiplantae > Streptophyta > Magnoliopsida > Arecales > Arecaceae > Phoenix > Phoenix dactylifera. Next base: position 7,279,227 of record NC_143207.1, on the reverse strand, counting down.
AACTTCTTAAGTCCCAATTAATTATTAATTTAATGAATCAAGATGACTCCTAATTAGATTAGGATTGAAGGATTCAATTGAGTCATGGCTCATCAAGTTCTAATTGGATTAGGACTTACCTAGATTAACACAAAGTAGGAGCTCCACATGCTATTTAAGAGGAGGCGTGGGGCTGACCTAGGGTATTCATTGAAGCCCTCTCCCTCTCCAATTCGTGGCCCCTCTCCTCCCCTTTCCTTGGTTCAGCCGCAAGCAAAGGAAGAAAATGAAAGGTGGCCTCTTCATCCTCCCTTCTTCCTTCCAACGCAGGGAAAAGAAAGAAGGCTGCAGGGGCTTTGATCTTCTTCCTCTCTTCATCCTTCTTCTTCCTCCTCCCAAGCACAATCAAGGATTGATTAAAAGGGAGGACATCAGCCATCAAAGTTATCTCTGCAAGGGAGCTAGCACCCCGGGGAGATAGAAAGCTTGGATCGGTTCCTGCTTCGTGTGGATACCCGTAGAGGCCGGGCACTTGAACGGCTTCAAGCGAACCTTCATCCAAAAACCACGATCATCAGTTTGCGGTGATCATCTACCCGCACAAGGTGAAGATCTGATCTTCTAATGTTTTTAAAAAGTTTTTAATCCTTATCTATCTACGAACGGTTTTAAACAACGTTCATGCGATGAACGGTTGATCCCGCGCATGCATCTTCCGCTGCATCTAAAATTTTTGAAATTTTTCTGCGGCATGGGTGGGTATGCTAACAGTGGTATCAGAGCCTAGGCATCGTAGATTAAGGTAAGGATTAATTATTCATAGGCTTATTAGATCTGAAATTTAAATGATTATGCATGCTGAAAATTTTCTGCATGCAGATTTTTTCTAGGATGCTGATTTTTGCACGCTGATTTTTATGTGATAAAAAGATGATTCTAATTGCATTGTTAATAGGATTACAAAGTTTAGAATCATGATTAGCATGATCAGTGTTGCCCAAGGTGACAAGCCAAGAGGGGGGGGGGGGGTGAATTAGTTTCTTCTAAATTTTGATGCTTTAAACGTTTTCTTAATTAAGTGCGGTGGATGCTTTCTTAAGCTATTTGAGTGAGTTAAACTAACGCAAGAGTAGAAGATGATGCAAGAGTAAATGAAAACACAAGCACAACACAAACACAACAATATATAGTGGTTCGGTGCTCTCCTTAGCACCTACGTCCACTCCCCAAGCGTCCCCTTGGGAATTCACTATAATCTCGCAGATTACAGTTGGATTGTTTTCCGGGCTCACAATCCAAAAATCTTTGTTGGTTTTACGGGCTCACCAACGAACCTATACACTTTGGTTTTCCGGGTTCACCAAAAACCTTTGTTGGTTTTGCGGGCTCACCAACTAACCTTTACACTTTGGTTTTCCGGATTCACCAAAAACCTTTGTTGGTTTTGCGGGCTCACCAACGAACCTTTACAAAGTGTTTAATTAACAAAAGGAAAGATTCAAACTCCTAAATGAGCATATGAAACAATATAAGCTACAAGGAAGAGTTAGAAAGTATTTATCGCTTTGAAGTCGCTTTGCTCTTCTTTGTCAAGGATGCTTCACTCTTTAAAGGGGATGGAGCTCTTGATGCCTCTTTGAATCTGCTCAATCCCTTTCTTTGATTCTTGAATGAAGCTCTTGATGAAGAAGATTAGGGCACTTTTGTATTCTTGGGTACTCTTTGATATTCAACTCAAAAGTTATTCTCTCTAACGAATAGTGCCCCTTTAAATAGCTTCCCACCTTCTTAGGACAAGTCCCAATGGTTAGATTTGAAAAACTAGCCGTTACTCACCTTGGAAAGGACAAAAAGTACAGTTGCAGAACTAGCCGTTACTGTTCAGCCCGTGTTTGGGTCGGCTCAACCTGTCCTTGGGTCGACCCAACTTTGCCTTGGGTTGACTCAAACATTCCTTGGGTCGACCCTCTCAGAAACCACAGAAACTTCAATTTCAGCCTTCCTTCCCATGGGTCGACCCAACCATTCTTTGGGTCGACTCAAAGTCCACTTGGGTCGACTCAACTTCTTCTTGGGTCGACCCTCTCAGTAATTCCAGAAAACCAATTTCTGTCTGTCTTTCTGTCTTGCCTTTGGGTCGACCCTCTCAGGGTTTGGGTCGACTCAAGCTTGGGTCGACTCAACCACTCTTTGGGTCGACCCTCTCAGTAAATCCAGAGAGCATTCTTCAGTTGTGTTTTTGAGGTTCTTCAAGGTTGGGTCGACTCATGCTTACCTTGGGTCGACCCAACTCACTGTTCATTTGTGCCATTTTTGCAGGAGTGTGCCAAATGATTTCTTGATGTGCCGGGGTTGACCCAATCAACCTTTGGGTCGACTCAATCCACACTTTGCTGCATTCTCAAGGTTAGATTCATTCAAATGAACAAGGTCATGTATCTATTTTCAATTAACCAAATATACTGAGAGTAATGAACTTATAAATGAAGTATCAATTTAACTTATAGCATACTCTAGATAATTGCTTGTTAATCATCAAAATAACACTATCATCCTCAATCAGCAACCTATGTCATGAGATAATCAATTAGATTTCAGATCTAAAAATTATAATTGTTGCATGTGGTGATGATCATAGGATTCAAACCCTTTTGGTATCAAATGTAATGACCTACGATGTGATCTGTAATGTCATGTAATTTTTCAGATGCTTGCATGCATCTTATTTGATGTTTTGAGAGGCCTGCGTGCCTCCTAAAAGGGGATGTAATTTATTATTATTTTTATTTTACATCTGATTGTATTTCTGTGATGTGATGTACGTCAACGATCAAGTTGAAGACAAGGCATGAGATGAACGGCGATCCAAGTGGTTGATGGTGATGGGATCAAGAGTTGATCAAGGATCGAGTCAAGGAGGCTTGGAACCAATTCAAGAGTTGAAGATCAGTTGATCGATTGACGTGCATGTGCTTGTAATACGACCTAATTAGAATCCATGATCATCACCTATTTAAAGTTTAGCTTTATTTGATGCTGCGATTATAACTGCCTGTGATGTGCCGTTTGCATGTGATGTGAATGAGAGTCGGGTAGATAGGTTTACATGTGATGTAGCAAACCCAATGAGACCTAAATTAAAACCTCCTCAATCAAGTCGAGAGTGAACCAACATGAGCGAGTCATATTAGATTAATTGATCTAATTGGTGTCCAAGGAAAGCATGAAAGGTGGTTACTTAATTAGGACCTTACTCTCTGAGTAAAGGGAGCCTCCCACCTGCTTACCTGGCCAATTGTTCGATTACCTCTTATGAAGAGCTCAAGTTGCAAACACTAAGACTTGATTAACCAATATTAGGTCAATAGGTCTTCCACTGTAGTAGAGCTGCTAAGGTCTTTCTGATGTTGATTTGTCTCGGCTGGATACAGTAGGCAAGTTGCATCGGGGGGCTGGACCTCTCTATAGACATGAGATGTTGTAGGGTAAAGGTGGGGTTGGGCACCAATAACTGTTAGGTGAGGACCCAATGACGACTTTATTCCTACGGTTATATGGTGGGTCTGACTTAACTAAGAAATGGGACCAATAACTGTTAGATGAGGTCTACATGGCTTAGAGACCAAGTTGCACTGCAACATGCTTGAGAAGCATTGTACAAGAGTTGTACACTCATCCATCTATGTGTCACCAATAACTGTTAGGTGAGGTGCCATGTAGATTGGTGAGACTGCAGTACCTACTAGAAATTCTAGTCGCGTAGGATTTCCGTTTTTCTACCAGGGAAGTGTGAGGAATTCGAGAAAATAGTGGGAGGTACATTTTTCTAAAAGACCCTAGAACAAATAAGGATCAAGTACAAAATTCTAACTAGAATCTTTACTCTATGAGGATTATAATGTCAGCTTCTAGATTTTTAACTCATATCCTATAGAACAACCATTTGACCAAACCCAATTATAAAGACTGGCTCAGCAAATTTCAAAATAGTTTTGAATTGTGAGAAATTAGGGTATGAGCTAGACCATGGAATCCCTGTATTACCAATCTGTTCGATCACTGATTAGCGTAAGACGCATGCCAAGTGGATGAACGATGACAATAAAGTTAGGTGCTACATAATGGCATCCATGTCCAATAAATTATAATGCCAGCATAAGAACATGAAGATTGCCAAGGACACATTAAAACACCTGCAAGAGTTGTATGGTGATCAGAGTCATGCAGCTTGGTTTGAATGTCCAAGAGGCTCTTCAAGGCCAAGATGCGTGATGGGCAATCTATCCATGATCATGGTTTGACCATGATAAAGGACTTAGAGAAGCTTGAGAAGCTCGGCATGACCATGCACAAGAAATTGCAAACGGATTTGATCCCACAATCCCTTCTAGCTTCATATGAACAGTTTATAGTAAATTATCATATAAACAAGATTGTATGCACCAAAACAGAATTGTTAAATAAATTGGTAACTACCTTAGGGACCTTGAAGAGTTCAAGGGGCATCGTTCTCGCTGTCGAGTTGGTTTCTAATTCCAAGAGAGAGTCTATTTGGAAGAAGAAGAAGCCTGCGAAGAAGCAGAAGACTGAGAAAATGCCAAGTAAGGAAGTTCCAAGAAAAAGGCCAATTGCAAGGAAAAATGTTGTCATTTGCATCATGGACGGCCATTGGAAGAGGAACTATCCTACATACATGGAAAGCATAAAAACATGAAGGGTGACAGACCTTCAGAAGGTATGTCAGATATGCTTAGGATACTTAGGGACTGTTACCTGTTGCTAGCAGAAATTTGATTTCTGTATCTTGTTTAGCACAGAAAGATTTTTATAAGACTACTGTTCCATTTATTTAAGAAATAAATTGATTCAACGTGGTTTTATGATTGACAGTCTCTATAGCATACATATGGATGTATCTGAGCAAACAGTGAATACCATAGGATCTAATAGATCTAGAAATGAGATAAATCTAAAGTATTTGTGGCACCTCAGGCTTGGCCATATAGGAGAAGACAGAATAAACAAATTGGAGAAACATGAACTTTTGGGCTCATTGACTTTCGAGTCATATTCGATTTGTTAATTCTGCCTTCAAGGAAAGATGGCCAAATTATCCTTTGTAGGACACAGGGTGGTCCACTGAAATACTTACCCTAGTACACACTGATATGTGTGGCCCATTCGATGTGAAAGCTAGGGGTTGTAATTTTTACTTTATTTACCGATGATTACTCACGGTATGGATATGTGTATGACACACAAATCTAAAACTTTTGAAAGTTTCAAAAAGTTAAGATATGAAGTAGAAAAATAAATAGAAAAACTCATTAAGGTTCTTCGATCAGATCGAGGAGGTGAACACCTTAATAGAGAGTTTCGTGATTATCTCAAGGAGAATGGTATAGTTTCATAATGGACTCCTTCTGGTACACCTCAGCTCAATGGAGTGTCAGAGAGGAGGAATCGGACTCTATTGGATATGGTCCGGTCCATGATGAGCTTCACTAATTTATCCTTGTTTCTTTAGATAGATGCCCTATTTTCAGCTATTTATTTATTGAATAGAGTTCCCTCTAAAGTCCGTTCCTACCACACCATATGAGATATGACATGGTAAGAAACCAAGTCTTGGTCATCTCAAAGATTTGGGGATGTCCGGCCCACGTCAAGCGACTACAGGCAGACAAGCTAGAGGATAGGACAATTAATGCTCGTTTTATAGAATATCCTAAAGAGTCATTAGGATACGACTTTTCGTCCCAAAGGATCACAAAGTGTTTGTGAGCCTAGATGCTATCTTCATGGAAATAGTTTATCCTTGACAAAGACAGTGGGACAAAAATTGAGCTTGAAGAGAAAGTCTCTAAATAGCAACGAACCATTGTGCCTATAGAACCTATTTATATTAAGCCAGTACATGATATCCCTCAATCACCTCGCAGATCTAGTAGGGTATAGTAGAAGAGGATACCGAGGAAATGTTCCTAGTGGGAGATAGGGATCACATACAGGTTCCCAAAATCTATGACGAGGCGATATCTGATATCGATTCCGAGAAATAGTTGGAGTTAGACTCCATGCATTCCAACCAAGTCTGGACCCTAGTAGATCCACCAGAAGGTATTGTACCTATTGGATGCAAATGGATCTACAAAAGGAAGATAGGTTCGGATGGAAAGGTAGAGACCTATAAAGCAAGGCTAGTGGCGAAAGGGTATAGTCAACGCGAAGGCATTGATTATCAGGAGACTTTTTCACCTGTAGCCATGTTAAAATCCATCCGAACATTGCTTGCCATTGCAGCATTTCATGATTATGAAATCTGGCAGATGGATGTGAAAACTGCATTCCTGAATGGATATCTTAATGAAGATATTTATATGGAACAGCCTTTAGGTTTCACTTCCAGTGATGGAGATCACAAGGTCTGCAAGCTGCAAAGGTCCATCTATGGACTAAAGCAAGCATCTCGCAGTTGGAACACTCGTTTCGATGACGCAATCAAAATGTTTGATTTCATCAAAAACGAAGAAGAACCGTATGTTTACAAAAAGGTTAGTGGGAGTACTGTCGTATTTCTCGTACTGTACATGGATGACATCCTCCTGATAGGGGATGATATTCCCGTGCTAACCTCGGTCAAGATCTGGTTATTAAAAGAGTTCTCCATAAAAGACCTTGGGGAAGCATCCTATATTTTGGGAATAAAGGTCTATAAAGATAGATCTAAAAGGATGCTTGTCCTGTCACAGAATATGTATATAGAGGGAGTGCTGAAGAGGTTCGGCATGGAAACCTCTAAAAGGGGATTATTACCCCTTAGGCATGGGATAAATCTCTCCAAGAAGATGTGCCTTAACACATCTGAAGAGATTCAGGCTGAGCAAGATCCCTTATGCTTCGGCGATAGGGAGCCTCATGTATACCATGCTATGTACGTGAAATGATATAGTATATGCTGTGAGTGTCACGAGCATATATCAGTCAAATCCAAGCAAGAAGCACTGGATAACTGTGAAGAATATTCTTAAGTACTTAAGAAGAACTAAAGATTTATTCTTGGTCTTTGAAAAAAAAAAATCAGAGTTGAAGGTAGAAGGATGCACGCATATTGATGATAGAAAGTCTACATCAGAATATGTGCAATAGTGGTTCAGTAAATTGGAAGAGTTTCAAACAACCGATCATTGTAGATTCTACTTTAGAAGCTGAATGTTAAGCTGTCTCTAAGGGTGCAGTGGAAACCTTTTGGTTTAAAAGGTTCATTGCATAATTAGGTGTAATGTCATCAGATGCCATAGCACTCTTCTGCAATAACAAAGGCACCATAGCACTAGCTAAGGAGCCAAAGATCTCACCAGAAACCGAAGCACATAGAGCGGCGGTTTAACCTAATAAGTGAGACTACCTCGAAAAGAAATAAGTAGAGGATCAAAGAGTAGACTCCATAGGAAATATGGTGGATCCATTCACTAAGCAGATAAGTCAGCAGAAAACTGAAACGCATCTTGAGAAGATGGGGCTTAGGTTTATGGCTGATTGGCTTTAGTGCAAGTGGGAGATTGTTAGAAGTATGCCCTAGAAGCTAATTTGGCTGACGCATTATTTTATTCTGGAACATAAATTTGTACTTGACCTAATTAAGTTGGGCATTCTTTTCATTCATGTTCTTATGTTTCCATGAATCGTCCAAGAAATTAATAAGATGATGACGCATATTCTCAAGAGTTAAGAATTTGAGGCATGTGTCATTGGTGATTAATTCCTGAATTGCTCCTGATCGATGGATCATCACGAGGACGGTGATTGATCCGCTGAGATTAGTGCACATATTACTTTCTTTGATGGACGAGTCTTGAGTCCACAGTGTAGGGACACTGGAGCAATTATGCAAGTGCTTGTTAGAGAATAAGGGTACTGAGCGTGACCAAGATAAGAAGTCACTTGAATGTCTATCCACTCGTCAGTGACTTGCTTGATGTTGCAGTAGTGTGACTGGTCCTTTGACCTGCAGTGCTTCGGCTACTCACAGTGAGGTTATTGTAGTTTGACTGCACGAATACATGGTCTCTAGACATATGGGTCCATGCAGTGTAGATTGGCTGCAGTAGGTTCAGTGTAGGAGTAGGGTATGCATCTACAAGGAATCTATCGACCTTGATAGATAAGGAGAGATCCTATGTGATTTATAAGACTGAGTTCGTAAGACCTCGGCCGGGGCAGATTGCACAGTGGAGAAAGAGTTCTCCGCTCTCAAACTTAAGTCGAATAAATCTTGACATATGACAGACGAAGGGGTTTGACGAGTTATCCATGACCTCCGTCTTGTAAGGATCTACGATAGAAGGACTGTATCACATGATAACTGCACCTAGAGGTTCATCATTCTATTCTGCTGGATAGCCACTACATGCTGCTAGGTGTCACTGGTGGATGGTGGGACTCATAGGGATTATCTTGATGATCGATAAACCCTAATGAGTAGAGTTGGAATCGTTCCGACCCATTGAAAGGAGTTTTCAATGATATTGTGATAGAGATCACAATATATCTCACTACCAGTCAGAGTATAATCTATGGGGTCACACACACTAGAGGCATTGACCGATCCGATGGTTGAATCGTGATTAGGAATCACAAGTAATCAATTCGATTGATAATAAGTTGAAGAAGGAACAAAGAAAATTAATTAATTGGACTTGAAACAAGAGTCCTACTTGGAGTTGGATTCTTGGAGTCCTAATTGGATTAGGACTGGGATTCCTACTTGGACTGGGATTCCTACTTGGAGTAGGACTAGGATTCCTACATGGAGAAGGATTCCTATAATCCTAATTAGATTAGGAGTTTTGAATTAAATTTGGATTCCTACTTGGAGTAGGATTTCTAGAGTCCTAATCGGATTAGGACTTCGAATTCAAATTAGAGTCCTAATTGGATTAGGACTAGAATTAAATAAATCCTAATGGGATTAGGACTTCTTAAGTCCCAATTAATTATTAATTTAATGAATCAAGATGACTCCTAATTAGATTAGGATTGAAGGATTCAATTGAGTCATGGCTCATCAAGTTCTAATTGGATTAGGACTTACCTAGATTAAAACCCAAATTGGTTCACCCTTGGTCCAAACCTAATTAGATTAGGACCTAACCAAGAGTGACCTTCCTAATCCTCCTTAGAGGAGGATTAGGTTAACCATGAAGGAGGGGCACACGCCCCTCCTCCTTTTCCTTGCTTGGTGCGGCAAAGAAGAGGGGCCGGCGCCCCTCTTGGAATTTAATCAAGGAGCTCCTACAAAGTAGGAGCTCCACATGCTATTTAAGAGGAGGCGTGGGGCTGACCTAGGGTATTCATTGAAGCCCTCTCCCTCTCCAATTCGTGGCCCCTCTCCTCCCCTTTCCTTGGTTCAGCCGCAAGCAAAGGAAGAAAATGAAAGGTGGCCTCTTCATCCTCCCTTCTTCCTTCCAACGCAGGGAAAAGAAAGAAGGCTGCAGGGGCTTTGATCTTCTTCCTCTCTTCTGTTGGGAACCCGCCCATGCCGCTGAAATTTCAAAAATTCAGATGCAGCGGAAGAGGCATGTGCGGGATCAACCGTTCATCGCATGAACGTTGTTTAAAAACCGTTCGTAGATAGATAAGGATTAAAAACTTTTAAATAACATTAGAAGATCAGATCTTCACCTTTGTGCGGGTAGATGATCACCGCAAACTGATGATCGTGGTTTAGGATGAAGGTTCGCTTGAAGCCGTTCAAGTGCCCGGCCTCTACGGGTATCCACACGAAGCAGAAAACCGATCCAAGCTTTCTATCTCCCCGGGGTGCTAGCTCCCTTGCAGAGATCACTTTGATGGCTGATATCCTCCCTTTCAATCAATCCTTGATTGTGCTTGGGAGGAGGAAGAAGAAGGATGAAGAGAAGAAGAGGAACGAAGCCCTGCAGCCTTCTTTTTCTTCCTTGCATTGGAACCAAACGGTGGAGGAAGAAGGAGGCCACCAAGATCCTTTTCTTCCCTTTGTTGTTGGTGGCTGAAAAGAGAGGAGAGGAGGGTGGCCACGTGATGGAGAGGAGGAGGGCTTCACTTTTTTTTAGGGCACCTCCTTTCAAAGCCTTATAAAGGCATCTAGGGCTCCTATTTGGTTTAGTCCAAATCATGAATTAATTGGGTTCAATCTATGCTAGTCCTAATCCAATTAGAACTTGAATGAACCATGACTCAATTGAACTCTTCAATCCTAATCCAATTAGGAGTCATGTTGATTCATTAGATTAATAATTAATTAGAACTTAAGAAATCCTAATCCAATTAGGACTTGTTTAATTCTAGTCCTAATCCAATTAGGACTCTAATTTGAATTCGAAGTCCTAATCCGATTAGGACTCTAGGAATCCTACTCCAAGTAAGAATCCAAATTTAATTCAAAACTCCTAATCTAATTAGGATTGTAGGAATCCTACTCCAAGTAGGAATCCCAGTCCTACTCCAAATAGGATTTCCAGTCCAAGTAGGAATCCCAGTCTAAGTAGGAATCTCAGTCCAAGTAGGATTCCTAGTCCTAATCCAATTAGAACTCTAGGAATCCTACTCCAAGTAGGACTCTTGTTTTAAGTCCAATTAATTAATTCTCTTTGTTCCTTCTTCAGCTTATTATCAATCGAATTGATTACTTGTGATTCCTAATCACGATTCAACCATCGGATCGGTCAATGCCTCTAGTGTGTGTGACCCCATAGGTTCTACTCTGACTGGTAGTGAGATATATTGTGATCTCTATCACAATATCATTGAAAACTCCTTTCAATAGGTCGGAATGATTCCAACTTTACTCATTAGGGCTTATCGATCATCGAGATAATCCCTATGAGTCCCACCATCCACCAATGACACCTAGCAATATGTAGTGGCTACCCAGCAGAATAGAATGATGAACCTCTAGGTGCGGTTATCATGTGATACAGTCCTTCTATCATGGATCCCTACAGGACGGAGGTCATGGATAACTCGTCAAACCTCTTCGTCTGTTATATGTCAAGATTTATTTGACTCGAGTTCAACAGTGGAAAACTCTTTCTCCACTTTATATTACTGCCCTGGCCAAGGTCTTAGAACTCAGTCTAACAAATCACATAGGATCACTCCTCTTCTATCAAGGTCGATAGATTCCATGTAAGTGCATACCCTACTCCTACAGTAAACTTACTGCAGCCAATCTACACTACAAGGACCCATATGACTAGAGACCATGTATACGTGTAGTCAAACTACAATAACCTCACTGTGAGTAGACGAAGCACCGCAGGTCAAAGAACCAGTCATACTACTGCAACATCAAGCAAGTCACTGACGAGTGGATAGACATCCAAGTGACTTCTTGTCTTGGTCACGCTCAGTACCCTTGTTCTCTAACAAGCACCTGCACTATCACTTCAGTGTCCCTACACTGTGGACTCAAGTCTCGTCCATCCAGAAGGAAAGTGATTTGTGCACTGATCTCATCGGATCGATCACCGCCCTCGTGATGATCCATCGATCAGGAGCATTCAGAAATTAATCACCAATGATGCATGGCTCAAATTTTTAACTCTTAAGAATATGCATCACCATCTTATTAATTCTTGGACGATTCATAGACACATAAATAATATGAATGAAAATATGCCTTTTATTTATTCAATAATAAATTGTCAAGTACAAAATTATATCCCTAGAATTAATAATGTATCAGCCAGATTGGCTTCTAGGGCATATATCTAACAATCTCCCACTTGCACTAAAGCCAATCAGTCATATATCTAAGCCCCATCTTCTCAAGGTGGGCTTCAGTCTTCTGCTGACTTAGCTGCTTAGTGAACGGGTCTGCCACGTTATCCGTGGAGTCTACTCTCTGCACCTCTACATATTTCTTCTCAACATAGTCGCGTATGAGGTGGAAGCGCCGCTCTATGTGCTTGGACTTCTGATGAGACCTTGGCTCCATAGCTAGTGCTATGGTGTCAATGTTATCGCAGTAAAGTGTTATGACATCTAATGACATTACACCTAACTCTGCAATGTACTTTTAACCAGAAGGTTTCCACTGCACCCTTAGATACGGCTTAACATTCAGCTTCTAAGGTAGAATCTATAATGGTCGGTTGTTTGGAACTCTTCCAATTTACTGAACCACCATTGCACATATTCTGATGTAGACTTTCTATCATCAATATGTGTGCATCCTTCTACCTTCAACTCTGATCTTCTTCCAAAGACCAAGAACATGTCCTTAGTTCTTCTCAAGTACTTAAGACTGTTCTTCGCAGCTATCCAGTGCTTTTTGCCTGGATCTGATTGACGTATGCTCGTGACATTCACAGCATGTACTATATCAAGTCATGTACATAGCATGGCATACATGAGGCTCCCTATTGCTGATGCATAGGGGATTTTGCTCATGCGTTGAATCTCTTCAGATGTGTTGGGGCACATCTTCTTGGAAAGATTAATTCCATGCCTTAGGGGTAAGCGACCCCTTTTAGAATTTTCCATGCTGAACCTTTTCAGCACTTCCTCTATGTACATCTTCTGTGATAGGCCAAGCATCCTTTTAGATCTATCTCTATAGACCTTTATTCCCAAAATATAGGATGCTTCCCCAAGGTCTTTCTGTTGGGAACCCGCCCATGCCGCTGATATTTCAAAAAAAATTTCAGATGGCAGCGGAATCGGCATGCGCGAGTTCGACGTTCATTGCATGAACGCTTGTTTCGAGACCTTTCGTAATTAGGTAGGAATTAAAACTTTTAAAATTATTAGGAAGATCAAATCTTCACCTTGCGCGGGTAGATGATCACCGCAAATCTGAATTCGTGGTTTTGGAAGAGGGTTCGCTTGAAGCCGTTTAAACGTCCGGCCTCTACGGGTATCCACACGAAGCAGGATCCGATCCAAGCTCTCTATCTCACCGGGGTGCTAGCTCCCTTGCAGAGATAGCTTTGATGGTTGTGTCCTCTCTTTCAATCAACTCTTGATTGCACTTGAGAGGAGGAAGAAGAAGGATGAAGAAGAGGAAGAAGATCAAATCCCTTCGCAGCTTTCTTCTCTTCACACGCGCTGAAGCCAAGGAAGAAGACCAAGAGGAGGGAGACGCCTCCTCTTCTTTTCCCCTTGCTGATGGCGGCTGAACCAAGGAGAGATGGAGAGGGGGTGGCCACGTGATGAAGAGGAGAAAAAGTCATCTAGGGCGCCGGCCCTAGTCCTCCTTTAATAAGGATGAAGGGCTCCTACAAGTTAGGAGCCTTGACAACTTTCCAAGAGGGGGCGCCGGCCCCCTCTCTCTTCATGTCGCACCTAATCAAGTGGAGAGGGGCTGATGCCCCTCTTACTTGGTTAGCCTAATCCTCTTCCAAAGAGGATTAGGTCCCTCTTTCATGGTTTAATCCTAATCTAATTAGGATTGGCCAAATTGGGTTTAATCTATGCTAGTCCCAATCTAATTAGGACTTGAATGAACCATGACTCAATTGAACTCTTCAATCCTAATCCAATTAGGAGTCATATTGATTTATTAGATTAATAATTAATTTAGACTTAAGGAATCCTAATCCAATTAGGATTTGTTTAATTTTAGTCCTAATCCAATTAGGACTCTATTTGAATTCGAAGTCCTAATCCAATTAGGATTTCTAGGAATCCTACTCCAAGTAGGAATCCAATTTTAATTCAAAACTCCTAATCTCATTAGAATTTTAGGAATCCTATTCCAAGTAGGAATTCCAGTCCTACTCCAACTAGGATTCCCAGCCCTAATCCAATTAGGACTCTAGGAATCCTACCCGAAGTAGGATTTGTGTTTAAGTCTAATTAATTAATTTCCTTTGTTCCTTCTTCAACTTCTTATCAATCAAATTGATTTCTTGTGATTCCTAATCACGATTTCAACCATCGGATCGGTCAATACTTCTAGTGTGTGTGACCCCATAGGTTCTATTCTGACTGGTAGTGAGATATATTGTGATCTCTATCACTATATCATTGAAAACTCCTTTCAATGGGTTGGAACGATTCCAACTCAACTCATTAGGGTTTATCGATCATCAAGATAATCCCTATGAGTCCCACCATCCACCAGTGACACCTAGCAGCATGTAGTGGCTACCCAGCAGAATGGAATGATGAACCTCTAGGTGCAGTTAACATGTGATACAGTCCTACTATCGTGGATCCCTACAGGACGGAGGTCATGGACAACTCGTCAAACCCCATCGTCTGTCATATGTCAAGATTTATTCGACTTGAGTTCGATAGTGGAAAACTCTTTCTCCATTTTACTGCCCTGGCCAAGGTCTTAGAACTCAGTCTAACAAATCACATAGGATCACTCCTCTTCTATCAAGGTCGATAGATTCCTTATAGGTGCATACCCTACTCCTACAGTGAACCTACTGCAGCCAATCTACACTGCATGGACCCATATGGCTAGAGACCATGTATGTGTGCAGTCAAACTACAATAACCTCACTGTGAGTAGCCGAAGCACCGCAGGTCAAAGGACCAGTCACACTACTGCAACATCAAGTAAGTCACTGACGAGTGGATAGACATCCAAGTGACTTCTTGTCTTGGTCACGCTCAGTACCCTTGTTCTCTAACAAGCACCTGCACTATCACTTCAGTGTCCCTACACTGTGGACTCAAGTCTCGTCCATCCAGAAGGAAAGTGATCTGTGCACTGATCGGATCGATCACCGTCCTCGTGATGATCCATTGATCAGGAGCATTTAGAAATTAATCACCAATGATACATGGCTCAAATTCTCAACTCTTGAGAATATGTATCATCATCTTATTAATTTCTTGGATGATTCATAGACACATAAACAATATGAATGAAAAAGATGCCTTTTATTTATTCAATAATAAATAGTCAAGTACAAAATTATGTCCCTAGAATCAACAATGTGTCAGCCAAATTGGCTTCTAGGGCATACATCTAACAATCTCCCACTTGCACTAAAGCCAATTGGTCATATATCTTAGGCCCATCTTCTCAAGGTGGGCTTCAGTCTTTTGCTGACTCAGCTGCTTAGTGAAAGGGTCTGCCACGTTATCCGCGGAGTCTACTCTCTGCACCTCTACATCATAGTCGCGTATGAAATGGAAGCGCCGCTCTATGTGCTTGGATTTCTGATGAGACCATGGCTCCATAGCTAGTGCTATGGTGCCAATGTTATCGCAGTAAAGTGTTATGACATCTAATGACATTACACCTAACTCTGCAATTAACTTTTAATCAGAAGGTTTCCACTGCACCCTTAGATACGGCTTAACTTTCAGCTTCTAAGGTAGAATCTATAATGATCGGTTGTTTGGAACTCTTCCAATTTACTGAACCACAATTGCACATATTCTGATGTAGACTTTCTATCATCAATATGTGTGCATCCTTCTACCTTCAACTCTGATCTTCTCCCAAAGACCAAGAATAAATCTTTAGTTCTTCTTAAGTACTTAAGAATATTCTTCACAGCTATCCAGTGTTCTTCACTTGGATTCGACTGATATCTGCTTGTGACACTCACAGCAAGAGCTATATCAGGTCGTGTACACAGCATGGCATACATGAGGCTTCCTATTGCCGATGCATAGGGAATCTTGCTCATGCGTTGAATCTCTTCAGATGTGTTGGGGCACATCTTCTTGGAGAGATGAATTCCATGCCTAAGGGGTAAGAGACCCCTTTTGGAGTTTTCCATGCTGAATCTCTTCAGCACCTCCTCTATGTACATCTTCTGTGAAAGGCCAAGCATCCTTTTAGATCTATCTCTATAGACCTTTATTCCCAAAATATAGGATGCTTCCCCAAGGTCTTTCATGGAGAATTCTTTTGACAACCAGACCTTGACCGAGGTTAGCATGGGAATATCATTCCCAATCAGGAGAATGTCATCTACGTATAGTACGAGAAAAACGACAGCACTCCCACTAACCTTTTTATAAACACATGGTTCCTCTTCGTTTTTGATGAAATCAAACGTTTTGATTGCATCATCGAAACGAGTGTTCCAACTCCGAGAGGCTTGCTTTAGTCCATAGATGGACCTTTGCAGCTTGCAGACCTTATGATCTCCATCACTGGAAGTGAAACCCAAAGGCTGTTCCATATAGATATCTTCATCAAGATATCCATTCAGAAAAGCAGTTTTCACATCCATCTGCCAGATTTCATAGTCATGAAATGCTGCAATGGCAAGCAATGTCCGGATGGATTTTGGCATGGCTACAGGTGAAAAGGTCTCCTGATAGTCAATACCTTCGCGCTGACTATACCCTTTCGCCACAAGCCTTGCCTTATAGGTCTCTACCTCTCCATCCGAACCTATCTTCCTTTTGTAGATCCATTTGCATCCAATAGGTACAATACCTTCTGGTGGATCTACTAAGGTCCAGACTTGGTTGGAATGCATGGAGTCTATCTCTGACTTCATAGCTTTCAGCCATTTCTCGGAATCGATATCAGATATCGCCTCGTTGTAGGTTTTGGGATCCTGTATGTGATCCCTATCTCCCACTAGGAACATTTCCTCGGTATCCTCTTCTAGTATACCTAAGTATCTATCGGAAGGATGGGAGACCCTACTAGATCTACGAGGTGGTTGAGGGACATCGTGTACTGGCTCCTTATGAATAGGTTCTATAGGATCCATGACTCGTTGCTTTTCAGAGACTTTCTCTTCAAGCTCAATTTTCCTCCCACTGCCTCTATTAAGGATAAACTGATTTTCCAAGAAGATGGCATGACGGCTCACAAACACATTGTGATCCTCTGAGACGTAAAAATTGTATCCTAATGACTCTTTAGGATATCCTATAAAACGAGCACTTATGGTCCTAGCCTCTAACTTGTCCGCCTGTAGTCGCTTGACGTGGGCCGGACACCCCCAAATCTTGAGATGACCCAGACTTGGTTTCTTACCATGCCATATCTCATACGGTGTGGTAGGAACGGATTTAGAGGGAACTCTATTCAATAAATAAATCGCTGTGAGTAAGGCATCTCCCCAAAGGAACATAGGTAAATCAGTGAAGCTCATCATGGACCTGACCATATCCAATAGGGTCCGATTTCTCCTCTCTGACACCCCGTTGAGTTGAGGTGTACCCGGAGGTGTCCATTGTGAGACTATGCCGTTTTCTTTGAGATAGTCCCGGAATTCTCCACTAAGGTATTCTCCTCCTCGATCTGATCGAAGAGCCTTAAGAGGTTTTCCAGTTTGTTTTTCTACTTCATTCTTGAACTCTTTGAACTTTTCAAAAGACTCAGACTTGTGTCTCATAAGATACACATACCCATACCGTGAATAATCATCGGTAAAGGTAATGAAGTAAGAATAACGTCCCCTGGCTAGCACATCGAATGGGCCACATACATCTGTATGTACTAGGGTAAGTATTTCAATGGTCCTCTCCCCATGTCCTACAAAGGGCAGTCTAGCCATTTTTCCTTGAAGACAGGACTCGCAAACTGGATATGACTCGGAAGTCAATGAGCCTAAGAGCCCATCTTTATCCATTTTCTTCATCCTATCTTCTCCAATATGGCCAAGTCTGAGGTGCCACAAATATCTTTGGTTTATCTCATCTCTGGATCTTTTGGATCCTTTGGCACTCACATCTTGCTCGGTAACATTCACAGATACATCCATATGTAAATGATAGAGACTGTCAATCATGAAACCACGTGCGACTATTTTATTTCTTAAATAAATAGAACAGCAGTCTTTGTCAAATGTAAAAACATGACCTTCCTGTGCTAGACATAAAACAGAAATCAAATTTCTGCTAGCAACAGGTACATAATAACAGTCTCTAAGTATTAAACTAAATCCAGACGGTAGTCGCAGATGGTAGGTGCCCACAGCCACAGCAGCAACTTTTGCCCCGTTGCCAACCCGAAGGGTTACCGCACCTTCCGCCAGCCTTCTACTTTCCTTTAGACCCTGCATGGTAGTGCACAAATGAGCACTAGAACCAGAATCTATAACCCAACTAGAAGTAGAAGAAACCGTTAGATTAGTTTCAATAATGAGCAAGTCTATACCTTCTGAAGGTGTGTCACCTTTCTTGTTCTTCAGGCTCTCGAGGTATGAAGGACAGTTTCTCTTCCAGTGGCCTTCGACATTGCAGTGGAAACATTTTCCTTTGTCGTTAGCCTTTTTCTTTTGAACTTCCTTCTTTGGCTTCTTGTCTTTCTTCTGCTTCTTTGCAGGCTTCTTTTTCTTCCAAGTAGACTTTCTCTTGGAACCAGAAGTCAACTCAGCAGCGAGGACATTGCCCCTTGAACCTTTCAAGGCTCCCTCAGCAGTTACCAACATGTTGATTAGTTCAGTCTTAGTGCATTCAATCTTATTCATGTGGTAGTTTACTATAAACTGACCAAATGAATCAGGAAGTGACTGTAGGATCAAATCCACTTGCAATTCCTTGTGCATGTCCATACCGAGCTTCTCAAGCTCCTCTAGGTCCTTGATCATGGTCAGACCGTGATCATGGACAGACTGCCCTTCGCGCATCTTCGCTTTGAAAAGCCTCTTGGACACTTCAAAACGAGCTGTGCGACTCTGCTCACCATACAACTCTTGTAGGTGTGCCAGTATGTCCCTAGCAGTCTTTATATTTTCATGCTGGCATTGGAGTTCATTAGACATAGATGCCATCATATAGCATTTTACTCTAATGTCATCGTCCAACTACTTTTTATGCATCTCACGCTGAACATCAGTGGGACGTGCTGGTAATGTGGGGATATCTGAATCGAGTATATAGCATATCTTCTCACAGTCCAAAACTATTTTGAGATTTCTAAGCCAGTCCTTGTAATTGGTTCCGGTCAGTCGGTTGGTCTCAAGAATATGGGTCAAAGGGTTTGAAGCCGACATTGTATCTGCAGAGAGTAAAGATTCTAGTTAGACTTTTGTACTTGATCCTAATCTGTCCTAAGGTCTTTTAGAACAAATGTGACTCCCACTATTTTCTCGAATTCCTCACACTCCCCTGGTAGGAAAACGGAAATCCCACACGACTAGGGTTTCTAGTGGGTACTGCGGTCCCACCAATTCACATGCCACCTCACCTAACAGTTATTGGTGACACATAGATGGATGAGTGTACAACTCTTGTACAATGCTTCTCAAGCATGTTGCAGTGCAACTTGGTCTCTAAGCCATGAAGACCTCACCTAACAGTTATTGGTCCCATTTCTTAGTTAAGTCAGACCCACCGTATAACCGTAGGAATAAAGTCGTCATTGGGTCCTCACCTAACAGTTATTGGTGCCCAACCCCACCTTTACCCTACAACATCTCATGTCTATAGAAAGGTCCAGCCCCCCAATGCAACTTGACCACTGTATCCAGCCGAGACAAGTCAACATCAGAAAGGCCTTAGCAGCTCTACTACAGTGGAAGACCTATTGACTTAATATTGGTTAATCAGGTCTTAGTGTTTGCAACTTGAGCCTTTCATAAGAGGTAATCGAACAATTGGCCAGGTAAGCAGGTGGGAGGCTCCCCTTACTCAGAGAGTAAGGTCCTAATTAAGTAACCACCTTTCATGCTTTCCTAGACACCAATTAGATCAATTAATCTAATATGACTTGCTCATGTCGGTTCACTCTCGACTTGATTGAGGAGGTTTTGATTTAGGTCTCAATTGGGTTTGCTACATCACATGTAAACCTATCTACCCGACTCTCATTCACATCACATGTAAACGGCGCATTGCAGGCAGTTATAATCGCGGCAATAATTAAAGCTAAACTTTAACTAGGTGATGATCATGGATTCTTATTAGGTCGTATTACAAGCACATGCACATCAATCGATCAAGTGGTCTTCAACTCTTGAATTGGTTCCAAGCTTTCTTGATTCGATCCTTGATCAACTCTTGATCCCATCGCCATCAACCGCTTAGATCGCCTTTCATCTCATGCCTTTGCTTCAACTTGATCGTTGATGTACATCACATCACAGAAATACAACCAGATGTAAAATAAAAATAAAAATAAATTACATCTCCTTTTAGGAGGCACGCAGGCCTCTCAAAACATCAAATAAGATGCATGCAAGCATCTGAAAAATTACATGACATCGCAGATCACATCGCAGGTCATTACATTTGATACCAAAAGGGTTTGAATCCTATGATCATCACCGTATGCAACAATTATAATTTTCAGATCTGAAAACTAACTGATTATATCATGACATAGGTCGCTGATCATGCTAATCATGATTCTAAACTTTGTAATCCCATTAACAATGCAATTAGAATCATCTTTTTATCACATAAAAATCAGCATGTAAAAAATCAGCACCCCTGAAAAATCTGCATGCAGAATTTTTCAGCATGCATGATCAATCAATTTTCAGATCTAATAAGCCTTTAGATATTTAATTCTTACCTTAATCTACGAAGCCTAGGCTCTGATACCACTGTTGGGAACCCGCCCATGCCGCTGATATTTCAAAAAAAATTTCAGATGGCAGCGGAATCGGCATGCGCGAGTTCGACGTTCATCGCATGAACGCTTGTTTCGAGACCTTTCGTAATTAGGTAGGAATTAAAACTTTTAAAATTATTAGGAAGATCAAATCTTCACCTTGCGCGGGTAGATGATCACCGCAAATCTGAATTCGTGGTTTTGGAAGAGGGTTCGCTTGAAGCCGTTTAAACGTCCGGCCTCTACGGGTATCCACACGAAGCAGGATCCGATCCAAGCTCTCTATCTCACCGGGGTGCTAGCTCCATTGCAGAGATAGCTTTGATGGTTGATGTCCTCTCTTTCAATCAACTCTTGATTGCACTTGAGAGGAGGAAGAAGAAGGATGAAGAAGAGGAAGAAGATCAAATCCCTTCGCAGCTTTCTTCTCTTCACACGCGCTGAAGCCAAGGAAGAAGACCAAGAGGAGGGAGACGCCTCCTCTTCTTTTCCCCTTGCTGATGGCGGCTGAACCAAGGAGAGATGGAGAGGGGGTGGCCACGTGATGAAGAGGAGAAAAAGTCATCTAGGGCGCCGGCCCTAGTCCTCCTTTAATAAGGATGAAGGGCTCCTACAAGTTAGGAGCCTTGACAACTTTCCAAGAGGGGGCGCCGGCCCCCTCTCTCTTCATGTCGCACCTAATCAAGTGGAGAGGGGCTGATGCCCCTTTTACTTGGTTAGCCTAATCCTCTTCCAAAGAGGATTAGGTCCCTCTTTCATGGTTTAATCCTAATCTAATTAGGATTGGCCAAATTGGGTTTAATCTATGCTAGTCCCAATCTAATTAGGACTTGAATGAACCATGACTCAATTGAACTCTTCAATCCTAATCCAATTAGGAGTCATGTTGATTTATTAGATTAATAATTAATTTAGACTTAAGGAATCCTAATCCAATTAGGATTTGTTTAATTTTAATCCTAATCCAATTAGGACTCTATTTGAATTCGAAGTCCTAATCCAATTAGGATTTCTAGGAATCCTACTCCAAGTAGGAATCCAATTTTAATTCAAAACTCCTAATCTCATTAGAATTTTAGGAATCCTATTCCAAGTAGGAATTCCAGTCCTACTCCAACTAGGATTCCCAGCCCTAATCCAATTAGGACTCTAGGAATCCTACCCGAAGTAGGATTTGTGTTTAAGTCTAATTAATTAATTTTCTTTGTTCCTTCTTCAACTTCTTATCAATCAAATTGATTTCTTGTGATTCCTAATCACGATTTCAACCATCGGATCGGTCAATACTTCTAGTGTGTGTGACCCCATAGGTTCTATTCTGACTGGTAGTGAGATATATTGTGATCTCTATCACTATATCATTGAAAACTCCTTTCAATGGGTTGGAACGATTCCAACTCAACTCATTAGGGTTTATCGATCATCAAGATAATCCCTATGAGTCCCACCATCCACCAGTGACACCTAGCAGCATGTAGTGGCTACCCAGCAGAATGGAATGATGAACCTCTAGGTGCAGTTAACATGTGATACAGTCCTACTATCGTGGATCCCTACAGGACGGAGGTCATGGACAACTCGTCAAACCCCATCGTCTGTCATATGTCAAGATTTATTCGACTTGAGTTCGATAGTGGAAAACTCTTTCTCCATTTTACTGCCCTGGCCAAGGTCTTAGAACTCAGTCTAACAAATCACATAGGATCACTCCTCTTCTATCAAGGTCGATAGATTCCTTATAGGTGCATACCCTACTCCTACAGTGAACCTACTGCAGCCAATCTACACTGCATGGACCCATATGGCTAGAGACCATGTATGTGTGCAGTCAAACTACAATAACCTCACTGTGAGTAGCCGATGCACCGCAGGTCAAAGGACCAGTCACACTACTGCAACATCAAGTAAGTCACTGACGAGTGGATAGACATCCAAGTGACTTCTTGTCTTGGTCACGCTCAGTACCCTTGTTCTCTAACAAGCACCTGCACTATCACTTCAGTGTCCCTACACTGTGGACTCAAGTCTCGTCCATCCAGAAGGAAAGTGATCTGTGCACTGATCGGATCGATCACCGTCCTCGTGATGATCCATTGATCAGGAGCATTTAGAAATTAATCACCAATGATACATGGCTCAAATTCTCAACTCTTGAGAATATGTATCATCATCTTATTAATTTCTTGGACGATTCATAGACACATAAACAATATGAATGAAAAAGATGCCTTTTATTTATTCAATAATAAATAGTCAAGTACAAAATTATGTCCCTAGAATCAACAATGTGTCAGCCAAATTGGCTTCTAGGGCATACATCTAACACTTTCATGGAGAACCTTTTTGACAACCTGACCTTGACTGAGGTTAGCATGGAAATATCATTCTCTATCAGGAGGATGTCGTCCACGTACAGTACGAGAAATACAACAGCACTCCCACTAACCCTTTTGTAAACACATGGTTCCTCTTCATTTTTGATGAAATCAAACGTTTTGATTGCGTCATTGAAACGAGTACTCCAACTCCGAGATGCTTGCTTTAGTCCATAGATGGACCTTTGCAGCTTGCAGACCTTGTGATCTCCATCACTGGAAGTGAAACCCAAAGGCTGTTCCATATAGATGTCTTCATCAAGATATCCATTCAGAAAAGCTGTTTTCACATCCATCTGCCAGATTTCATAATCATGAAATGCTGCAATGGCAAGCAATGTTCGGATGGATTTCGGCATGGCTACAGGTGAAAAGGTCTCCTGACAGTCAATGCCCTCGCGCTGACTATACCCTTTCGCCACAAGCTTTGCCTTATAGGTTTCTACCTCTCCATCCGAACCTATCTTTCTTTTGTAGATCCATTTGCATCCAATAGGTACAATACCTTCTGGTGGATCTACTAAGGTCCAGACTTGGTTGGAATGCATGGAGTCTAACTCTGACTTCATAGCTTCCAACCATTTCTCGGAATCGATATCAGATATCGCCTCATCGTAGGTTTTGGGATCCTGCGTGTGATCCCTATCTCCCACTAGGAACATTTCCTCGGTATCCTCTTCTAGTATATCTAAGTATCTATCGGGAGGATGGGAGACCCTACTTGATCTGCGAGGTGGTTGAGGGACATCGTGTACTGGCTCTGTATTAATGGGTTCGATAGGATCCATGACTCGTTGCTTTTCAGAGACTTTCTCTTCAAGCTCAATTTTCCTCCCACTGCCTCTATCAAGGATAAACTGGTTTTCCAAGAAGATGGCATGACGGCTCACAAACACATTGTGATCCTCTGAGACGTAAAAACTGTATCCTAATGACTCTTTAGGATATCCTATAAAACGAGCACTTATGGTCCTAGCCTCTAGTTTGTTCGTCTGTAGTCTTTTGATGTGGGTCGGACATCCCCAAATCTTGAGATGACCAAGACTTGGTTTCTTACCATGCTATATCTCATACGGTGTGGTAGGAACGGATTTAGAGAAAACTCTATTCAACAAGTAAATAGCTGAAAATAGGGCATCTATCTAAAGAAACAAGGGTAAATCAGTGAAGCTCATCATGGACTGGACCATATCAATAGAGTCCGATTCCTCCTCTCTGACACTCCATTGAGCTGAGGTGTACCAGGAGGAGTCCATTATGAAACTATACCATTCTCCTTGAGATAATCACGAAACTCTCCATTAAGGTATTCACTTCCTCGATCTGATAGAAGAACCTTAATGAGTTTTTGTGCTTATTTTTCTACTTCATATCTAAGCTTTTTGAACCTTTCAAAAGTTTCATATTTGTGTCTCATACACATATCCATACCGTGAGTAATCATCGATAAAATGAAGTAAAAATTATAACCCCTAGCCTGCACATCGAATGGGCCACACACATCAGTGTGTACTAGGGTAAGTATTTGAGTGGACCTCTCTGTGTCCTACAAAGGATAACTTGGCCATCTTTCCTTGAAAGCAGAATTCACAAATCAAATATGACTCGAAAGTCAATGAGCCCAAAGCTCATGTTTCTCCAATTTGTTTATTTTGTCTTCTCCTATTTGGCCAAGCCTGAGGTGCCATAAATACTTTAGATTTATCTCATTTTTGGATCTATTAGATCCTATGGTATTCACTGTTTGCTCAGATATATTCACAGATACATCCATATGTATGTGATAGAGACTGTCAATCATAAAACCATGTTGAATCAATTTAATTTTCAAATAAAAATCTTTCCGTGCTAAATAAAATACAGAAATCAAATTTCTGCTAGCAATAGGTAACAGTCCCTAAGTATCGTGAGCATATCTGACAAACCTTCTGAAGGTCTTTCACCCTTCATGTTCTTTATGCTTCCCATGTTTGTAGGATAGTTCCTCTTCCAATGGCCGCCCATTATGCAATGGAAACACTTTTCCTTGCAATTGGCCTTTTTCTTGAAACTTCCTTACTTGGTGTTTTCTTAGTCTTCTGCTTCTTCGCAGGCTTCTTCTTCTTCCAAATAGACTCTCTCTTGAAAGTAGAAACCAACTTGACAGCGAAAACGATGCCCCTTGAACTTCTTCAAGGTCCCTAAGTTAGTTACCAATTTATTTAACAATTCTATTTTGGTGCATACAGTCTTGTTCATATGGTAATTTACTATAAACTGTTCATATGAAGCTAGAAGGGATTGTGGGATCAAATTCGTTTGCAATTCCTTGTGCATGGTCATGCCAAGCTTCTCAAGCTTCTTTAAGTTCTTTATCATGGTCAAACCATGATCATGGACAGACTGCCCATCGTACATCTTGCCTTTGAAGAGCCTCTTGGACACTTCAAACCGAGCTGCGTGACTCTGATCACCATACAACTCTTGCAGGTGATTTAATATGTCCCTGGCAGTCTCATGTTCTCATGCTAGCATTGTAATTCATTGGACATGGATGCCATTGTGCAGCACCTAACTTTATTGTCATTGTTCGTCCACTTAAGCATGCGTCTTACGCTGATCAGTGATCAGACAGATTGGTAACACGGGGATTCCATGGTCTAGCACATACCCGAATTTCTCACAATTTAAAACTATTTTTGAAATTTGCTGAGCCAATCTTTATAATTGGGTTTGGTCAAACGGTTATTCTATAGGATATGAGTTAAGAGTCTAAAAGCTGACTTTATAATTCTCAGAGAGTAAAGATTCTAGTTAGACTTTTGTACTTGATCCTAATCTGTTCTAAGGTCTTTTAGAACAAATGTAACTCCTACTATTTTCTCGAATTCCTCACACTCCCCTGGTAGGAAAACGGAAGTCCCACACGACTAGGGTTTCTAGCGGGTACTGCGGTCCCACCGATTTACATGCCACCTCACCTAATAGTTATTGGTGACACATAGATTGATGAATGTACAACTCTTGTACAATGCTACTCAAGCATGTTGCAGTGTAACTTGGTCTCTAAGCCATGAAAACCTCACCTAACAGTTATTGGTCCCATTTCTTAGTTAAGTCAGACCCACCGTATAACCGTAGGAATAAAGTCGTCATTGGGTCCTCACCTAACAGTTATTGGTGCCCAACCCTACCTTTACCCTACAACATCTCATGTCTATAGAGAGGTCCAGCCCCCCGATGCAACTTGACCACTGTGTCCAGCCGAGACAAATCAACATCAGAAAGGCCTTAGCAGCTCTACTACAGTGGAAGACCTATTGACTTAATATTGGTTAATCAGGTCTTAGTGTTTGCAACTTGAGCTCTTCATAAGAGGTAATCAAATAATTGGCCAGGTAAGCAGGTGGGAGGCTCCCCTTACTCAGAGAGTAAGGTCCTAATTAAGTAACCACCTTTCATGCTTTCCTAGACACCAATTAGATCAATTAATCTAATATGACTTGCTCATGTCGGTTCACTCTCGACTTGATTGAGGAGGTTTTAATTTAGGTCTCAATTGGGTTTGCTACATCACATGTAAACCTATCTACCCGACTCATATTCACATCACATGCAAACGGCACATTGCAGGCAGTTATAATTGCAGCAATAATTAAAGCTAAACTTTAAATAGGTGATGATCATGGATTCTAGTTAGGTCGTATTACAAGCACATGCACGTCAATCGATCAACTGGTCTTCAACTCTTGAATTGGTTCCAAGCCTCCTTGATCCGATCCTTGATCAACTCTTGATCCAATTGCCATCAACCGCTTAGATCACCTGTTCATCTCATACCTAGTCTTCAACTTGATCGTTGACGTACATCACATCACACAAATACAACCAGATTGTAAAATAAAAATAAAAATAAATTACATCTCCTTTTAGGAGGCACGCAGGCCTCTCAAAACATCAAATAAGATGCATGCAAGCATCTGAAAAATTACATGACATTGCAGATCACATCGCAGGTCATTACATTTGATACCAAAAGGGTTTGAATCCTATGATCATCACCATATGCAACAATTATAATTTTCAGATCTGAAAACTAACTGATTATATCATGACATAGGTTGCTGATCATGCTAATCATGATTCTAAACTTTGTAATCCCATTAACAATGCAATTAGAATCATCTTTTTATCACATAAAAATCAGCATGTAAAAATCAGCACCCTAGGAAAAAATCTGCATGCAGAAATTTTCAGCATGCATGATCATTCAATTTTCAGATCTAATAAGCCTTTAGATAATTAATTCTTACCTTAATCTACGATGCCTAGGCTCTGATACCACTGTTGGAAACCCGCCCATGCCGCTGAAATTTCAAAAATTCAGATGCAGCGGAAGAGGCATGTGCGGGATCAACCGTTCATCGCATGAACGTTGTTTAAAAACCGTTCGTAGATAGATAAGGATTAAAAATTTTTAAATAACATTAGAAGATCAGATCTTCACCTTTGTGCGGGTAGATGATCACCGCAAACTGATGATCGTGGTTTAGGATGAAGGTTCGCTTGAAGCCGTTCAAGTGCCCGGCCTCTACGGGTATCCACACGAAGCAGAAAACCGATCCAAGCTTTCTATCTCCCCGGGGTGCTAGCTCCCTTGCAGAGATAACTTTGATGGCTGATATCCTCCCTTTCAATCAATCCTTGATTGTGCTTGGGAGGAGGAAGAAGAAGGATGAAGAGAAGAAGAGGAACGAAGCCCTGCAGCCTTCTTTTTCTTCCTTGCATTGGAACCAAACGGTGGAGGAAGAAGGAGGCCACCAAGATCCTTTTCTTCCCTTTGTTGTTGGTGGCTGAAAAGAGAGGAGAGGAGGGTGGCCACGTGATGGAGAGGAGGAGGGCTTCACTTTTTTTTAGGGCACCTCCTTTCAAAGCCTTATAAAGGCATCTAGGGCTCCTATTTGGTTTAGTCCAAATCATGAATCAATTGGGTTCAATCTATGCTAGTCCTAATCCAATTAGAACTTGAATGAACCATGACTCAATTGAACTCTTCAATCCTACTCCAATTAGGAGTCATGTTGATTCATTAGATTAATAATTAATTAGGACTTAAGAAATCCTAATCCAATTAGGACTTGTTTAATTCTAGTCCTAATCCAATTAGGACTCTAATTTGAATTCGAAGTCCTAATCCGATTAGGACTCTAGGAATCCTACTCCAAGTAAGAATTCAAATTTAATTCAAAACTCCTAATCTAATTAGGATTGTAGGAATCCTACTCCAAGTAGGAATCCCAGTCCTACTCCAAATAGGATTTCCAGTCCAAGTAGGAATCCCAGTCCAAGTAGGAATCTCAGTCCAAGTAGGATTCCTAGTCCTAATCCAATTAGAACTCTAGGAATCCTACTCCAAGTAGGACTCTTGTTTTAAGTCCAATTAATTAATTCTCTTTGTTCCTTCTTCAGCTTATTATCAATCGAATTGATTACTTGTGATTCTTAATCACGATTCAACCATCGGATCGGTCAATGCCTCTAGTGTGTGTGACCCCATAGGTTCTACTCTGACTGGTAGTGAGATATATTGTGATCTCTATCACAATATCATTGAAAACTCCTTTCAATAGGTCGGAACGATTCCAACTTTACTCATTAGGGCTTATCGATCATCGAGATAATCCCTATGAGTCCCACCATCCACCAGTGACACCTAGCAGTATGTAGTGGCTACCCAGCAGAATAGAATGATGAACCTCTAGGTGCGGTTATCATGTGATACAGTCCTTCTATCGTGGATCCCTACAGGACGGAGGTCATGGATAACTCGTCAAACCTCTTCGTCTGTTATATGTCAAGATTTATTTGACTCGAGTTCAACAGTGGAAAACTCTTTCTCCACTTTATATTACTGCCCTGGCCAAGGTCTTAGAACTCCGTCTAACAAATCACATAGGATCACTCCTCTTCTATCAAGGTCGATAGATTCCATGTAAGTGCATACCCTACTCCTACAGTAAACTTACTGCAGCCAATCTACACTACAAGGACCCATATGACTAGAGACCATGTATACGTGTAGTCAAACTACAATAACCTCACTGTGAGTAGCCGAAGCACCGCAGGTCAAAGGTGTTGCCCAGATAGACAACCCAAGAGGGGGGGTGAATTGGGTTTTAAATTAATTTGAATATTTAAAACTTTAAGGATGATTAATTAAAAACTATTGCAAGTTATTTAATTAATGCTAAGTGCTGTGAGTGATGTGAGAGGAAGAAGAGAAGAGACAATCCAATGCAAACACAGAGTTTTATAGTGGTTCGGAGCTACCCCTTGCTCCTACGTCCACTCCCCAAGTCTCTCTTGGGAATTCACTATAACCCCCTTGGATTACAGCTGGTTGTTTTGCAAGCTCACAACCAAACTTGTTGTTTTACGAGCTCACAACGAACTCGGTCGGTTTTTCCAGGCTCACCGACTAGAACCAACCCCGATTGATTTCCCGGGCTCACAATCAAACCCTTACACATGTTGGTTTTAACTTGGCTCACCAACCAACCTTAATCCCCTTGATTCAATCCCCCGATTGAACCAAGTAAATACAAGTTATAGAAAGAAGGAAAAATAAGCTTCTCAAAAGCAGATATAAAACAATATAATCAAAGAGGAGTTTAGAAGCCCTCAAACGCTTTTAAGCTGAAGAAGAGGTAAGGCTTCTTGAACTCCGGTCTCCTCTTGAATGTGTAGTCGACTTGAATGCTGGAGGAGAAGGCTTTAATTGCTGGGAAGATGTAGGTGGAGCTGTAAATGCAGATCTTCCCTTTTTCGGTTAAGAGCACGTTGCAGAGCTTGAAAGCTTGAATGCTTGGAGTGGAATGGTTGTTCTCTGCCTTGCTACAGTCTTCTGTGGCTATTTAAGCCAACCCCCACGGAAACTAGCCGTTACACTGCTTTTTCTGCCCGTTCTGCACACTCTGCGCAGCCTGACAATATGACCGTTGGTGGGTTGGAGTCGACTCGCGCGATCAGGAGTCGACTCGGCTGTAGCGGGAGTCGACTCAAGCTTTTCCGGAGTCGACTCGGCAACTGTTCCAAATTTGAATTAAAGTTGCCGTCACGACTGGAAGTCGACTCGTCTTGACCCGGAGTCGACTCGCCAACGTCTGGAGCTGACCTGGCAATTTTGGAGTCGGCTCATCCACTGAAGTCCGTGGATCCAATTTTGAATTTTGTCCACTCGAGTCGACTCGACTGTCCTTGGAGTCGACTCGAATCTCAGAGCCCGAACTCCCGATTCTCTGTCTTTTGGCTCATCCAGTCTTGGAGTCGACTCGAACTTCCTTGGAGTCGACTCGGCTCTCAGTTTCTGAAAGTTGGTCTTCTGCCTTTTGACGTGAAGCTTGTCTTGGAGTCGACTCGAGCTGTCTGGGAGTCGACTCGAATCTTAGACTCGAAAACTGCTCTCTGACTTTTCTTTGTGTACCTCTTGGAGTCGACTCTTTCTACCCTGGAGTCGACTCGTTGAACATTGGAGTCGACTCGCGCACTTCAGGAGTCGACTCGTACTAGTCTGGAGTCGACTCGAGCTCGTGCCAGTGAACTTGATACGCTTGGAGTCGACTCGTGATACTCGGGAGTCGACTCGAGTCTCAGACTTTGGTTCAGCAGACTTCTTAACTTATCCAAAATACTATGAACCAAATCTAGAGACACTTGGACAGGATTTTCACTGAAACACTCAATTGAATTCATTAGTAATCACAAGATATACTCAAATGCTTTGAGCTCATCAAAATCAAATGGGGTTTTAATCAATCACTCCACAATCTCCCCCTTTTTGATGATGACAAAACTTTGAGTATATGTAAAATGACTTGCTCAATAAATAATGAAATAAAATCCATAAATGAATTCAAATGTCTGATAATTTAATTTATCCAAGTTTGAAAGGAGTGAAACAGTAAATTTCGGAGTTAAAGCTCCCCCTTTCATTTGGAATTATATAAGCCTTCATATTATGCAATCAATTGTTTGGCTTATATGTCATTAATGATTTAGCTTGATTAAAATTCAGATTCTCCCCCTCAACATATGCATTCAACTATGTTTTGATTCTCTGAATTTCCTTTTAATGCTTTGAAGTTTTTGAACTGAATTTTTTGTTTTTAGAGGAAAAATCTGTCAATTTGTTCTTGAGTAGGATTCAGCTAATCTCCGAATATCCCTTGAATAGATTCTGGAGATTACTCCATTAGGAGCCCCAAAAGAGAGATAATGAGCCTCGAGGTACCGAATCCACTTAGAACAAATTTGTGTGTCTTTTTATTGATTTCCATTGATTTCTTTTACATATTTCATCCATATTTTCTCCCCTTTTACATATTGTATACATATTTCTCCCCCTTTTTGTCATCATACCAAAAAGGAGGTAATCACACACAATCAATGGCACAACCAATCATCAAATGGCACAGAAATGAAGATAAGATGTCTACTCATTGTATTGATATGAATGTGAATACATTTGAGCATACAATACGTAAAGCAAAGCAATACAAAACAAAGCAAAAAGAACATCTATGGTCTCCTCGAGGATGAAGATCCCCCCCTCGAGGATGTATCTCCCCCTCTCGATGATGCATCTCCTCCTCTGGAGGATGTGGCTCCTCCTCTCGAGGATGTGGCTCCTCCTCTCGAGGATGGTGCTCCTCCTCTCAATCGGCTCTGCTCCATGAGGAGGGTGACTGCATCTGTGACATGGCCAAGCTGTATGATGATAGACGTGGTGGCTCTGCTATGTGTAGTGGAGAGCTCTGTCACCGACGCCTGAAGCCCAGTCACCGATGTCTGAAGTGCGTCCAGCTTGTCGATGAGTACATTCGCCAAGCGCTCGGCCCCCTCGGTGGTGGTGTGCATGTCACGACCTATCTCCTCTCGCATCTGTCGAGTGGAGCTCGTGACCTCACTCATGCTGTGGAACTGGGCCTGGACCAAACTCCGGACATTGTAGATCTCTTCCCGTACATGAGCCGTCATGTCAGTCACGGCTGTCAAGGAAGGGACCAACTGAGAAGATACGGGTGCAGGAGTGGGAGCAGGCACCGCACCTCGGAGCTCCCGAAGCAGCTCATCCCTCACCTCTCTGACTATCTCCTGTCGCAGCTCCCGGAGCTGCTCAGGATCAATCCGGACCGCCATAGAGGGTGGTGCCGAGGAGGAAGGTCCGGCGGAGGTGGTAGGAGCAGGAGGAGTGGATGGAAGGTCTGAATGGTCTGGAAGGTCTGGGTAGTCTGAATCGGGCTCAGGACTGGGTGAAGGTCTGGTGGTCTGAGCGGTGAGGGTAGACTTCCTAACCCATACCCCCTCTCTCTTCCGAAACTCCGTCCTGTGCATGGTCCCCGTACACAAGCGATCTGTCCATCGCAATGCACGAGAGGGTTCCCTCTCAGGAATGGGAATCTCGTGCTCCCTAAAGAGAAGAGTAAAAATCATGCCGTATGGGAGGGTGAGCCTAGGTCTATCTAGGGGCTCACACATATACCTATATATGAGTTTGGGGAAGTTGACCGGGGTGTCCTGAAGATTGTAAGACATAATAGCTAGGTCCCTCTCATTTACAAAATCAAATCTTCCTGTCTTAGGGAAGACAGACCTGGACAGAATACTCAAAAGGATTCTCACTTCAACAGGAAGTGAGCTAGCAGATACCTCGTCTAGGGGGGACTGAG
The DNA here is from genome assembly GCF_051530095.1 of Phoenix dactylifera. Classification (NCBI taxonomy): domain Eukaryota; kingdom Viridiplantae; phylum Streptophyta; class Magnoliopsida; order Arecales; family Arecaceae; genus Phoenix; species Phoenix dactylifera. The sequence continues at coordinate 7,246,687 of NC_143207.1, read as the reverse complement.
GTGGATGCCCTAAGACGACCGTAAGGGCCTCAACTCTATCCTCAGGGTGTGCGGGAGCCACCCCAACTAGTGGAAGGTGGAGGATGTGGCCAATAAGATCCTCTGTGACAAACACAGGGACACCGGCTACTGTGCCCTCGATACCCCCATCTCCCCGATGGACGGTACCGTAAAACTCTCTAACGAGCCCTGGATATGTGGGGAGGTCCAATGTAAGGAAGAACTCTAAGCCCTGGACCCTAAGTCTTTCACCTATGGTGAACCCTTCCCGGGAGAGGAAGTCGAAATCGACATACCTCCCGGTGGATACGACCTTCCCGGCCAATGGCCTCGCGGGAACCGCCCTAGGTGGGGAACGAGCCGGAGGTGGTTGCCTCGCGGGATCGTGCCGCGCCTTGGAGCGCCGCTCGGGACCGGCCTCGGGACGGGACCTCTTCCTAACCACGGTCTTACGAGGCATCTTGACCTAAACGGGAAGAAACACCTAGAGGACGGAGAAAGGTCGACGGAGGAGACTCGGGACAGACCGGAGACGACCTAGGAACGGACGAAAACCCTAAGAACCGGTGAAAAATCGACCGAACAGAGGTTGGAGACGATCGGGGAAGACCTAGGAGTCGGCTCTAGGGCTTTTTGAACAGTGGCGGCTTGAAAGAAAAGTGTTTGCGAAACGACAAACCTAGGGTTAAAAAGTCGGATCCCGACTGCGAGTCGACTCCCCTGAGTCGCGAGTCGACTCGACCTCGAGTCGACTCCAGAATATGCGCGAGTCGACTCTCCTTATGCGCCTGTAGACTTCGAGTCGACTCCCGACAATGTGCGAGTCGACTCCCCCTCAGCTGCCATCTTTGCGAGTCGACTCCCGCAAATGCGCGAGTCGACTCCCCCTTAGGAGCCGGCTCTGAAACTTACTCGAGTCGTCTCTAACCTTGGCACGCACCTAAAAGTCATGCTATAACCGTGCCAAATGAGGAAAAATCACCTAATTGGGATCTGATTTGATGATCATTGAATGTAAACTCTATTTTAACCGCATTCTAATCATCAAAATCAATTAATCTAGTGGAAACTCCCACTAGGATGGATCAATCACTCCTAATCCCCTCCTAAGCACGCTAAACCTCTCTTCACTTAGGGGTTTTGTAAAAATATCTGCTAATTGATTATCAGTACAAACAAATTGGAGTGACACATCACCATTCAATACATGATCTCTTATGAAGTGATGTCTTATCTCAATGTGTTTAGTTCTTGAATGTTGAATTGGATTTTTAGTTAGATTTATGGCACTTGTATTATCACAATTAATGGGAATTTTATCTTGTTTAATGCCATAATCTTCTAATTGTTGTTTAATCCACAAGATTTGAGCACAACAACTCCCGGCTGCCACATATTCAGCTTCTGCAGTGGATAATGCAACTGAGTTTTGTTTCTTGCTAAACCATGAGATTAGGTTTTCTCCTAGAAACTGACACGACCCGCTGGTACTTTTTCTATCAAGCTTACATCCAGCGAAGTCTGAATCTGTGTACCCTATTAAGTTTAGGCTAGATTCTTTAGAGTACCATAGCCCTATGTTCTTAGTTCCTATTAAGTATTTAAAAATTCTCTTAACTGCAGCTAGGTGTGATTCTTTAGGATTAGCCTGATATCTAGCACACATGCAAACACTAAACATAATATCAAGTCTACTTGCAGTAAGATATAGTAAAGATCCTATCATACCTCTATAAAGTTTTTGATCTACAGATTTACCTGATTCATCTTGATCTAATTTGCATGATGAGCTCATGGGGGTGCTGATTGATTTGTTTCCTTCCATATCAAACTTCTTGAGCATCTCCTTGACATATTTTGCTTGATTGATGAAGATGCCTCCTTCAGATTGTTTGATTTGAAGCCCGAGGAAGTAGTTCAGCTCTCCCATCATGCTCATCTCAAACTCACTCTGCATCAAATCAGCAAACTCTTCGCAGAGGCGATTGTTAGTAGCACCGAAAATGATATCATCAACATAAATCTGTACTAATAACATATCTTTGTTTTGCTTTTTCAAAAATAATGTTGTGTCTACATTTCTCCTAGAGAATTCATGTTCTAATAGGAATTTACTAAGTCTCTCATACCATGCTCTAGGTGCTTGTTTTAATCCATAAAGTGCTTTGTTCAGTTTATACACATGATTAGGGTATTGATGATTTTCAAAACCAGGAGGTTGTTCTACATACACTTCCTCATTTATATACCCATTTAAAAATGCACTTTTTACATCCATTTGAAATAGTTTGAAATCCTTAGAGCATGCATATGCTAATAATAGTCTAATAGCCTCAAGTCTAGCTACGGGAGCAAAGGTTTCATCAAAATCTATGCCTTCTTCTTGATTATAACCCTTTGCCACTAGTCTAGCCTTATTCCTTATAACAATTCCATTTTCATCTAGCTTATTTTTATATATCCATTTTGTACCTATAATTGGATATTCATAAGGCCTCTCTACTAGATCCCACACTTTGTTTCTAGTAAATTGGTTTAGTTCTTCTTGCATTGCATTTATCCAATTTACATCATTTTCGGCTTCTTCTATATGTTTGGGCTCAAAGTGTGAAACAAAAGCTAGATGGTTATTTAGATTTCTTAGTGAAGCTCTAGTCCTAACCGGTTGAGATGGATCATCTAGAATGAGTTCCTTAGGATGCCCGTGAGCATACCTCCAAGCTTTTGTTAGCCCATGATCCACAATAGCCTCTTGGCTTGATGATTCTCCTTCAATCAACTTTTGATTATCATCTTGTAATCCCATCTCATCTATCTTTTCCTCAAGTATTTCAACATCATCATCAAAATTAACTTTCTTACTAGAGGAGATGTCACTAGAGTCATCAAATACTACATGTATAGATTCTTCTATGACTAAGGTTCTTTTATTAAATACTCTATAGGCTTTACTAGTTGTAGAATAACCCAAGAATATTCCTTCATCAGATTTAGGGTCAAATTTCCCTAGATTGTCTTTCCCATTATTATGCACAAAACACCTACATCCAAAAACATGAAGATAATTAACCTTTGATTTTCTGTTTTTCCACAGTTCATAAGGTGTTTTCTTTATAATGGGTCTCAATAGAACTCTATTTAATATGTGACAAGAGGTATTAATGGCTTCTCCCCAAAAGTACTTAGGGAGGTTACTTTCACATAACATAGTTCTAGCCATTTTCTCTAGTGTTCTATTCTTCCTTTCCACAACTCCATTTTGGTGTGGTGTCCTAGGTGCTGAGAAATTATGGGTTATCCCCTTTTTACTACAAAATTCATCAAATGATTGATTTTCGAATTCGGTACCATGGTCACTTCTAATGGCTATGACTGAAGACTCTCTAGCATTTGTTACTTCCTTATGGAACTTCTTAAAAACAGAAAATGCTTGATCCTTATGTGCTAGGAACATGACCCATGTGTACCTAGAGTAATCATCTACTATAACTAGACCATATTTATTTCCACCTAGGCTTGTTGTTCTAGTTGGACCGAATAGGTCCATGTGTAATAATTCTAGAGGCCTAGAGGTAGAGACACATTTTATGGATTTAAAAGAGTTCCTAGATTGTTTGCCAAATTGACATGCTTCACATATTTTGTTCTTTTCAAATTTTAATTTTGGCAAACCTATCACGGAGTCTCTTTTAACTAGTTTAGTTATTGTGTCCATGCTTGCATGACCTAACTTACGGTGCCATAACCAACTAGCATCATTTTCTTTAGTTTCATTAACAACTAAACATTGGTTATGTTTTGCAAGATCATCTAGGTCTACAACATATACATTACCACGTCTAATCCCTTTAAAAACTAAACTATTATCATTAGGATTTGTTATAATACATAGTGATGGTTTAAACATAACATCATATCCTATATCACATAATTGACTAATGCTTAACAAGTTATGCTTAAGACCATCAACATATCTAACATTATCTATAAAAGTAGAAGGGGTGATTTGAACTTTACCAATACCAATAATATGACCTTGGTTGTTGTCTCCAAAAGTCACAGCACCTCCCTTCTGAGCTTCAAGGGTGAAAAAATGATCTTTATCACCCGTCATGTGCCTTGAGCAGCCACTATCCAAATACCAGCGGTTTTTGTTGACCTTGGCTGCAAGACACTCCTACACAAGCAAATCATGTCATCTTAGGTACCCAAGTTTTCTTGGATCCTTCATGGTTAGTCAAGTTGGTTCCTTTTGGAACCCATACCCTTTTAATTTTCCTTTTTGTTTTACTTTTCCTATAGTCACATGCATTTGCCTTATGTCCTATAGTTCCACAACAAAAGCAGGTTATTTTCTTAGTTTTAGTTTCTCCAGCTTTAACAAAGAAGTTACTAAGAAGTTTTTGTTTATTTCTTGGTTTATATCCTAAACCTGCTTTATTAAATACTGCTCGTTGACTATTTAGTATCATGTTTAATTTTTCAGAACTATATGTAAATTTTTCAACTAAGGGTTTGTATTTGTTAAGTTCTTTAGTTAGTGTTTGATTTTCTGCTTTTAGATCATTAAGTTCTTTTGTAAGATCCTTATCTAAGGTTTGTTTATGTTTTTTTAGTTCTGAAAATTCCTTAGTTAGTTTTTCATTATCTTTAGTTAAGGTGTTAGTCTTTTGAGTTAAAAGTTGGTTGCTTGTTTTAAGTTCAATATTTTCTTTGGTGATTAAGTCCTTATCCTTAACTAATTTATCGTATTTATGTAGTTATGATTGATTAGCTATTTTCAGTTCTTTATTCTTAAGATTTATAGCCTTATATTCTACCATTAACTCATTAAATGCATCATAAAGTTCATCAAAAGAAAAATCAAGATGCGTATCGAAAGTTACCTCGTTTTCGTTGGCCATGAAGCAGAAATTGGCCTTCTCTTCTTGTTCATCATCTGATGAGGAGGATGATGAGTCGGAGTCGGATAGTGTAGTGACAAGAGCCTTCTTCTTCTTGTACTTACTCCCCTTCTTCAGTAAGGGGCACTCTGCTCTTATGTGACCCGGCTTCTTGCACTCGTAACACCCAATCCCCTCGTTTTCCCTTTCCTTATCTTTGTCCTTGCGGTAGAAATTTGAGGGGCCTCTCCTTTGATGATAGGACTTCTTGTGGTTGATGAATCTCTTGAACTTGCACACAAGAAGAGCCTCACCATCATCTTCCTCATGTTCTTCTTCTTCACTGCTGCTACTGCAGGACAAGTCCTTGTTAGATGAAGTAGATTTAAGTGCTATTACCTTTTTCTTATGGGAGGACTCTTCTTCGCTGTGTTGCTTCATGGTTAGCTCGTGAGTCATTAGGGATCCAAGGAGCTCTTCGAGTGGAAGCTTGTTCAAGTCTTTAGCTTCTTGGATTGCCGTCACCTTGGCTTCCCATGACCTTGGTAGACAGCGAAGTATTTTTCTGACAAGATCACTGTTAGTATAGCTCTTACCAAGGCTTTTTAGGCCATTGACAATGTCAGTAAACCTAGTGAACATGCTAGTGATTGTCTCATTAGAATCCATTTTAAATAGTTCATACTTATGAACCAATATATTAATTTTGGATTCTTTAACTTGATTCGTGCCCACATGGGTCACTTCAAGTCTATCCCAGATCTCTTTTGCAGAGTTGCAAGTAGAGACCCTATTGAATTCATTTCTATCTAAGGCACAATAAAACACATTCATAGCTTTAGAGTTTAATTGTGCCTTCCTCATGTCATGTTCATCCCAATCCTTTTCTAATTTGGGTACCTTAACACCCTCTACATATGTGGATGGGATGTATGGGCCATTCACTACAATGGTCCACATCTCATAGTCTTGGGCTTGGACGAATATTCTCATCCTAGCCTTCCAGTATGAGTAGTCGGATCCATTGAAGAAAGGGGGTCTTTGGGTGGACTGACCCTCAATGTGAGAAGATCCAAATGGGGTTGTCATTTTGATCTTTTAACTCTTGAGTGGAAGAGTTTTTGGCTCTGATACCACTTGTTGCCCAGATAGACAACCCAAGAGGGGGGGTGAATTGGGTTTTAAATTAATTTGAATATTTAAAACTTTAAGGATGATTAATTAAAAACTATTGCAAGTTATTTAATTAATGCTAAGTGCTGTGAGTGATGTGAGAGGAAGAAGAGAAGAGACAATCCAATGCAAACACAGAGTTTTATAGTGGTTCGGAGCTACCCCTTGCTCCTACGTCCACTCCCCAAGTCTCTCTTGGGAATTCACTATAACCCCCTTGGATTACAGCTGGTTGTTTTGCAAGCTCACAACCAAACTTGTTGTTTTACGAGCTCACAACGAACTCGGTCGGTTTTTCCAGGCTCACCGACTAGAACCAACCCCGATTGTTTTTCCGGGCTCACAATCAAACCCTTACACACGTTGGTTTTAACTTGGCTCACCAACCAACCTTAATCCCCTTGATTCAATCCCCCGATTGAACCAAGTAAATACAAGTTATAGAAAGAAGGGAAAATAAGCTTCTCAAAAGCAGATATAAAACAATATAATCAAAGAGGAGTTTAGAAGCCCTCAAACGCTTTTAAGCTGAAGAAGAGGTAAGGCTTCTTGAACTCCGGTCTCCTCTTGAATGTGTAGTCGACTTGAATGCTGGAGGAGAAGGCTTTAATTGCTGGGAAGATGTAGGTGGAGCTGTAAATGCAGATCTTTCCTTTTTCGGTTAAGAGCACGTTGCAGAGCTTGAAAGCTTGAATGCTTGGAGTGGAATGGTTGTTCTCTGCCTTGCTACAGTCTTCTGTGGCTATTTAAGCCAACCCCCACGGAAACTAGCCGTTACACTGCTTTTTCTGCCCGTTCTGCACACTCTGCGCAGCCTGACAATATGACCGTTGGTGGGTTGGAGTCGACTCGCGCGATCAGGAGTCGACTCGGCTGTAGCGGGAGTTGACTCAAGCTTTTCTGGAGTCGACTCGGCAACTGTTCCAAATTTGAATTAAAGTTGCCGTCACGACTGGGAGTCGACTCGTCTTGACCCGGAGTCGACTCGCCAACGTCTGGAGCTGACCTGGCAATTTTGGAGTCGGCTCATCCACTGAAGTCCGTGGATCCAATTTTGAATTTTGTCCACTCGAGTCGACTCGACTGTCCTTGGAGTCGACTCGAATCTCAGAGCCCGAACTCCCGATTCTCTATCTTTTGGCTCATCCAGTCTTGGAGTCGACTCGAACTTCCTTGGAGTCGACTCGGCTCTCAGTTTCCGAAAGTTGGTCTTCTGCCTTTTGACGTGAAGCTTGTCTTGGAGTCGACTCGAGCTGTCTGGGAGTCGACTCGAATCTCAGACTCGAAAACTGCTTTCTGACTTTTCTTTGTGTACCTCTTGGAGTCGACTCTTTCTACCCTGGAGTCGACTCGTTGAACATTGGAGTCGACTCGCGCTTCAGGAGTCGACTCATTGACAGGTTCTGAGATGAGGCTTTCTGTTCTTCTTTCTGTTCTCAGTCGGAGTCGAATCGTACTAGTCTGGAGTCGACTCGAGCTCGTGCCAGTGAACTTGATACGCTTGGAGTCGACTCGTGATACTCGGAAGTCGACTCGAGTCTCAGACTTTGGTTCAGCAGACTTCTTAACTTATCCAAAATACTATGAACCAAATCTAGAGACACTTGGACAGGATTTTCACTGAAACACTCAATTGAATTCATTAGTAATCACAAGATATACTCAAATGCTTTGAGCTCATCAAAATCAAATGGGATTTTAATCAATCACTCCACAAAAGGACCAGTCATACTACTGCAACATCAAGCAAGTCACTGACGAGTGGATAGACATCCAAGTGACTTCTTGTCTTGGTCACGCTCAGTACCCTTGTTCTCTAACAAGCACCTGCACTATCACTTCAGTGTCCCTACACTGTGGACTCAAGTCTCGTCCATCCAGAAGGAAAGTGATCTGTGCACTGATCTCATCGGATCGATCACCGCCCTCGTGATGATCCATCGATCAGGAGCATTCAGAAATTAATCACCAATGATGCATGGCTCAAATTTTTAACTCTTAAGAATATGCATCACCATCTTATTAATTCTTGGACGATTCATAGACACATAAATAATATGAATGAAAATATGCCTTTTATTTATTCAATAATAAATTGTCAAGTATAAAATTATATCTCTAGAATTAATAATGTGTCAGCCAGATTGGCTTCTAGGGCATATATCTAACATCTTCATCCTTTTTCTTCCTCCTCCCAAGCACAATCAAGGGTTGATTAAAAGGGAGGACATCAGCCATCAAAGTTATCTCTGCAAGGGAGCTAGCACCCCGGGGAGATAGAAAGCTTGGATCGGTTCCTGCTTCGTGTGGATACCCGTAGAGGCCGGGCACTTGAACGGCTTCAAGCGAACCTTCATCCAAAAACCACGATCATCAGTTTGCGGTGATCATCTACCCGCACAAGGTGAAGATCTGATCTTCTAATATTTTTAAAAAGTTTTTAATCCTTATCTATCTACGAACGGTTTTAAACAACGTTCATGCGATGAACGGTTGATCCCGCGCATGCCTCTTCCGCTGCATCTAAAATTTTTGAAATTTTTCTGCGGCATGGGAGGGTATTCTAACATGAAACTTGTGGATCTGATCCTCTACTTCACAGCCACGCACACGAATGGCCTCTACGAGAAGTCCACGCGAAGTTTCTGAAGAGATCCAATCCTGCGGAAGTGCTAGCTTGCGCAGAATTTCTTGAGGCTGAAATTTGATCTTCCCAACGCTATCAACTTTTGATCCGCCTTCTTGGAAGATCTTGGAGGAAAGGTTTAAAGGGATTGAAGAGGACTTAGATCTGATCTAAAGACTCTTATCAGGGACCCCTAAAACTAATGGCGCGATGGACTTAGAGGAGGAAGAAGTCAGCTAGATTGAATGCAGAATTATTTTTTTTCATGCATGAACTAGGGTTCCTCTCTTTTCTTTTCCCTTTTTCTTCTTCTTTTCTCTCTTTTTTCCTTGAATTCGACCACCAGCTGATGGAGGTCCTTTTAATGTTGCTCTCCCCTCTAACTTCATGCCAACCATCCCATATTTGTGGAGGATTTTGTGGGATTTTGAATTTTGAATTCAAAATTCAAGTTCATATGCCATTACATGATGAAGCTTGATCTAATCTAAACCATTCATCATGTTGCCACTTCCCTCTTTCAATTTCGAAATTTCCATGCCCCCGATCAGATTAGAGGGTCACGTGGTGATTTTGTGGTGATTAAATTCGAAATTCAACCTTAATTAGAAGTGAGGTAAAGATAAGGATGACATATGTCATGAAGAGAGAGAATTTGATATTATCCGATTCTTTTCACGAATTTATCTCTCCATTTCGACCCATCTAATGATGAAAGAGGTCCCTGATGTTGCCAAGTGTCCCATGGCCCCATTAAATAAATTAAATTAATTTTTAATCATATTAAAAATTAATTTATGGCGCCATGCATGGATATATGACAAGTGGATTTCAAGATCCGAACAATTTCAGATCAAACCCATTTAATTTAATTAATTCCTAACAATTAGAATGATCCAATTACCATGGGTTGAACCTAATCCAATTAGGTCAATCCCTAATTAAGCACAAATTTAATCTAATTTAATTTGGTCAACCTATGTCCTCTTGATTCAGACCTAATCCAATCACATCAAAAATCCTGATTGAGCCCAAAATTGAATCTAATTCAATTGGGCTCATCCTTAGTCTAATTACTCAATCCAATTGAGTTTATTAGCAATCTAATTACTAATTAATCCTTCGATAATTGCTTTAATTATTTTATAAGATAATTTGCCAATTGAATTAACCAAATTATCCCTGAATGATTCTTAATCATTCATCAGCCTTCTTGATCAATCAGGAATCTTCTATGCGTGTGACCTCATAAGTTTGAACCTAAGCCGGTAGTATAGGAACGACTTCCTACACTAATCGATGTGACCATCTAGCAATGGTACCCGACGTCCGGATAAGCTGAATATATGCGAAGCAAATATTCTGGAATCCTGAACTATGGTTACTGTATAATTCAATCCCTTTGACTCCTAATGCCAGGATGACTTAGAGCTCACTGTCAACCCTATAATAAGTACATCCATTATGTGATTAACTTTAGATATCCCGTGACTCCTCACTGGGATTATCCTGGCCAAGGTTTTGCTAAATTAATCACAAGACATTATCTCCTATTTCCAGGAGGGGTCAATTCCATCTCAACTCACAACTGACTACGCAAGTACTTGACTGCACCCAGTGACCTTCCGTCACTGAATTAGAAATTCAGGTAGTCCAGTACCAAAGTACAGTGAGTTGCTTGCTAGTCACAGGTTGCGATCTCAGGTCAGAGGGCCAAACTTATACCCATATCCACTCGGAACATCTCTTGACAGTAGAGCGTTCCGGAATTGGTCACGTTCAGTGAAATGTACTCCTACACTTCACGTGTGTGGCACACCAGTGTCTCCACACTCCTTGGTTAAGAGGACAACCAACGTATATGTCACACAACGACCTAATCTCGATAATGCTGTCATCCTTGTAACAACATATCATTTGGTCGCGAACTAGTTTAAGGACTTGAAGATAAATCCTCCTTTATCATTAATAAGTCCTAAGGACTTCATCATATAAGAGTCCATTTGAAGATGTAAAATGATGAATAATGCCAAAAAATACTTTATTGATTTGTCAATTCATTTACAAAATTCAATCATCAACATGCTGACGATTGACATTTAGGATACAATTTCCAACAACTGTGATGGTGGTCACAAGGTCTGTAAGCTGCAAAGGTCCATCTATGGACAAAAGCAAGTACCTCGGAGTTGGAACACTCGTTTCAACGATATGATCAAATCGTTTGATTTCATCAAGAACGAAGAGGAACCATGTGTTTATAAGAAAGTTAGTGGGAGGGCTATTGCATTCTTCGTATTGTATGTGGATGATATCCTTCAAATTGGGAATGATATTCCCATACTAACTTAGGTCAAGGTTTGGTTGTGTAAGAAATTCTTCATAATAGACCTTGGGAAAACATCCTATATTTTGAATTAAGGTCTATAGAGATAGATCTAAGAGGATGCTTGTCCTGTCACAGGATATGAATATAGAGGGAGTGCTGAAGAGGTTCGGCATGGAAACCTCTAAAAGGGGATCATTACCCCTTAGGCATGCGATATATCTCTCCAACAAGATGTGCCCCAACACATCTGAAGAGATTCAGCAGATAAGCAAGATCCCTTATGCTTCGGCTATAGGGAGCCTCATGTATACCATGCAATGTACGTGACTTGATATAGTGCATGTTGTGAGTGTCACGAGCATATATTAGTCAAATCCAGGCAAGAAGCACAGGATAGCTGTGAAAAGGAGTCTTAAGTATTTGAGAAGAACTAAGGACATGATCTTAGTCTTTGGGAGAAGATAACAATTGAAGGTAGAAGGATGCACACATATTGATGATAGAAAGTCTACATCAGAATATGTGCAATAGTGGTTCAGTAAATTGGAAGAGTTTCAAACAACCGATCATTGTAGATTCTACTTTAGAAGCTGAATGTTAAGCCGTCTCTAAGGGTGCAGTGGAAACCTTTTGGTTTAAAAGGTTCATTGCAGAATTAGGTGTAATGTCATCAGATGCCATAGCACTCTTCTGCAATAACAAAGGCACCATAGCACTAGCTAAGGAGCCAAAGATCTCACCAGAAACCGAAGCACATAGAGCGGCGGTTTAACCTAATAAGTGAGACTACCTCGAAAAGAAATAAGTAGAGGATCAAAGAGTAGACTCCACAGAAAATATGGTGGATCCATTCACTAAGCAGATAAGTCAGCAGAAAACTGAAATACATCTTGAGAAGATGGGGCTTAGGTTTATGGCTGATTGGCTTTAGTGCAAGTGGGAGATTGTTAGAAGTATGCCCTAGAAGCTAATTTGGCTGACGCATTATTTTATTCTAGAACATAAATTTGTACTTGACCTAATTAAGTTGGGCATTCTTTTCATTCATGTTCTTATGTGTCCATGAATCGTCCAAGAAATTAATAAGATGATGATACATATTCTCAAGAGTTAAGAATTTGAGGCATGTGTCATTAGTGATTAATTCCTGAATTGCTCCTGATCGATGGATCATCACGAGGACGGTGATTGATTCGCTGAGATTAGTGCACATATTACTTTCTTTGATGGACGAGTCTTGAGTCCACAGTGTAGGAACACTGGAGCAATTATGCAAGTGCTTGTTAGAGAACAAGGGTACTGAGCGTGACCAAGATAAGAAGTCACTTGGATGTCTATCCACTCGTCAATGACTTGCTTGATGTTGCAGTAGTGTGACTGGTCCTTTGACCTGCAGTGCTTCGGCTACTCACAGTGAGGTTATTGTAGTTTGACTGCACGAATACATGGTTTCTAGATATATGGGTCCATGCAGTGTAGATTGGCTGCAGTAGGTTCAGTGTAGGAGTAGGATATGCACCTATATGGAATCTATCGACCTTGATAGATAAGGAGAGATCCTATGTGATTTATAAGACTGAGTTCGTAAGACCTCGGCCGGGGTAGTATACATAGTGGAGAAAGAGTTTTCCACTCTCGAACTTAAGTCGAATAAATCTTGACATATGACGGACGATGGGGTTTGACGACTTGTCCATGACCTCCGTCCTGTAGGGATCCACGATAGTAGGACTGTATCATACGATAACTGCACCTAGAGGTTCATCATTCCATTCTGCTGGGTAGCCACTATATGCTGCTAGGTGTCACTGGTGGATGGTGAGACTCACAGAGAATATCATAATGATTGATAAACCCTAATGAGTTGAGTTGGAACTGTTCTTGTTAGAAAACCCCGATCATGCCGCTGAAATTTAAAAAAATTCAGATGCAGCGGAAGAGGCATGCGCGGGATCAACCGTTCATCGCATGAACGTTGTTCAAAAACCGTTCGTAGATAGATAAGGATTAAAAACTTTTAAAACCTTTAGAAGATCAGATCTTCACCTTGTGCGGGTAGATGATCACCGCAAACTAAAGTTCGTGGTTTATGATGAAGGTTCGCTTGAAGCCGTTCAAGTGCCCGGCCTCTACAAGTATCCACACGAAGCAGAAATCGATCAAAGCTTCCTTATCTCCCCGGGGTGCTAGCTCCCTTGCAGAGACAACTTTGGATGGCTGATTTCCTCTCTTTCAATCAACCCTTGATTGTGCTTGAGAGGAGGAAGAAGAAGGAGGAATAGAGAGAAGCGGAACGAAGCCTGCAGCCTTCTTTTATTCTCCCTGCGTTGGAAGGAGGAAGAGAGGAGGAGGAGGCCGCCACCCTTCTTCTTCTTTTGCTCTTGCTTGCGGCTGAACCAAGGAAGAGGAGAGGGAGGCCACGGCTTGGAGGGGAGAGGGCTTCACTTGCATTAGGGCGTCAGCCCCCTTTTCACCTCCTTATAAAGCATCTAGGGCTCCTACAAGTTAGGAGCCCTAGACCTTTTTCCAAGAGGGGCGCCGGCCCCTCTTGTGTTGCCGCACCCATCAAAAAGGAGAGGGGCTGATGCCCCTCTTGCTTGGTTAACCTAATCCTCCTCCAAGGAGGATTAGGTGTCCCTCTTATGGTTTAGCCCTAATCTAATTAGGGTTTAACCAAATCATGAATCAATCGGGTTCAATCTTTGTTAGTCCTAATCCAATTAGAACTTGAATGAACCATGACTCAATTGAACTCTTCAATCCTAACCGAATTAGGAGTCATGTTGATTCATGAGATTAATAATTAATTGGGACTTAAGAAATCCTAATCCAATTAGGACTTTTTTTAATTTTAGTCCTAATCCAATTAGGACTCTAATTTGAATCCGAAGTCCTAATCCGATTAGGACTCTAGGAATCCTACTTCAAGTAGGAATCCAATTTTAATTCAAAACTCCTAATCTAATTAGGATTGTAGGAATCCTATTCCAAGTAGGAATCTCAGTCCTACTCCAACTAGGATTCCCAGTCCTAATCCAATTAGGACTCTAGGAATCCTACTCGAAGTAGGATTTGTGTTTAAGTCCAATTAATTAATTTCCTTTGTTCCTTCTTCAACTGAAAATCAATCGAATTGATTACTTGTGATTCCTAATCACGATTCAACCAACGAATCGGTCAATACTTCTAGTGTGTGTGACCCCATAGGTTCTACTCTGACTGGTAGTGAGATATATTATGATCTCTATCACAATATCATTGAAAACTCCTTTCAATGGATTGGAACGATTCCAACTCTACTCATTAGGGTTTATCGATCATTGAGATAATTCCTATGAGTCCCACCATCCACCAGTGACACCTAGCAGCATGTAGTGGCTACCCAGTAGAATAAAATGATGAACCTCTAGGTGCAGTTATCATGTGATACAGTCCTACTATCGTGGATCCCTACAGGACGGAGGTCATGGATAACTCGTCAAACCCCCTTCGTCTGTCATATGTCAAGATTTATTCGACTTGAGTTCGTTAGTGAAAAACTCTTTCTCCACTTTATATTACTGCCCTGGCCAAGGTCTTAGAACTCAGTCTAACAAATCACATAGGATCACTCCTCTTCTATCAAGGTCGATAGATTCCATGTAAGTGCATACCCTACTCCTACAGTGAACTTAATGCAGCCAATCTACACTACAAGGACCCATATGACTAGAGACCATGTATACGTGTAGTCAAACTACAATAATCTCACTGTGAGTAGCTGAAGCACCGCAGGTCAAAGGACCAGTCATACTACTGCAACATCAAGCAAGTCACTGACGAGTGGATAGACATCCAAGTGACTTCTTGTCTTGGTCACGCTCAGTACCCTTGTTCTCTAACAAGCACCTGCACTATCACTTCAGTGTTCCTACACTATGGACTCAAGTCTCGTCCATCCTATAAGAAAGTGATCTGTGCACTGATCGGATCGATCACCGTCCTCGTGATGATCCATTGATCAGGAGCATTTAGAAATTAATCACCAATGATACATGGCTCAAATTCTCAACTCTTGAGAATATGCATCATCATCTTATTAATTTCTTGGACGATTCATAGACACATAAATAATATGAATGAAAAGATGCCTTTTATTCATTCAATAATAAATAGTCAAGTACAAAATTATGTCCCTAGAATTAACAATGTGTCAGCCAGATTGGTTTCTAGGGCATACATCTAACAATCTTCCACTTGCACTAAAGCCAATCAGTCATATATCTAAGCCCCATCTTCTTAAGGTGGGCTTCAGTCTTTTGCTGACTTAGTTGCTTAGTGAACGGGTCTGCCACGTTATCCGCGGAGTCTATTCTCTGCACCTCTACATATTTCTTCTCAACATAGTCGCGTATGAGGTGGAAGCGCCGCTCTATGTGCTTGGACTTCTGATGAGACCTTGGCTCCATAGCTAGTGCTATGGTGCCAATGTTATCACAGTAAAGTGTTATGGCATCTAATGACATTACACCTAACTCTGCAATGAACTTTTAACCAGACGGTTTCCACTGCACCCTTAGATACGGCTTAACATTCAGCTTCTAAGGTAGAATCTATAATGATCGGTTGTTTGGAACTCTTCCAATTTATTGAACCACCATTGCACATTTCTGATGTAGACTTTCTATCATCAATATGTGTGCATCCTTCTACCTTCAACTCTGATCTTCTCCCAAAGACCAAGAACATGTCCTTAGTTCTTCTCAAGTACTTAAGACTGTTCTTCACAGCTATCCAGTGCTTTTTGCCTGGATCTGATTGACATATGCTCGTGACATTCACAGCATGTACTATATCAAGTTATGTACATAGCATGGCATACATGAGGCTCCCTATTGCTAATGCATAGGAGATCTTGCTCATGCGTTGAATCTCTTCAGATGTGTTGGGGCACATCTTCTTGTAGAGATTAATTCCATGCCTTAGGGGTAAGAGACCCCTTTTAGAGTTTTCCATGTTGAACCTTTTCAGCACTTCCTCTATGTACATCTTCTGTGATAGGCCAAGCATCCTTTTAGATCTATCTCTATAGACCTTTATTTCCAAAATATAGGATGCTTCCCCAAGGTCTTTCATGGAGAACCTTTTCGACAACCAGACCTTGACCGAGGTTAGCATGGGAATATCATTCCCTATTAGGAGGATGTCGTACAGTACGAGAAATACGACAGTACTCCCACTAACCCTTTTGTAAACACACGGTTCCTCTTCGTTTTTGATGAAATTAAACGTTTTGATTGCATCATCGAAACGAGTGTTCCAACTCCGAGATGCTTGCTTTAGTCCATAGATGGACCTTTGCAGCTTGCAGACCTTGTGATCTCCATCACTGGAAGTGAAATCCAAAGGTTGTTGTTCCATATAGATATCTTCATCAAGATATCCATTCAGGAAAGCAGTTTTCACATCCATCTGCCAGATTTCATAATCATGAAATGCTGCAATGGCAAGCTATGTTCGGATGGATTTCAGCATGGCTACAGGTGAAAAGGTCTCCTGATAGTCAATGCCCTCGCGCTGACTATACCCTTTCGCCACAAGCCTTGCCTTATAGGTCTCTACCTCTCCATCCAAATCTATCTTCCTTTTGTAGATCCATTTGCATCCAATAGGTACAATACCTTGTGGTGGATCTACTAAGGTCCAGACTTGGTTGGAATGCAAGGAGTCTAACTCTGACTTCATAGCTTCCAACCATTTCTCGGAATCGATATCAGATATCGCCTCGTCGTAGGTTTTGGGATCCTGCGTGTGATCCCTATCTCCCACTAGGAACATTTCCTCGGTATCCTCTTCTAGTATACCTAAGTATCTATCGGGAGGATGGGACACCCTACTAGATCTGCGAGGTGGTTGAGGGATATCGTGTACTGGCTCTGTATGAATGGGTTCGATAGGATCCATGATTCGTTGCTTTTCAGAGACTTTCTCTTCAAGCTCAATTTTCCTCCTACTGCCTCTATCAAGGATAAACTAGTTTTTCCAAGAAGATGGCATGACGACTCACAAACAAATTGTGATCCTCTGAGACGTAAAAATTGTATCCTAATAACTCTTTAGGATATCCTATAAAACGAGCATTTATGGTCCTAGCCTCTAACTTGTCTGCCTGTAGTCTCTTGACGTGGGCCGGACATCCCCAAATCTTGAGATGACCAAGACTTGGTTTCTTACCATGCCATATCTCATACGGTGTGGTAGGAATGGATTTAGAGGGAACTCTATTCAGTAGGTATACTGCGGTAAGTAAGGCATCTCCCCAAAGAAACATCGGTAAATCAGTGAAGCTCATCATGGACCGGACCATATCCAATGGAGTCTGATTTCTCCTCTCTGACACCCCGTTGAGTTGAGGTGTACCCGGAGGAGTCCATTGAGAGACTATGCCATTGTCCTTGAGATAGTCCCGGAATTCTCTACTAAGGTATTCTCCTCCTCGATCTGATCGAAGAGCCTTAAGGGGTTTTCTAGTTTGTTTTTCTACTTCATTTCTGAATTCTTTGAACTTTTCAAAAGATTCAGATTTGTGTCTCATAAGATACACATACCCATACCGTGAATAATCATCGGTAAAGGTAATGAAGTACGAATAACGTCCCCTGGCTAGCACATCGAATGGGCCACATACATCTGTATGTACTAGGGTAAGTATTTCAGTGGTCCTCTCCCCATGTCCTACAAAGGGCAATCTAGCCATTTTTCCTTGAAGACAGGATTCGCAAACTGGATATGACTCGGAAGTCAATGAGCCGAGAAGCCCATCTTTATCCATTTTGTTCATTCTGTCCTCTCCAATATGGCCAAGCCTGAGGTGCCACAAATATTTTTGGTTTATCTCATCCCTGGATCTCTTGGATCCTTTGGCATTCACTTCCTGCACAGTAATATTTACAGATACATTCATATGCAAATGATAGAGACTGTCAATCATAAAACCACGTGCCACTATTTTATTTCTGAAATAAATAGAACAACAGTCTTTGTCAAATGTAAAAACATGACTTTCCTGTGCTAGACATGAAACAAAAATCAAATTTCTGCTAGCAGCAGGTACATAATATCAGTCTCTAAGTAATAAACTAAAATCAGACGGTAGTCGCAGAGGGTAGGTGCCCACAGCCACAGCAGCAACTTTTGCCCCGTTGCCAACCCGAAGGGTTACCGCACCTTCCGCCAGCCTTCTACTTTTCTTTAGACCCTGCATGGTAGTGCATAGATGAGCACTAGAACCAGAATCTATAACCCAACTAGAAGTAGAAGAAACCGTTAGATTAGTTTCAATTATGAGCAAGTCTATACCTTCTGAAGGTATGTCACCTTTCTTGTTCTTCAGGCTCTCGAGGTATGAAGGACAGTTCCTCTTCCAGTGGCCGTCGACATTGCAGTGGAAACATTTTCCTTTGTCATTAGCCTTTTTCTTTTGAACTTCCTTCTTTGGCTTCTTGTCTTTCTTTTGCTTCTTAGCAGGCTTCTTTTTTTTCCAAGTAGACTTTCTCTTGGAACCAGAAGTCAACTCAGCAGCAAGGACATTGCCCCTTGAACCTTTCAAGGCTCCCTCAGCAGTTACCAACATATTTATCAGTTCAGTCTTAGTGCATTCAATCTTATTCATGTGGTAGTTTACTATAAACTGACCAAATGAATCAGGAAGTGACTGTAGGATCAAATCCACTTGCAATTCCTTGTGCATGTTCATTCCGAGCTTCCCAAGCTCCTCTAAGTCCTTGATCATAGTCAGACCGTGATCATGGACAGACTGCCCTTCGCGCATCTTTGTCTTGAAGAGCCTCTTGGACACTTCAAAACGAGCTGTGCGACTCTGCTCACCATACAACTCTTGCAGATGTGCTAGTATGTCCCTAGCAGTCTTGAGATTCTCATGCTGGCATTGGAGTTCATTGGACATGGATGCCATCATATAGCACTTGACTCTAATGTCATCATCCATCCACTTTTGATGCATCTGTCGCTGAACATCAGTAGGACGTGTTGGTAGTGTGGGGATATCTGAATCGAGTATATAGCCTATTTTCTCACAGCTCAAAATAATTTTGAGGTTTCTAAGCCAGTCCTTGTAATTGGTTCCGGTCAATCGGTTGGTCTCAAGAATACGGGTCAAAGGGTTTGAGGCTGACATTGTATATGCAGAGAGTAAAGATTCTAGTTAGACTTTTATACTTGATCCTAATCTGTTCTAAGGTCTTTTAGAACAAATGTAACTCCCACTATTTTCTCAAATTTCTCACACTCCCCTGGTAGGAAAACGGAAATCCCACACGACTAGGATTTCTAGTGGGTACTGCGGTCCCACCGATTTACATGCCACCTTACCTAACAGTTATTGGTGACACATAGATTGATGAATGTACAACTCTTGTACAATGTTTCTCAAGCATGTTGCAGTGTAACTTGGTCTCTAAGTCATGAAAACCTCACCTAACAGTTATTGGTCCCATTTCTTAGTTAAGTCAGACCCACCGTATAACCGTAGGAATAAAGTCGTCATTGGGTCCTCACCTAACAGTTATTGGTGCCCAACCCCACCTTTACCCTACAACATCTCATGTCTATAGAGAGGTCCAGCCCCCCGATGCAACTTGACCACTGTATCCAGCCGAGACAAATCAACATCAGAAATGCCTTAGCAGCTCTACTACAGTGGAAGACCTATTGACTTAATATTGGTTAATCAGGTCTTAGTGTTTGCAACTTGAGCTCTTCATAAGAGGTAATCGAACAATTGGCCAGGTAAGCAGGTGGGAGGCTCCCCTTACTCAGAGAGTAAGGTCCTAATTAAGTAACCACCTTTCATGCTTTCCTAGACACCAATTAGATCAATTAATCTAATATGACTTGCTCATGTTGGTTCACTCTCGACTTGATTGAGGAGGTTTTAATTAAGGTCTCAATTGGGTTTGCTACATCACATGTAAACCTATCTACCCGGCTTTCATTCACATAACATGCAAACGGCACATCACAGGCAGTTATAATCGCAGTAGTAAATAAAGCTAAACTTTAAATAAGTGATGATCATGGATTCTAATTAGGTCGTATTACAAGCACATGTACGTCAATCGATCAATTGGTCTTCAACTCTTGAATTGGTTCCAAGCCTCCTTGATTTGATCCTTGACCAACTCTTAGTCCAATCGCCATCAACCGCTTAGACCCCTGCTCATCTCATGCATCATCTTCGACTTGATCGTTGACGTACATCACATCACAGAAATACAACCAGATATAAAATAAAAATAAAAATAAATTACATCTCCCTTTTAGGAGGCACGCAGGCCTCTCAAAATATTAAATAAGATGCATGCAAGCATCTGAAAAATTACATGACATTACAGATCACATCGCAGGTCATTACATTTGATACCAAAAGGGTTTGAATCCTATGATCATCACCACATGCAGCAATTATAATTTTCAGATCTGAAAACTAATTGATTATCTTATGACATAGGTTGCTGATCATGCTAATCATGATTCTAAACTTTGTAATCCCATTAACAATGCAATTAGAATCATCTTTTTATCACATAAAAATCAGCATGCAAAAATCAGCACCCTAGAAAAAATCTGCATGCAGAAAATTTTCAGCATGCATGATCATTCAATTTTCAGATCTAATAAGACTATTAATAATTAATCCTTACCTTAATCTACGATGCCTAGGCTCTGATACCACTGTTAGAAAACCTCGATCATGCCGCTGAAATTTAAAAAAATTCAGATGCAGCGGAAGAGGCATGCGTGGGATCAACCGTTCATCGCATGAACGTTGTTCAAAAACCGTTCGTAGATAGATAAGGATTAAAAACTTTTAAAACCTTTAGAAGATCAGATCTTCACCTTGTGCGGGTAGATTATCACTGCAAACTAAAGTTCGTGGTTTAGGATGAAGGTTCGCTTGAAGCCGTTCAAGTGCCCGGCCTCTACAGGTATCCACACGAAGCAGAAACCGATCAAAGCTTCCTTATCTCCCCGGGGTACTAGCTCCCTTGCAGAGACAACTTTGGATGGCTGATTTCCTCTCTTTCAATCAACCCTTGATTGTGCTTGAGAGGAGGAAGAAGAAGGAGGAATAGAGAGAAGCGGAACGAAGCCTGCAGCCTTCTTTTATTCTCCCTGCGTTGGAAGGAGGAAGAGAGGAGGAGGAGGCCGCCACCCTTCTTCTTCTTTTGCTCTTGCTTGCGGCTGAACCAAGGAAGAGGAGAGGGAGGCCACGGCTTGGAGGGGAGAGGGCTTCACTTGCATTAGGGCGTCAGCCCCCTTTTCACCTCCTTATAAAGCATCTAGGGCTCCTACAAGTTAGGAGCCCTAGACCTTTTTCCAAGAGGGGCGCCGGCCCCTCTTGTGTTGCCGCACCCGTCAAAAAGGAGAGGGGCTGATGCCCCTCTTGCTTGGTTAACCTAATCCTCCTCCAAGGAGGATTAGGTGTCCCTCTTATGGTTTAGCCCTACTCTAATTAGGGTTTAACCAAATCATGAATCAATCGGGTTCAATCTTTGTTAGTCCTAATCCAATTAGAACTTGAATGAACCATGACTCAATTGAACTCTTCAATCCTAACCCAATTAGGAGTCATGTTGATTCATGAGATTAATAATTAATTGGGACTTAAGAAACCCTAATCCAATTAGGACTTTTTTTAATTTTAGTCCTAATCCAATTAGGACTCTAATTTGAATCCGAAGTCCTAATCCGATTAGGACTCTAGGAATCCTACTTCAAGTAGGAATCCAATTTTAATTCAAAACTCCTAATCTAATTAGGATTGTAGGAATCCTATTCCAAGTAGGAATCTCAGTCCTACTCCAACTAGGATTCCCAGTCCTAATCCAATTAGGACTCTAGGAATCCTACTCGAAGTAGGATTTGTGTTTAAGTCCAATTAATTATTTTCCTTTGTTCCTTCTTCAACTGAATATCAATCGAATTGATTACTTGTGATTCCTAATCACGATTCAACCAACGGATCGGTCAATACTTCTAGTATGTGTGACCCCATAGGTTCTACTCTGACTGGTAGTGAGATATATTATGATCTCTATCACAATATCATTGAAAACTCCTTTCAATGGATTGGAACGATTCCAACTCTACTCATTAGGGTTTATCGATCATCGAGATAATCCCTGTGAGTCCCACCATCCACCAGTGACACCTAGCAGCATGTAGTGGCTACCCAGTAGAATAGAATGATGAACCTCTAGGTGCAGTTATCATGTGATACAGTCCTACTATCGTGGATCCCCACAGGACAGAGGTCATGGATAACTCGTCAAACCCCCTTCGTCTGTCATATGTCAAGATTTATTCGACTTGAGTTCGTTAGTGGAAAACTCTTTCTCCACTTTATATTACTGCCCTGGCCAAGGTCTTAGAACTCAGTCTAACAAATCACATAGGATCACTCCTCTTCTATCAAGATCGATAGATTTCATGTAAGTGCATACCCTACTCCTACAGTGAACTTAATGCAGCCAATCTACACTACAAGGACCCATATGACTAGAGACCATGTATACGTGTAGTCAAACTACAATAATCTCACTGTGAGTAGCTGAAGCACCGCAGGTCAAAGGACCAGTCATACTACTGCAACATCAAGCAAGTCACTGACGAGTGGATAGACATCCAAGTGACTTCTTGTCTTGGTCACGCTCAGTACCCTTGTTCTCTAACAAGCACCTGCACTATCATTTCAGTGTCCCTACACTATGGACTCAAGTCTCGTCCATCCTATAAGAAAGTGATCTGTGCACTGATCGGATCAATCACCGTCCTTGTGATGATCCATTGATCAGGAGCATTTAGAAATTAATCACCAATGATACATGGCTCAAATTCTCAACTCTTGAGAATATGCATCATCATCTTATTAATTTCTTGGACGATTCATAGACACATAAATAATATAATTGAAAAGATGCCTTTTATTCATTCAATAATAAATAGTAAAGTACAAAATTATGTCCCTAGAATTAACAATGTGTCAGCCAGATTGGCTTCTAGGGCATACATCTAATAGTTCCAACCCATTGAAAGGAGTTTTTTCAATGATGTTGTGATAGAGATCGCAATATATCTTACTACCAGTCAGAATAGAACCTATGGGGTCACACACACTAGAAGTATTGACCGATCCAATGTTTGAAAAGTGATTATGAATCACGAGTAATCAATTCGATTGATAATCAGTAGAAGAAGGAATAAAGGGAATAAATTAATTGGACTTAAATACAAATCCTACTTAGATTCCTGCAGTCCTAATTGTATTAGGACTGGGAGTCCTACTTGGAGTATGACTGGGAGTCCTACTTGGAGTATGACTGGGAGTCCTACTTGGAGTATGACTGGGAGTCCTATTTGGAGTAGGATTCCTACAATCCTAATTGAATTAGGATTTTGAATTCAATTTGGATTCCTACTTAGAATAGGATTCCTAGAAATCCTAATTAGATTAGGACTTCGGATTCAAATAAGAGTCCTAATTGGATTAGGACTAAAATTAAATAAGTCCTAATTGGATTAGGACTAAAATTAGATAAGTCCTAATTGGATTAGGATCTCCTAAGTCCTAATTAATCATTAACCTAATGAATCAAGGTGACTCCTAATTGGGTTAGGATTGAAGAGTTCAATTGAGTCATGTTCATTCAAGTTCTAATTGGATTAGGACTTGTATAAAACCCAAATTGGTTAAACCTTGGACTAAGCCTAATTAGATTAGGACTTAGCCACTAGAAGACCTCCTAATCCTCCTTAGAGGAGGACTAGGGTTAGCCAAGAGGGAGGGGCGCACGCCCCTCCTCTTTTGCTTTGTTGGTGCGGCAACACAAGAGGGGCCGGCGCCCCTCTCGGAAAAGTATCAAGGGCTCCTAATTTGTAGGAGCCCTTCATGCTTTAAAAAGGGATGTGGGCGGCACCCTAGGGCTAATGATTGAAGCCCTCTCCCTCTCCAACTCGTGGCCACCCTTTCTCCCCTTGGTCTTCAGCCGCAAGCAAGGGAAAAGCAAAGAAAGTCTTGGCGGCATCCCTCCTCTCCCTCTCTTGAGTTCCAATGCAAGCAAGGGGAAAGGCTGCAGGTCTAGCTTTTGGTTCTTCATCCAGATTCCTCCTTCTTCTTCCTCCTCCCAAGCATAATCAAGAG
Source organism: Phoenix dactylifera (assembly GCF_051530095.1). NCBI lineage: Eukaryota > Viridiplantae > Streptophyta > Magnoliopsida > Arecales > Arecaceae > Phoenix > Phoenix dactylifera. Next base: position 7,222,475 of record NC_143207.1, on the reverse strand, counting down.
TTGATTCAAAGGGAGGAAATCAGCCATCCAAAGTTGTCTCTGCAAGGGAGCTAGCACCCCGGGGAGACAAGGAAGCTTTGATCAGATCTCTACTTCGTGTGTATACCCGTAGAGGCCGGACGCGTGAACGGCTTCAAGCGAACCATCATCCTAAACCACGAACTTCAGTTTGCGGTGATCATCTACCCGCACAAGGTGAAGATCTAATCTTTCTAATGGTTTAAAAAGTTTTTTTAATTCTAATCTATCTACGAACGGTTTTTCAATAACGTTCATAGGATGAACGTTGATCCCGTGCATGCCAGTTCTGCTGCATCTGAAATTATTTTAATTTTCTGCGGCATGGGCAGGTTTCCAACAGAACAATTGCATCCTAAACCTTCACTTTTAAGAGTGATTGGCGGCCATCTCAAGTCCACCTGTACATGCCAATTGTGAATAGAACTTGAGATTGTCCATCACTCGCAAATATGGCTTTCTTGACACAAATATGTGTCTCTGAATGAAGAGCATGCTGAAGGTTGACACCTAGAAATACTAATGTGGACTAGACTTTATTACTTAATTTTTAGCTCAGTTTAAAATTAAACTTCAATTCATGGAGCATGTTGGTTGGAGTCTGGTTCCATTAAATTTGAATCAAGACTAATTCCAACTTAAGATTCCTACCAAACTCAAGTCAAGCTCGAGTGTCTTAGGTTAAATGATGGTGAGTGCTTGAGTTTTTTGAAAGGAAAGAGAAGGCAAAAACTGAACAGTGAGTGCATACTGTGAGTCTCTTACCGAGCTCTATTCCGACTTTTTCTCCCTCGAGTCCCAAGCCTGTTGTCTAATTGATTGTCTGTGTTACCATAAAAACGAAAAACCATCTTCTAGGACAGGAGTAAACATAAAAATGATTATAAAATTATAAATCACGCAATATTACATTCCTACGATTTGGGTGTTATAGAGGATTCAGTATCCTTGCAATATATTCAGGGCTTGATTTTGTCCTTCACAATTTTACAAGCCCCAACCCTCACACCTCATCTCTTTCCTCATTTTGTCTCTTCTCCTCACCCATCTCTTCCCCATTGTTAAATTTCAGGCATCCTCTATTCCTACAAAATCCCAGTACAAAATAAACTCCAACAGCTAACACTGTCAGCCCAGCGCTGATCACAAACACCTTCCAGGTTGCAATGGCCATCACAAAGAGCAGGAATGCTGAGGGAACCAAGCACAAGAGCACCAGGCCTGGGAGCCTCATGGGCACGCGGTAAGGCCGCTGAAGGTTGGGGTCCTTCCTTCTTAGCCACAGGAATGCAGCAAACTCCAAGAGCATCCCAAGGCTATAAAGGAAGTTTGCAGACGAGATTATGTCATCGAAGTTCATGAAGGAAATGGCGAGGGTGATGAGGCTCGATGTCAGGATCCCCAGCCAGGGGGTTTTGAACCACTTGGCCCTGTAGGCGAAGGCGCGAGGCAGCAAGCCAAGCTCAGCCATCCCCAGCAGCTGAAATGCGCAGCTACTCAGTTGAGCTTCATAGAGCCCAATCGCTGACAACACCGCTCCCACCTCCGTCCAATACTTGAGCCACTTTCCAGCAATAATGCCTGCAGGAGAAGTTTGAGAGAGTGGATACAAGAAAAAACATAAGAAACTCTTCAAATGATCCAAAGAGCTTTCTTCTCTAAGTCTCTGATTAGCAAAATTTAGGGCTGCCAGTAAGACAAATTCAGTTCAAAGAACCCTAAATTTCGTTAATATATCTGCAGATGTTTGCTGAAGAAAATAAATGCTGTCTAAGTTGACGCTGCATTCATCTTTCTATGGTTTTTTCTAAGAAAGTTATATTCTTTAAAAATTTTGAATCTAGTCTGGGGGCTCAGAATTTGACATAAATAATCAGATAATCATCCATAGGCCTAATCCTCGATGGTGTAATCAACCATAACAAATTGGAAAGTCTGGAGTGACCCAGTTGTCCCAGCTTTCTACTCTAATCTAACTATGCAAAGTTGCATTTTTATGCCCTCATAGGAATTTGAAATTCCTCCCAAGATTTATATATATATATTTTTTCAATACAAAGAAGGCCCCAATTAGGATTGCTTTTGGAGGGGCCAAAAAAACACTTTTTGGAGCCTAACAAGCACTTTCTGTATTCTTATAATATCATAGTATTATATTACAATTTTATACTATTCTTGTATTATACTTGATGTGTCTCAAAATTGGCTACAACTCATATGGAGAGCCGGCCAAACCAAGCCTGCCACGAAGCATCTGAATCACCAACTAAAGCTTGCAAACCCATAAGCCTGCGACTGACTTTGAATTTCACAAAATTTTCTATCACTACCGACACCTCGGCCGAAATCTCAAGTGGCTACTAAGATCACCCTAGCAAAACGAGCATGACATGATCTGCGTGGAAAATACCCATGCCTGATTCTTATACCCTGATGGAACTCTCAGCTCTAAATCGTGGCCTTGCACGACCAGAACAACCCGTTGTCAAGCACTCTAGCATCTCTCTCATTTGGTGTTTGGGATAAGTCGGTTTTTAGCGGCAATAGATTGGTGCTAGAAGAAGGGATAGATCCCATCACAGGAGGTCTCATCTTTAAAAAGTGAATAATTTGTTGCTATGAAGTCTCAAAGGGCACAACCGGCACCTTCTAACACCCAGCCGAATACACCAGAAAAGTTCGATGGCTCTTACAGAGCCCCCGAAGGGCTCCACCCCCACCAGAACTGCAAGCAAGCCCGACGGTAGACCCTGAGCAATTCAACTACTCATGCAACAGGTTCATGCGCTAACTGCTACTGTTGCGCCATCACTAGGGACTTTGCCTCGAAGTCTCCTTGGACCTACCTAACAACCAACTAGGAATCAGTAAAAGTTTTTAGGTGCTGGACCTGGAGTTATTAGGTCAGTTTCAACTCGGTGTGGAGAGCCTCATACTTGACCTCATTATTCGAGGCCTTGAAGTTGAAGCACGGTGCATGCTGTACAATAACTCTCTCCGAGATGGTTAAGATCAACATAGCCTCACTTTTATCTAAGTTAGAGGATCTGTCGGCATGGAGTGTCCAGAAATCCTTTGGCTTGTGTTCCACTAGCAGTGTGCTGACCTCCGAGCACTCTATGATGAAGTCTGCCAATACTTGCGCCTTGATAGAGGGTTTGGGCAGGTAGTGGATGTTGAATTCACTGAGCTCCATGGCCCATTTAACCAGCCTTCCTAACAAATCCAACTTTTGCAAGACTTGCCTTAGCGGTTGGTCGAAGAGGACAGTGATGGGGTGAGCCAAAAAATGTGGCTGGAGTCTTCTTGCTAAGATGATGAGCATGCAGACCACCTTTACCAACTTGTGGCATCTTATCTCTGCATCTCGGAGGACCCACCTTACATATAGTATATAGGCTTTTGGACACTGGCTTTCTCGCAAACCAGGATTGAACTTATGTCGATCGAGGAAACAACAAGGTAGAGGTTTAGCATCTCGCCAGGAGTTGGCTTGGAGAGGAGCAGAGGGGGCTGTAAATTATTTCTCATAATGTAGTACTAATGAAGCTGTGAATTGAATGTCCATTGTTCTCGTTATTACTAGCAAATGCAATAAAATTCTCCTATACTCAAAAAATTGTATAACTAAAGATTAATGATGATGCTTCTCAGGAAATGAGCAATGAGATGAGAGTACGCTGGTTACACACAAAAGGATCATTTTGCCATGTGGAAGGGTTGGCATGACTAGAAGGAATTAACAGGCCATACACAAGAAGTGCTTGTTAGCAAGTTGCCAACCAAGCTATTGGGCCCAGACAACATTTCTATCAGAAGCATTTTCCAAAACATAATTTTCTTGAACCACAAAACAATGCAAGTGATTTTATCCTAGCCTTCTGGACCGAGCTGTCCAGCAAGTGCTACCAACCCTCTTAACAGCCCTATTCGGAAGAGCGCATAGGTGAAACAGGCAGGGGAAGAAACAAATATGCTACATGACTAACTTGTAACATTTTTATGAACAAGATAGGCCATATTGCTTAAGATTAAGGATCTTGTATCTTTTTCCCCAACTCTATTTTGAATCTTATAAAGCTGCAGGATGAGGATCTCCAGCTTCGCGCCCTAAAAATAATTAATCCACTTATAACTCCCAAGCAACTGGTGAATTACTTTATGCCACCTTGGTCTGGTAGGAAAATATCTCAAGTGTATCGGTGATGGAAGCCTTCGTTATTTTATAGGGAAGCTGTGGCTCTGATTGGCTGGTATAGATCCACTTGACCAACCTTGCTTCCACACAAGACTGGTTCAAAATAAGGCAAATGATTTATTGACACTCCTGGCTAGGGCAAAATTGTACACCACGAATAAGCCAAGAAGATAACACTAGTTAAAAATATGGCCCAGCTATCCTGGAGGATGATTCGGCCACAATCATCAACTGGATCCGGGGGATTCGAGGGGTGCCTGCAGCAACCACCCTCTGCTTCGAGATATTTGGGCTATGACGAGGGATGAAGGGGCATTCCAGGCCAAGCATTTATTTTGTGAAACTAATAAGGCTGCGAATTGGGTGGCCGCCTATGTGACCAGCCATGTTGATAGTACCTTATGGGTTGGGGATGGGGAGTTGCTCTGAGCACTCCGAGATATTATTTTTTTGATTTTATTGGGTACATTTGCACTCGTCAAGTATGAATCATCTGGTCTATCAAAAAAATAAAAAAAAATCTGACCCAGCTATTCAGGGGCCTACTTGGGTGTTATCTACCCTACAATAATTAATTGAAACATATGTTACTGCTTAGATACTGAACATCTAATCTAATTGGTTATTGAGTTGGAACTTGATATTCACAAAATGCCTTATTGAAATATTTATAATATTTAGGAAGTATGATACGCCACATTCAAACATTATTAAGTTTTAAAAAACCAAATCACATTTCCTACTAGAGTATTCATCAATACATGTAAGCATCAAGACGTTGAACAACCGATAAACTGTTGCACGTTGGAATGGCAGAGATACATATTTGCGAGCACCAACCAGTCAAGTCCTACAAAGTTCGCATAAAACCTGTTCCAGATATGACCCCGCCCAAACCTTATAAGTCAAAGTGTACGGATATTAACGTGCTAGACCTTGACTCTTCCCATTGCATCTTGCCTTCTTTTAGAAAATATATTTAAAAATATCTTGGATGGTAGCAATCAACGGATGACGTATCCACATAAATTATTGCAACCATATTATTTTTTTTGACATTTGGGGTTAATTTCCTCCTTGGATCCTGGACCTCTCCGCTGGTCAAAGCTGGATACAAACCAAAATGGAACCCCGATTTTCATGTCCGAATAGGAGGGCGGTGCCATCCGAACAACCGCCTCGTGGTATCTTTATAACCTTATATTAACCAACCAGCCAGCCCGGAAAAAGAATATTCCCTAATAAAGTAATGCTAATAAATAGGTCCGAAATAAATCCCTCCGATTGTTCCAAAAATAATACCCATTCAAAACCCCACTTAATAATACCCATTCAATAGGTCCGAGATATTATTTTTTTGATAGTACCTATTCTATTTTCGAGATCAGATATTGTTTTCTTGAATTTTGGCTGATCCGATCCGACCTGATCCATTTGAAATTTGGATGATCTGAATTCTGGCGAACTCGATCCGCCCCCTGATGATGTCGTGCTAGCTGCCATCCTCGTGACTCTATTGTTGTTACCTTGATGGCGATGTCGTGGGTCTTGAAGAGCTCACGGCGATGTTCCAAAAGGAGGCGATGCAGAGGGTGGAGCCAAGGCAAATGATGAAGAGGGGGCTGTGGCGGGTGGCAAGGCGATAGAGGGTCTGGTGGACAGGGGCTTGGAGGAGTGCAGGTGGCCGATGACAGACCCGAACAAACAGACCTGACCTGAACCTAAACCAGACTCGAATTTTCTAGATTGGGACCGGGTTATACATGGATCTGAGCCAATCCGAATAATCCATTGGGTCAAAAAATGTAACCGTGGACCCGAGCCAACCCGACTCGATATTCTATTGGGTTGGGTTGGGTCCAAAATTAGGACATAAATAAGAAACTAGGTTAAGTCAGTGTGACTCATGATCTAGTCTGACCTAACCCATTTGCACCCCTAGGAGGAGCTAAACAAAAATCATATAGGGCGAGCACTATAGAATATCATATAGAGCAGAATTTCTATTTTGTTACGTTTCTTCTAGCGCCCATCTTAAAGAGAAAATGCAAGAGTCTAATAAAGATAGAACTATTAATAGAGTCCTTCAATCCCATAACTTTAAACAAAATAAAAACAGAAACTACACTCGCCAAAAGAGATCGTTCATAAAGAGAGACCTTTTGTATTTTCTTCTTCCTTATCCAACCTCTCCATCTATCTTCCTTCTTATCAAGTTGTCTATCACATCCGTGAGGTCTTTTTTCTCCTTCCTAGTTTATTTCTCCTCCTCCAAATCCCTCTATTTTTAGAATCTTTGCACCTAAGAGTTTATAAAATCTAAGAAACAATATATATATAATTTCTTATATTAGAGAAAGTTAAGAAATCCTGTATTGGTACTAATGAATACTATATTCTGAAAACTATATATCGATTAATCTAAAGGTGTGTATTAGCTTGCGAGATGATTAATTTATTTAGTGTGTATTACCTGACCATGTAGTGTATACTGTAAAAAATATACTCTAAAAACTTTGTATTGATTTACCAAGAGGTGTGTATTGAATCACTATCAAATAAGCTTACAGCATATGGTAGGAAGTTGGTGAGTATGTATCATCAGCTATGTAATGTATAATAGTGAATATGATATTCTAGAAATTATATATCAATTTGTTTTGAGATGTGTAGTAGGTTGCTAAATGATCAATTAGTGTGCATCATCTAACTGCATATTGTGTACTGGTGAACACAATATTCTTGAAACTATATATCGATTTACCTACATATGTTAATTGATTTGTAAATGACTAATTTGTTTGGTGTGTATTACTTGGCCATGTAGTATGTATCACATTTTTTTTTTATTTTTTTTAAACATGAGACTGACACTTCATTAGTATGAGTCTATGATATTTGAGTTTTTTTTTAAAATACATACTAAAAGATATGATAAAATATGGAGTTAGCTCCATATTTATTTATCTGACGTCCGCCCTAGATGATTTTTTGTTCGTTAGGAGCATGCCTTCAACCGGAAAGAGAAGAAGAAGAAAAAGCCGCCATTGACATAGGAGCAAAAAGGGGAGAAGAGCGGCAAAAAGCCTTGGCTTCCAGTCCATACCTGCGGCGTCGGCGAAGTAGCCGTCCCCCCACGCGTCCTGCGGAGCATCGATCGCCCCGATGGCCGCCATCAGCGGCAGCAGGTATCCCAGTGACGTCATCAGCCCCGCCGCCAGCAGCGCCCTCGGGAACGTCCTCTCCGGCCTCTCCACCTCCCCCGCCATCGTGCTCGCGCTGTCCCAGAAGTTGAGATTCCAGAACAGCGTATTGAAGAACAGCCTCCAGTCCCTGCTCTTCCCACCCTCCAGCCACCGCCTCGGCCGGAGCTTCGGCACGGCGATCGCCGATATCAGCACGAATGGCATCAGCGATGCCACCCCCAGCGCCACCGCCGTGTACCCGACTATGGTCAGGCCCGTGTAGTTGACGAAAGAGAGCAGGAGGTTCATCCCGGTGACGGTGGCGTCGCGGGGGACGCCGTCGCCGAGCACCGGGGCGGCGCGGGCAAGGTAGTCGGCGCAGAGGACTGGGAAGGCGGCGCTGTTGATGACGCCGCTGAGGAACTTCCAGCTTCCCATCATGAAGCCAGGGAAGCGACCGAAGGCGCGGTCCGCCCAGAGGACGAAGCCGCCGTTGCCCGGGATGGCGGTGGCCAGCTCCGCCGTCACGAGCGACTCCGGGATGCTCCAGATGAAGGGGAAGATGAGGAAGCCGAGGAGGGCGAGGAGGGCCCCCCCTGCCTCGACGGCCGGCTCCGCGCCGTATGGGCCGCCGGCGACCTCGAAGTAGATGACGAAGATGAGGGGGATGAGTGTCAGCTTGTTGGGGCTCGATGGATTGGGTTTTGGGAGGATGGATTCTTGGAGGGTGCCTGAGGATCCCATGGGCCGTGTCGATTTATTATTAGGTTGAGAGCCGCCACTTCCACCACCACCTCCGCCGCCTCCTCCCTCGCCCGGGCTTCTGGGACCTTGGAGTTGGATCTCTGGGCTCATTGGTGATTGGAGGGGATGGATGGGGTTTGGTGGCTGAAAGGGTGGGGCTGAGCCGCTGAAGGGTTGGACAAAAGTCCTTAATAGGACAACGACGATATTTGTTTTGGCATGCCTAACGCTGTAATGGGTCGGATTGATAGAAGACCCGATTCGACACAATCTATTTAGACTCAAATCAATTTGTGTTAAAGAACCATGGATCCGGGTCTGATTTTAAGATTGGAGCTATTTTATTTTACGGACTAGGCCTGAGTTTGCTAAATTTAGATCCTGACTCGATTTGATCCATTTAATTTTTCGAAAAGTTTTTAGTTTCCAACCGTATGACCCCAGCTGAATCCAGAAAATCCATTAGGCCCATAAGCGTGAACAGAGTGTGAACAGAAAGCATGCATGCTCTGTTCGTCATTAAAAAATGAACAAAAAAATTAGAGTGAACAAATAAAATAAATTGCCAACATCCATTGAAATGGGCCTCAAAGATGGTCCATCGCTCTGTGTAAGACAACTCTATGTAGGGTTGTTAACGAGCCGAGCCGAGCCCGATCTTCTCAGGCTCGGCTTGGCTCGTCCCACAAAATTTTAGGCTCGGGCTCGGTACCGAACTTTGTATCGAGCTTGGGCTCGGACTCGGTAGGTACAACAAAGGCTCGGGCTCGGGCTCGTAAAGCCCGTTTGCCCGAACCCAAGCCGCTCGGGCCGAGCGTGAGCCCGAGCTCCGGGATGGCGACCAGGGGATGGGGATGGGCGGGCGGGAGAGAGAAGAAAAAAAAAGAAGAAATAAAGAAGGGAAGAATGAAGGGAAGAAAGAACAAAAAAAAAAAAGGAGAAGAGTGGACTCACCTTGTCGTGTGCGGCGGCCGCCGGTTTTGGCTGCGAACACCACCGGCACGGCGTCGGCCGCAGACACGGCCGAAGACGCCATTACATCCTACCATGGCTAGGCTGAGGGGTGCGGGAGATGGGAGAGTGCAGTGGGCCGGTGACATCTTTTAAGAGGTGTTTGATTGCTTTTTGCTGCGGCGAGTAATAGTGGCAGATATTTTGCTTGAGGGAAGAGGGGGGAGTGCCGGAGTTTCCCATCGCTGCACCAATATCGAAGCACTGGTCCTGTACGGCAACTGGGTGTGAGCTTTTAGAAGCTAGCAAGTGCGGGTGGGCCCATTGGGGGGAGGGAAGAGGGGAAAAAAAAGAAGGCCAGGGAACGTCGTTCGATGCCCAGATCAACGCCGTGTTCACGCCATGTTCGCCCTCAAGTACAACGACATTAAAGTCGTGGTCTCTGACACGGGGTGGCCATCAAAGGGGGATGCGAACGAGACAGGGGCAGGGGCGGCGTGCGGCGTGTGCTGTCGGGGAACGCCGAGATGTCGCGGTGGCCGCAGGCGGACCTGGACGTCTGCCTGTTCGCCCTCTTCAACGAGGACCAGAAGCCGGAGCCCACCTCGAAGAGGAACCATGGCGGCATGGCCTCTTCTACCCGGAAAACCAAATCCAAAGCCGTGCGGAATTGGCTCGGCTTGCTCCGTGCTTGATACCAGGTAGTGAAGTCGCGAGCCCAAATGAGCTCGTGAGCTGCTCGGGCTCGAGCTCGGGCTCGAACTCGGGTTTAAACGAGCTTCATTTTAGGCTCGGGCTCGGGCTCGGGCTCGTTTGATTAACGGGCCGAGCTCGAGCCAAGCTTTTACCAGGCCAAGCCCGAGCCAAGCCCGAGCAGCTCGGCTCGTTAGCGGGCCTAACTCTATGCTATTCTCTTGCTGCTGCCATCTCTTTTCAGCCTGATATAGAAGTTTGTCTCGTTGTCAATGATCACTTTCACATTATCTCTTGTATTTGTCTTCTGGGTTGCAGAAGTTTACTGAATCAAAAATTCTGAATCTCTATTATTTTTCTTTTTGTTAACTACAGGGTACCTTGCCTTACTGTTTATCTTATATACATATTCTTGTACATAATTTTTATCTTAATAATATTGCCGGGTGGTATCTTGTCTCTCTTATTCTTTTTTAAAAAACTAAAAATAGAAAACAAGTAGACAAAATAAATAACTGAAAATTAAGTGCTAAAATGGAGAGCAAAAATTTCTAATCTTGCTGGCTTATACCACCTAGACAAAGTAGATGTGTGATACACTAAATTCAATGATTAGGGTATTACTTGTTGATACGATTTATTTAGAAAAAATATATATTAATGATGTCAGATATAGTCTGTAGCTTATATAGAATTTATATTTTTTTTTTTTACGAAAACAGAATGTGAACATATGAAAGGATTATAGTGTAAGAGACATAAATCCACTTGAACCGGACCCGACCCAAACCCAAACCAGATCCAATTTTTTTGGTTGGGATCGGGTTATACATAAATCTGATCCGACTCGAATGACCCATTGGATCAAAAATTGTAGTTGTGGACTCGATCTAACCCGACTAGATTTTCTATTGGATTAGGTCGGGGTCTGAAATTAAGATCTGAATAAGAAACTAGATTAGGTCGGGGTCACTCATGACGCAGTCCAATCCGACCTATTTGCACCGTTAATGGAAACTATGCCTTTGAAGTCATATGAAATGGAGCTTGGGATTTGGGAAGGTAATGCTTCAATCACGGTAAATTTCTCTTTGTAGTTGTTTCTTCTGTGCTTAACCAGAGGGGAAAGATCTAATTGGAAAAGAAAAGCAAGGAAAGACGGCAAGATAGCTAAATTTGAAAAACCAAAAAAAAAATCTGTCGGGTGGGTTACCTAACGGTGAATTCGCCATGGAAGGTGATACAAACCGTGTCCGGATAGGCGATCTTTTATTACGGTATATATTATTCCATGAATGGGGATACAACTAGAGGATGGTCAAAGATACTCCATAATGACTCTTTTATTGGTCAGAGTAATTGCGGTCTAACTTTTTTTCAAATTTTTACTTTCAGTTTATTTTTTGTTCATGTTAATCAAAAATTTTATTTCAAGAGCATTTTAAATTTATTCCTAATTTCACTCACACTTAAAGAACTATATATAACACATATATAATTGGTTGTCGCCCAAAATTCGAACTGACGGAGTTAACATTGATGATGGAGATTGGCCGGCTTGGTTGGTCCGTGCGGCGTGGAATTCAATTTGCAAGCAAAGAAGATGATCAGGAGATTATCAAAACTTATCCAGTGGGGGATTCTTTGATACTTAAGTCAGGCAAAACTTTGGTAGGTTGAAATAAGGAGGAAAGAAGAAGTATGAGCTACAAGCTACAAGTGAGGTGAAAGTCTCTTATCTCGAGGCTCTTTTGGTTTGATTTATATAGATAAGAGGGTGAGAGTCTATTTAGTCGTGGGATCCTTAAGTGAGCAGTTATGTTGATTTAGATGGATCACTAAACTCGATATGGAATACTTCGACCACTATGAGTAGGGATGGACATCATGATCTAGGAGGACTACTAGACTTGATTTGGATGATTTTAGCCACTACGAGTATTTAAAAGGATTACTAGACTCGATATTGACTAACTACTATGGATATGCAAAAGGATTACCGGACTTGATGTTGACTACTTTGGCTACTACAACTAGGGTTGGACAAGATTCAGGAGTGAGATCAACTATATCGAAAATCCAAGTTGCAAGCCAAACTTTTAGAGGCCCTAACTTGGTCGTATGATACTCGATTAAGATAATCTTTTTTTTTGAAATTGGGGTAGTTTTTCAAAATTTATAACTTTGGGCTAACCTCCTAAGAGGTTTAATCAGATCAAAATTTCATTGTTTAGGATCTAAAATGGACTGGTCAAACAAAAGTTTCCTTTTCAAGTAAAATTTTTATCGAGTGTAGCTATCTATCTAAAAAGAATTAAGTGGGATAATAGAAGACGGAGTTGATGTAGAAGTCGAGATATATTTTTTTAAGAATTTTATCTTTTTCTAGAATATTTCTAAATGTAATTTTTTTAGAATATTTATATTAGTTATATTTATTTTAGGATATATAGTCTTAATTTAACTAGAAAAGGAATCTAACCAAAATTATGAAAAAAGGAACCTCGCTAGTATTATAAATAGGGGCTATATATCTCAGTTTAGGGGGTGTGGAGGAACAATGAAAGAAAAGAAGACGTAAGCCCTACTCTAGTAATTCTTCAACTTCTTCTAGTTTTTTTGAGAGATTCGAGTTGAGCAAGTTGAGAAAAAAATTTCTTCTTGATCGGATCAAGTTGGTATCAGAGCCAAGCTCTTACCTAATAGAATTCCAACTTAATCTGATCAGATCAAGTTGGTATTAGAGTTTCGATCTTCTACATTTATGGGAGCCTTAGTTCATGGTCTAGACGTGTGAGCAATACAACCAATTAGGAGAAAGACTATCCTTACATGAAGTACATTGAAGAACAAAGACAAGTATGGCTGCTAGTTTTATCCTGATGGATGATAAGGTAATGAAATATATCACACAACTAGAAAAAAATATTGCCCAACTCGCCAAGATCGTGTCCTGATTGGTGACGCCTTCAACATAAGCATCAACAACTTTTGTAGCAAAGTTGTCTCCTATATCTAGAGACTAGGATCTACCATATAACAAGGATGATGAAAGCTAGAAACCAACTCCAAGCAAAGCTAAATGCTTCTGCTATGAGGCGTGGAAGCAAGCATTTCTCCATCTTTAGTTCTTGTGTAGCAGGAGTTAAATCCTTTAAACAAAGAGAGCTCTGATCTAGGAGGATCACCAAACTCGATGTGAATTGCTTTTACCACTATAAATAGCCTTGTGCAACATGATGTAGGATGATAACCAAACTCGAGCGGACCACTATGCCCATTACGGATATCTAAAGGAATTATCGGACTTGATGTGGACCACTTTGGCTATTGTCCAACTATGTAGCCTAAGAGGGGGGGTGAATTGGGCTTTTCAAAAATTTTAAACAAAATACAGTAGAATAAAACTTAATCAGTGTGTGTGATTGATAATTGATAATGAATAATAAGTATATACGCAGAAGTTCAAGGCATATAGACCAAACACCACAAATATAGTAAATCTATATGGAGCAGCCTTTGGGTTTTACTTCTAGTGATTGAGATCACAAGGTCTGCAAGCTGCAAAGGTCCATCTATGGACTAAAGCAAGCATCTCCGAGATTTTGAGAACTGCCGCGATCAAGCACAGTGACTCTGCCCCGAGGTCGACTTCAGCAGCCTTTGTCTACTTCTGGGTGGGGTCGCCGAGGCAGCCATCACGGCTAAAGTGGGCGAGCTGGCTGGGTCACATGAGCTCGTCGCCGATGTGGTGGAGATGTGGGCACAAGTGTGGCACATCCAAAGTAAGGAATGCAAGAAACTGCAGTGGAAACAGTGTAAGGGTCGACTCATGCTGTTAATGAATCGACTCCTGAAGAGCAAGGGTCGACTCATGTTGTTAAAGAGTCGACTCCTAAAGAGCAAGGATCGACTCATGCTATTAAAGAGTCGACTCTTGAAGAGCAAAGGTTGACTCATGCTGTTAAAGGGTCGACCTCTGGTCTGTTTCAGATTTAGGTAGAGACGGGATTTGGTCTTCTACCTGCTTGAGACTCAAGTATTTGGGTCTTGAGGGGGCTAACTATTATTGGGCTAGGTTTAGGCTCAAAAGGAGAGAGAGCATGCAAGTCATGGGTATACATGGGCTTGGGTTGAGTGCTTTCTCATGTGGTTTAGCCTAGGGAAGTTTTTAGATTTGGGTCATGATTAACTATGTATATATACAGTCACGTATTTTGTGTATGGATGGAATGAAATCAGATGATACTCCTTTCTTCCTGAAAACTCTATTCCCTTCTCTTCTCTTTCTCTCATGCACGTAAGCCGCCGTCCCTAAGAACCCTAGGCTATAAGGAAGAAGAGCCTATTTTCGCTCGGCTCTTGTTCTCCTCCACCATCAAAGAACCAGTGATCCACGCCTCTAGCAGCGAAAGGAAGTCTCCAGGTGCTGTGGTTTGAAGCGGTTCATCTTCTAAAGATTAGGATCCAATCCGTTCGGTCTCCCATAATTGGTATCAGAGCTATTGGTTGCTGATTCAGTGAAGAAAAATCAAAGTCTGCGGTTAGCCTTCAAAATAGAATTTTCTGCGTTCATTAAATCTCTATTTGGTGTTATGGCTTCGAAAAATCTCAAAGCAGATTTTGAGAAGTTCGATGGCAAGGAAAACTTCACCCTATGGCAGCAAAGGGTGAAGAATTTGCTGGTGCAACAACGGATCTATAAGGTCTTGGTTAGGAAAAGACTGGAAAGGATCAGTTTGAAAGACTGGGAGGAATTAGAAGAGATTGCTTTTAGCAAGTGATAAGTGCTAAATAGTGCATAAATTAATATCTTATTCATAGCACTTATCATTATTTTAATTCACATATTTCGTAAATTCAACTTAAAAAATGTGTTACCTTCATCATTGCATGTTAATAAATTATCAAAGATAATTCAAGTTTGATTTGATTATTTATTGATTAAGCTTAATGCATGCAGGTCGAGTCGAGCTCAATTAGGTAAAGCCTAAACGGACACTACATCATTTCACAATTTCACATTCTCCGGAGTCGACTCCAAGAACTCTTCTCCAAAATTCAGTACTTTCCAAGTTCACCTAAATTTCTTCCCACTCATTCCAATTCTCCTGTTTTAACATTAAAAATAATACAATCCCTTCGATCAATTGTCTCACAGATCTCAAAATATATCATCTTTAGCCGCACGGATCCTAAAGAATTCTAGCATTGGCCTCTTCCGGTTCCCAGCCAAATGAAGCATGCTCTTATCTCTTCACGAATCTAGCCTTACCCCTTCTTCGGAATAGAATCCCATCTTGATCTCATGAACTCCCCAACGTCCCAGCATCTTCCCCTGTTCTGGAATAGAGTCGCATGATCCATGGGACAAAATCAAAACCCAGCCCGCACAACCTCAAACAAACCACGTATCCTCTGCGTTGAAGCCGTCCCAGCTCCCTTGTTCTGGATCAGCCTCATCCGCAAGCCATCCCGCGATGCATATCTCTTCCTCGGCTTCATCCTCCCGTGACCCCCGACTCCTTCATCCACGGAAAAGATCCAGCTTTATCCCTTCCTCCCAACTTTCGTTACCAAACTTCATCCCAACTTCATCTACATCTTTCCAAGCTCTCAATAACGTCACCAGATCATCATCTCCCCTGTCCAAGATCCTCGTCCGCATCCTCATCCCATGTTTCATAACAGAACCAATCCCAGCCGAATCCTCTTCACCCGAATTCGTTCTAGAGAGCTCCCAAACATCCGCAGCCTTCCTCCCAGCTCACGAATCCGTCCGAGTTCATCCTTATCCCACGACCAGCTAGGATTCAACGTCATCATCCCGGCTTCACGAATCAGCAGACTCGGCATCCATCTCCCGAATCAAGCAGAGCTTCTCCAAGGATCCGGATCAGATCTACAACACTTCCGGATCATTTCACGTCCATAGATCCAGCCATTCCCAAACTTCCTTTCTTCCGGATTGAATCCAGTATCCACTGATAGCTTCAAATCCCAGCGAATCATATCTTCCCAGAATTTCTTCCAACCGGGAACATCATCCGAACCTTATCATCCCCTGTTTTCCATTCCGTGTTCATCTTCCACGATACCTCCTCCCAGATTTCATCTGCATCACCCAAAGATCTTTTCCCATTCCGTGAGCATCAAAGGATCTTGTTTCAACCGATTCCCAGTGAACTTCCTTCATCTCATTCCGTTCCTAGCTCCCCTGTTTCGGAACAACTCCCTCCCAGCTGAATCAAGCTATCCACGGATTCTCTCATCTCTCCTTCATTCCGTTTGCGAGATGCAGCTTCCAGATTAGCTCCAAATCCCACGATTCTCTACTCCGGATTAACTCCATCATCTTGGACGAATCCATGCATTCGGCCAACGGCAAAGGTCCATCGTTCAGAGGCGGCCCAATACATTTGGGGGCCTAGGCCTTTTTTAAAATAATAATAATAATAATAATAAATTTTTAATAAGTATAAAATAGAAGTGAAAAATTGTAACAAAATTATAGAAATTGCAACAAAATTAGGGGAATTAAACGCTGGATGTTGAAATTTGAAAATATAATTCAAAGGGGATTAGAAGAATAACAATCAAAAGGGGATTAGAAGAATCACACCGTGTATGCCCACTGAGTCACCGTCACAGTGTCAGACTGACAACAGTGACAGGCTCAGTCTCAGAAGTCAGACCGTCAGACGTGAGGGAGGGACTGAGGGGACGGACGGGCCCGCCGGGGTCACGGCCTCACGGGACTACGGGAGCCGGGGCCGGGGAGGGAGCCTCACGCCGTCTGCCGTCACGGCCTCACGCCTCACGGGAGCCGGGGCCGGGGGCGAGCGAGGAGCGAAGGAGGTCACAGCTCACGGGAGACGGGAGTGACGGCCAGACATGGTCACAGGAGCCGGGGCCGGGGAGGGAGGCGACTGGCAAGGAGGTGGAGCCGTGGAGCGGTGGAGGTCACTGCGGCCTGCGGGCTGCGGCCTGCGGCACTGCCTCTGCCTCACTGGTCACGGGAGGCGGGAGCCGAGGCCGGAGGCCCGGGAGGGAGGCGAGGAGGTCGTAGCCTCGCAGGATCGCCGGGATGCTGCCGGGGACTGGGAGGCGCTCAGGCGGAGCCGTGGAGGAGACGACCTCGCCGGCTCGCTGGATTGAGCCGGACGGGCCGACGGGGTCACGGCGACACGGCCTCACGGGAGCCGGGGGCCCGGGAGGGAGGCGAGGAGCCGAGGAGGTCGCGGGCGGTGGGACCGCCTGGATGCCGGGGAGGCGGGCTGGCGGGGACCGTCGCGGGATGCCGGGGCCCGGGGAGGCGGGGACTGGGAGGCGGACTAGCGGAGGCGCGGGAGCACGATGAGGATTTTAAAGAGAGCCAGAGACCCAGTCGAACAGAGTTACAGAAGTACAGAACAGAAGAGGATTGAGGACTGAGGAGTGGAGGAGAAGTGGAGACGATGAGGATTTTAAAGAGAGCCAGAGAGGAATGATGGGCGATGGCCGATGGGAGTGGAGCACCCGCGTCTTGTCGAGGTAGCCGTTGGCTCCTGCGGCCTTGCCTCTACTCTACAGACAGTGACACTGTAGCTAGCTAGGAGCGGGAGGCCGAGCTGAAAGGCTAGGAGCCTAGTAGCCTACGAGGCCGTCGCGCGGGGCTGCGGGGGCCTTCTCTCGAGCCGGGGCCTTGGGCGACCGCCTAGGTTGCCTAAGGCTTGGGCCGCCCCTGCCATCGTTATCCATGAAGAAACAGAGAAGGAGCGAGGGGGAGTTTCAGCCTATAAAAGGCTCAGGCGTGAACCGAGGAGGGGCATTCTTCTCTTTCATTCATAACTCCCCCACCGGGGGGGGGGGGCATTCCCTCTTCCCCACCGGGGACTGATCCCCATCAAGATCTTCTCAGAGGCGGAATCCCACAAGCTCCCACGGGAAGAAGAAAAAAATAAAAGGAGAGAGAAGAGTTTGGGTATTTTGGGAATATTTCAAAGGAGCCAATCACCATGAAGTCCTGCTGCTGTGCTACTGCTGCCGTCCACCACTGCATGGAAGCCTAAGCTCTTCACTAGGGCTGGATGCAACCCTAACAAAGGGACACGAGTTTTATATTTTATTTTATATTCTTGGGGTTGTATGAACTTATTATTTTTAATGGATATCTTCTTTTGAATCATATTTAATTTCTGTGATTTTAAGTATGATGTTCGTACAACTGTTCTTCATGATCACTAGGTAAATATAAGATAGTCCATGCTTAAGGAAGATGTGGTGTGCTACCGCATTAGTTTAGGGTAGACATTGCATGCCAACTGAAGATGGATTATGCCTAAATTACTTTTGTGAGATTTTTATTTAAATGCTTATTAGGCTTGTAGCCAATTTGCATATTAATCCAAGAATAGATTAAAATACAAATAATCCTTGTTCCGATGTTGGTGGTGAATTCCTTGCCCTAAGTTTTCCTCAAACTGATATCATTTTAATTGCATTTATTTATTAAATTCCTTAGAGTAATTTTCTTCACAAACTCTTCCTTTTAAATATTTTTATTTTATTTTAAAGAAAAGCAACTATACCCCAATCCCTGTGGATCGATACCCGTAATCACTATCCTACCAGATACGTGCTATTGCGTGGTCTTTAAAGTTGACTATCAATTTTTGGCGCCGTTGCCGGGGATTGCTAGCATAGTTGTTTTCTTTTCATAAAAATAAAAAAAAACTTTCAAAAAAAATAATAATAATAATATATATATATCTAAAATAAAATAAAAATATTCTCTATTTTTGTTACTTTTCCTATCTCGTTCATCTCTCTTACTAATTTTTGATTTTTCTTGATCAGGAATCGAAAAAAAATCTGGGATGATCAAAAAGGGAACTGCTGGAAAAGGAATGCTGTCGAGGTTTGCCTAATTTTTTTTTCAAAATTGCTGGAAAAATTTCCTTTGGTAACCTCTAAACCTTTCTTATTTAAATTAATTCCCTTTTGTGGTGACTGTTTGATTTTAATTTCAGCAAAAGTGTGAATGCATGCTTGATACACATACACCAATTAATCCGCACATAGTAAGGGCAATTACCCCAACAAGATAAGAACTGGATTTCATCACCAGATTCTTGCCCAAATTAGGTGAACCAATTTGCACATAGCTATCACCTTAATTAAAATCAATTAGACGTTGGTCCCTAGGAACATTCGAGCTCAATAGGACGAAGATCACCGAAAGTTGTACCAATTTCGCTCTGTGGCTCAGTTGATGTCTAGGCAAGCTTTGTCCCAAGGGAGACTGTTGCCCAGAGATGGTCACCCAAGAGGGGGGTGAATTGGGTGTTTTAAAACTTTTTGTCCAATTAAAAATAAAACACACAAATGTATGAGCTAAGGTAAAAATAGAGGTATGAAAACAGACAATCGCAAACACAAGGTTTTATAGTGGTTCGGAGCTTCCACTGCTCCTACATCCACTCCCCAAAGCACCTTTGGGAATTTCCACTATAATCCAAGATTACAGTCCGGTAGTTTTGCGAGTGCACTACCCAACTCGTTGTTTTACACCGGACTAACAACGAACCCTACAACCCCCAATTTCACCTAGGCTTGAGACGCCTTTCCCTTGTTCCAAGTCCCTTGACTGGAACAAGCACAATAACCAAAGGTTTTACAAAAGATTTGAAAGCTCTAAATAAGCAGATAAAACAGTGAGAAATAACAAAACCCGGAAGAACCCTTTTAGCCGTTGGAAGCGTGGGAAATGGTGGTTCTTCCAATGTGGATCGCGTTGTCTTGAAAGTGAGCTTTGAATGCCGATCGGGAGAGAGTAGTTGAGCTCGAAATCAGTTGGGAAGCTTGAAAGCACTTGATTTCTTCACTTGAATGCACTAACTCCCTTGAACCTCTTTCTCTTACTTCTCTCTTAAATGATCTTGTGTTGGGTTGGTGAGAAGTTGTTGGAAGGCACTTAAGAGCTCCCTTTTATAGCCCAAAAAGCAAATATAGCCGTTAGACACAAAAAAAGAAACGTTTGAAATTCAAACAAACCTGCAAAAAGGTGTCAGTCGCGTCCCAGGCGCTCCGGAGACGTCTCCGCTTCAACGCGAGACGTCTCGGCTGTAAGATTTTTCTTTTGACGTTGTTTGGGGTCGACTCGGCGCTTTACGGGGACGACTCTGATGATGAACCGTTTGAATGCTTGTTTTTCTATTTTTCTGAGAGGGTCGCCTTGCCACTTTACGGGGACGTCTCGGGATGTTTGCACTTTTTGCATGGGGACGACTCCGCTGTCTCGGGGACGACTCCGCTGTTTTATTTTCGAAAAACAAGTCCTCTGGAATTCTCTGAGAGAGTCGACTCCGCTTTTTTCAGGGGACGTCTCCGCTGCCTTATCATCGAAAAAGACATCCTCTAGAATACCCTGAGAGAGTCGACTCCGCTACCTCGGGGACGACTCCAGAAGTCTGCTTTTTACTCGCGGGGACGACTCCGCGTCCTGTGGAGACGACTCGCGCGCATCCCTTGAAATCGGCCTTTCTGCCGCCTCTGAGAGAGTCGACTCCGCCTCTGAGAGAGTTGTTGCCCAGAGATGGTCACCCAAGAGGGGGGTGAATTGGGTGTTTTAAAACTTTTTGCCTAATTAAAAGTAAAACTCACAAATGTATGAACTAAAGTAAAGATAGAGGTATGAGAACAATCAATCCCAAACACAAGGTTTTATAGTGGTTCGGAGCTTCCACTGCTCCTACATCCACTCCCCAAAGCACCTTTGGAAATTTCCACTATAATCCAAGATTACAGTCCGGTAGTTTTGCGAGTGCACTACCCAACTCGTTGTTTTACACCGGGCTAACAACGAACCCTATAACCCCCAATTTCACCTAGGCTTGGGACGCCTTTCCCTTGTTCCAAGTCCCTTGACTGGAACAAGCACAATATTGAAAAAGTTTTACAAGGATTTAAAAGCTCTCAAGAAGCAAATAAAACAGTGAGAAGTAATAGAACCCGGAAGAACCCTTTTAGCTGTTGGAAGCGTGGGAAATGGTGGTTCTTCCGATGTGGATCGCGTTGGCTTGAATGTGAGCTTTGAATGCCTAGCGGAAGAGAGTAGTTGAGCACGAAATCACTTGGGAAGCTTGAAGGCACTTGATTTCTTCACTTGAATGCACTAACTCCCTTGAACCTCTTTTTCTTTCTTCTCTCTTGAATGATCTTGTGTTGGGTTGGTGAGAAGTTGTTGGAAAGCACTTAAGAGCTCCCTTTTATAGCCCAAAAAGCAAATATAGCCGTTAGAGATAAAGTTAAGGGAGTTTGAAATTCAAACCAAACCTGAAAAAATTGTCAGTCACGTCCCAGGCGCTTCGGAGACGTCTCCGCTTCAATGTGAGACGTCTCGGCTGTAAGATTTTACTTTTGACGTTGTTTGGGGTCGACTCGGCGCTTTACGGGGACGACTCCGATGATGAACGGTTTGAATCCTTGTTTTTCTGTTTTTCTGAGAGGGTTGCCTCGGCACTTTACGGGGACGTCTCGGCTTGTTTGCGCTTTTTGCATGGGGACGACTCCGCTGCCTTGGGGACGACTCCGCCGATATATCTCCGAAAAACAAGTCTTCTGGAATTCTCTGAGAGAGTCGACTTCGCTCTTTCAGGGGACGTCTCCGCTGCCTTATCACCGAAAAAGACATCCTCTGGAATACCCTGAGAGAGTCGACTCCGCACTTTCTGGGGATGACTCGGAAACTCAGCTTTTACTTGCGGGGATGACTCCGCGTACTGTGGAGACGGCTCGCGCGCATCTCTTGAAATCGGCCTTTCTGCCGCCACTGAGAGAGTCGACTCCGCTTCTGAGAGAGTCGACTTCGACCCTGCGAGACGCCTCGCCAGGTGCCGGGGACGTCTCCAAACGTGCCAGTTCTTCCTGTTTGTGCCAGAGACGTCTCTGGAACAAACCGGAGACGTCTCGGCTGTCCCTGATCTGTTTTCTTCATCTCAAAAATTCTTCAATAAATTCATAAAAATTATGGAAACTTGCCTAGACATTTCTTAACAATATTCTTAATTAAACATATGAAATCCTCAAGTAAATTGTTAAGATAACTGGAATTATACTCTAGTGTTTTGTATTCATCAAAATCCATTAGGGGGTCAACAATCTCCCCCTTTTTGATGATGACAAAACACTGAGTATATACAAAATTCGAAATTTAAACATATACACAGTATTTGATAAGATGTACAAGTATAATATTTTGATTAGAGCTAGATACAGTGTGCATAATTCAAAATAGTCAATTTTCAGTTCTATCCTTATGCATAAGATTGATCTTAATAGCTCTTAAGCAATTTTAGCATATCAACTGAATTTGAATCAAGTTAAAATAAAATATTGATGCTAAAGATAATTGAAAGCTAAGTTCTTTTTGACTCCCCCTTTCTTTTCCAGAAGGGCAATTATCTTAAAGCCAATATTCTTCAATTTTATCTTTTCTAATTCAACTTTAAGTATGAGTGTAAATTTTGCATTCCATATTCAGGTTCTACTCCATATATAAGTTCTATATATCTACTCCCCCTTTTTGTCATCAACAATGAAGGGGACAAATTATACGTAGGTACTTAAAGCACAATTCCTAGGGGAATTCAGCATATTAGAATGAACCACTCAAGGGTATTCAAGTTATGCTCCCTCTGTCTATTGTTTTACTAGTGAATTCAGAATTCATTTCACTCCCCCTTTGATGTTCAGGTTGTGCTCCCCCTTAGGGTATGTTATGAGATTTTTATGGCACATCACAGAATCACATACACAATCACAGAATCACATACACAGAATTAGAAATATACACAAGGTTTCAAAAGGAATTGTATGACATTCATATATCATTGTAAACATTTGAAGTCATTACAAAGTTAAAAGAGGAGATCATTACAAGTATTCATTTCTAATACAAAAAGTGTTTCAAAATGAGCCTAGGGTTTACAAAAAGAAGAACCCTAGATGTCTACAAAGTGTCCCTCATCGGCGACGTTGCTCATAAGTCCTAGCAGCTGCATCTATAAATGCATTAATGGAATCTAGCAGTGTTCTGAACTGTTCTCCCTGGGACTGATGGAAGGCTGCCACTAGTGCTTCAAATTCAATGCTTGCCCTTTCAATTCTTCCTCTAAGTTGGGCAGCCACGGTGCCCACATTGCCTCCAGGGCTTGTCAACTCTTGAAGACCATCTGAAATGTTCTTCAAGCTGTCTTGTAGCTCAATTGATCTGAAGGTTTGGGTGGCACTCACACTAACTAGTTCTTGCGCTGTAGCTTCTATCTGAGTTCTGATTTCCTTCAACTCTTGTAGAAGCCCTTCATGTGAGGCTCTGATGGGGGCCAACTCAGTAGAGATCATCGATCTCATTTTCTCCCTCATTTGCTGGCATATCACAGATGCTAAAGTGCGCATCTGTTCTTCTGATAGGGAGAAGGGCCCAGTGACTGTAGGAGGAGGTGGCATAGAGGTGGAAGGTCCAGCTGAGCTGGAGGGTATATCAGGGAAGTCCATGTGGCTGAGTGGAGGAGAGTGGTGGTCAGGCTCCTGATGTGGGATCTCAGGGTCTAAAGTTTGAGCTTTTCTTTTTGGTACCTTAACCCATGACCCATCTACCTTGTGAAACTCCATTCTACGCATTGTGCTCTCATTATAATAGTCGGTGTTTCTCAAGGGTTTTGCAGGTTCATTTTCTGGAATGTGAACCTTAAAATGTTTGAATACTAGGGTAAAGATCATCCCATAGGGTATGCTAAACCTAGAATACCTATGACATATAGCAATGTAGTTCAACATAAGTCTAGGGAGGTTTAGGGGAATCCCTAGTAAGATATGGTGCATGATCACTAAATCTCGCTCCGAAACAAAATCGAAGCGGCCGGTTTTTGGAAACAAGACCCGGTTGACAATACTCAAAAGTAGTCTCATTTCGGCATTTAGGTCTTGTGAGTTCACTACATCAAGAGGCCCGCAGTCCTCTCGTCCTAAAAGCAAGTTTAGGGCTATTTCCCTTTGGGGATGTGAGGTCGGAGCCTCACCGTCCTTAGGGATTTGCAAGACGCTAGATAGGACATCCTCATTAATCTCTACCAACGTCCCCCAGACATGTGCAGTGTACCCTAAGTCCCCTAAGGCCATATTACTAAACATCTCTCTAACTAGGCCGGGGTAGGTCGATGTATTGAGGGTACAAAAGTATTCCCACCCTTGGGCACGGAGTTTCTCTCCAATAGAGAACCCCTCACTATCTAGAAAATGGAAATCTATGTACCTACCGGTGGTTACTGTGCGATTCGCACAGGAAATGGTCGTGGTTGGCAGAGCAACCGGAGGGGACGGCGCGGATGGCTCTTCCTTCCGTTCCTCACCGTCGGTTGCTACCCTAGGACACCTCCCACCGGTTCGTCTAGCCCTCTTAGGTGCCATGGATGCTAGGGTTTGTGATGGAGAGCAAATGGAGGCTAGGGTTTTTATTTTTGTCGGGGATGAAAGAGAATAGCTCGGGTCGGCTCGAGCTGTTTCACCTATTTAAAAACCCTCGTTCGGTCTCCGAGACGTCTCCGCGACTGATGCGAGACGTCTCACCGGGGGGACGTCTCTGCGATTTGCCAGAGACGTCTCCGGCACTGAAAAATTTCAGACTAATTTCTATCTTTTCCCAATTTATTTTACTCAATCACACTAATCAACATGATTTCTTTTGGTGAATACAGAGTGAGTTTGTTTGTGATCCTCCTCCTTAATAATACATCCTATAAAAGTTTGATAATGATTTTTTGAATTATTAACATTGAAATGAGGAATGTTTGACCAAATTTCGAATACCTATGAAATAGGCTCTGAAAATATCTCCATGAAGAGTCCAAGGGAGGGTAACCATCCTCCGGAAAGTCGAACAATTCGTCATTTAACTTAGATAGATTCATGCTTTCACTTATGTTGACCTTGAGGTGGATTACTAGTTTGAGTAGCAAAGCATTGCAATGCAAGTTCAATTTAATTGCTAGGATCATACAAGCTCAATGCATTCCTTAAGAAGTTGAACCTATCTTTACAAAGGGGCTTTGTAAAGATATCGGCCAATTGATTTTCAGTACATACATACTCAATCATCACATCATTTTTCAGCACATGATCCCTAATAAAGTGATGCCTAATCTCTATATGTTTTGATTTTGAGTGTTGGACAGGATTTTTTGTTAAATTAATTGCACTTGTATTATCACATCTAATTGGTATATTGTCCATTTTGATACCAAAGTCTTCAAGTTGTTGCTTAATCCAAAGAACTTGGGCACAACAGCTTCCAGCTGCTATGTACTCAGCCTCAGCTGTGGATAAGGCAACTGAATTCTGTTTCTTGCTAAACCAAGAAACCAAATTAGCACCCAAGAATTGACATGTGCCACTTGTGCTTTTTCTATCGAGTTTGCACCCGGCAAAATCAGCATCGGAATAACCAATTAAGTTTATATCAGATTGTTTAGAGTACCATAAGCCTACATTAGATGTCCCTACTAGATATCTGAAAATTCTTTTAACAGCTTGCAAGTGTGATTCCTTAGGATATGCTTGGTATCTAGCACACATGCAAACACTGAATAATATATCTGGTCTACTAGCAGTAAGGTAAAGTAAAGAGCCTATCATACCTCTGTACAATTTGCAGTCTATACTTTTACCTTTTTCATCTTTGTCAAGCTTGCAACTTGAGCCCATAGGTGTGCTGATTTTCTTTGCATCCTTCATCTTGAATTTTTCCAACATTTCCTTGATATATTTGGACTGACTGATGAAGATGCCTTCCTCTGATTGTTTTATTTGTAGCCCAAGGAAGAAGTTGAGCTCACCCATCATGCTCATTTCAAATTCTCCCTGCATAAGCTTGGCAAACTCTTGACAAAGACTATCATTAGTAGCACCAAAAATTATATCATCCACATAAATTTGTACAAGCAATAAGTCATTTCCTTTTCTTTTAATGAAGAGGGTTTTGTCTACATTTCCTCTCTTAAATTTATTTTCAATTAGAAAATTACTTAATCTTTCATACCATGCCCTAGGGGCTTGCTTCAGTCCATACAATGCTTTATGTAATTTATAAACATAATCTGGATGTAAGTGGTTTTCAAAATCTGGAGGTTGTCCTACATAAACTTCCTCCATTATATAACCATTTAAAAATGCACTTTTTACATCCATTTGATAGAGTTTAAAATCCATGAAGCAAGCATATGCCAAAAGTAGCCTAATAGCCTCTAACCTAGCAACAGGAGCAAAAGTTTCATCAAAATCTATTCCTTCCTCCTGATTATAGCCTTTGGCAACTAGTCTAGCTTTGTTTCTTATAACTATTCCATCTTCATCTAGTTTATTTCTATACACCCACTTGGTGCCTATGATTGAAACATTAGGGGATCTTTTCATTAGAGTCCAAACTTGATTTCTTTCAAATTGATTTAATTCTTCTTGCATAGCATTTATCCAATTTTCATCCTTTTCGGCTTCCTCTAGTGACTTAGGCTCTATTTGTGAAACGAAAGCAAGATAATTACTAGTATTTCTTAGAGAGGATCTTGTCCTTACCCCTTGTGAGGGATCACCAAGGATTAAATCCCTTGGATGACCATGTGCATACCTCCATTCCCTCGGAAGATCTTGATTTCTTGCTTGAGGTTGATCTTCTTCATCTTGCTGAATTGTATCTTCCTTGACTTCATCTTCAAGTTGTTTGTCTTGTATGGAGAACTCCTTCATTCTGTCTTCAAGTATACCTGCATCACTATCTTCTTCTTTTCTAGAAGAATCTCCATTAGCTTCATCAAAGACAACATGAATGGATTCTTCAACAACGAGAGTTCTCTTGTTGAAGACCCTGTATGCTCTACTAGATGAGGAATAACCTAAGAAGATCCCCTCATCTGATTTAGCACTAAATTTACTTAGATTGTCCTTTCCATTGTTTAAAATAAAACACCGACAACCGAAAACATGAAAGTAACATATATTTGGCTTCTTATTATTCAGCAACTCATAAGGTGTTTTCTTTAAAATAGATCTGACTAATGCACGGTTTAAGATGTGACATGCAGTATTTATCGCTTCAGCCCAAAAATATTTTGGTAGATCCGATTCGCACAACATGGTACGAGCCATATCTGCTAGTGTGCGATTCTTTCTTTCTACCACCCCATTTTGTTGGGGTGTCCTAGGGGCCGAGAAATTGTGATTGATACCATTTTCGTCACAAAATTTTTCAAAGTGTTGATTTTCAAACTCGGTACCATGATCACTCCTAATTGCTTTTAGTTTAAGATTGAGTTCATTCGAAACCCTATTATGAAACTTGATAAAAGCGGAAAAGGACTCATCTTTATGTGCAAGAAATGAAACCCATGTAAAACGTGAAAAATCATCAACAATTACAAGACCAAATTTCTTACCCCCTAGACTAGCAGTTCTAGTGGGTCCAAACAAATCCATGTGAATTAGTTCTAAGGATTTTGATATTGAGACTATGTTTTTAGACTTGAAAGAGCTTCTCGTTTGTTTTTCTAATTGACATGCAGCACAAATTTTGTTCTTTTCAAAATCTATTTTTGGTAGTCCTTTGACTAGATCTTTTGTAATCAATTTAGAGATTAAATCCATGCTAGCATGCCCTAACCTACGATGCCATAACCAACTGTTGGAAATTATGTCCTAAATCCAATCAATTGTTGATTGTAAATGTATTTGAATCAATTATAAATAACATGGTATTTATTCATCACCAGAACATCTTCACAAACTCCGATGTGATGAAGTCCTTAGGACTGCTTTGTGTAATGAAATATGATTTTGTCACACAGGTCCTTAAATGTTCATGACCGTATGATATACTATTAATAGGACGATAGTATTATCGGGCGTAGGTCATTGTGTATCATATTTGTTGGTTGTCTTCCAAACCAAAGAGTATAGAGATACTAGTATGGTATACAGGTGAATGGTAGTGTACGTTCACTGAACGTGACCAATTGACGGACTCTCTCTTGTCAAGAGTTGTTCCGAGTGGATATGGGTATATGTATCCTTTAGACCTGAGATTGCAACCGGTGGCTTGCAAGCAACTCACTGTACTTTGGTGCCGGACTACCTGAATTTCTAATCCAGCGACGAAAGGTTTCTGGGTCCAGTCAAGTACTTGTGGTAGTCAGTTGCAGATCAAGATGGGATTGACCTCCCTTAGAAATAAGGGTGAATGCCTTGTGTTTTCAATTAAGTAGTACCCTGGCCAGGGAAAGTCAAATCACTATCACTTGACTTATTGAATTGAAACATATTTCCGGATGGATCGTTTCAGGGTAGACAGACTCTAAACCCATCCTGGGCATTTTCTGGTCAAGAGGATGAATTATGCAGTAACCATAGTCCATAGGTTCTAGAATGTTGCTTTGCATCTATTCGGCCTATCCGGTCGTCGGGTCCCATTGCTAGATGGTTACTTCGATTAGTGCAGGAAGTGTTCTTGTACTACCGGCTTAGGTTCGAACCTGTGAGGTCACACGCTTAGAAGTTTCTGGATTGATCAAATGGCTGATTGACGATTGAGAATCGTCTAGAGGTAAAATAGTCAATGTGATTGACTGATTGCCCTAAGCAATTGTTGCTTGGAGAAGTTAATTGGTGATTAGATCACTGATTAGACTCAATTTGATTGAGTAATAGAGATTGGGCTTGACCAAATTCAAATATGATTTGAAGTTGGTAAAACCGTAATTGACACCAAAATTGGTTTGGTGAAAATGTCTAATTTGCCCCAACCAAATCAGATTTGGCTTGAGTCAAATTGGATTAAAATCAATTATGATCCTAGTATGACTAGGACTTCCTTCCCTATGTGGGATCCACATGCTGTATGTGGGACCCACGTCCTGCCTAGGTGGGACCCACATACTGTATGTGGGACCCATGTCCTGCTTAGGTGGGACCCACATACTGTATGTGGGACCCACATCCCGGCCACCTCACCCCTTTGCATGCGTGACACGTGGCGGAGCAGGACACCTCTTTTGCTTGCATGTGTGACATGTGGCGGGCCTGGACACCTCACACTCCTCCTGATGTCATCCATGACCTCATCTGCCTCATGAGGTCATCCATGACATCGCCCTCCAGGCCACCTCACCCCTTTGCATGCGTGACACGTGGCGGAGCAGGACATCTCTCTTCCTTGCATGTGTGACATGTGTCCTGGCAGGACACCTCACAGGACACCTCATAGGGACACCTCACCTTCTTCTTGGCCTATAAATAGGCCACCCCTCTTCCTTCTTCCCAACACATGGAGAGCACCAGAGAAAGAGAGTGAGAGGAGAGAGTAGTTCTGAAGGTGAAAGCCCAAGAAGGAGTTCTTGAGCTGTGAAGGTCCATCTTCTTCCTTCTCCCTTTCAGCCAACCTTCTGCCTCCCTGCGAGCTAGCACTCTCCGGGAAGCTGATCATTCCGGAGCTTCGCGTGGACGAGTCATCGAGGCCGGACGCTTG
The DNA here is from genome assembly GCF_051530095.1 of Phoenix dactylifera. NCBI lineage: Eukaryota > Viridiplantae > Streptophyta > Magnoliopsida > Arecales > Arecaceae > Phoenix > Phoenix dactylifera. Next base: position 7,193,137 of record NC_143207.1, on the reverse strand, counting down.
TGCGGCTGCGAAGCATCCTTGAAGGAACCCCCTTCTAAAGGTAAGAGATCTGATCTCTTTTATGGTTGAGATATGATCTCAATCTTCAAATCACAAGAAATTGTGATTTATGCATATTGATTTGAATTACACAATCCTCGGGATCTGAGGGCTTTGTGATATATGGTGTCAAAGCAAAGGATTAGTGGAGACTATCCGATTCTCGGGAACTCTCACGCGTGATCGTGTGACGAAGCGTGGCTCTCCACCCGGGGGCTCATATGATGAGTGCTTTGATAGGCACGCGCGGGTGTCACCCTATGTATTGGGACTGAGCCTGCGCCACATGTGATGTGCAGTTGAAGACTGTCTTCGACTGGTACCAGAGTTAAAATATCTAAAATATCAAGCATGTTTTTGGTTAAAATGTTTAACCCGTTCTTTCCGCATAAAAATTTTCTGAAATTCATGCTTAGCCCTCTGCACGCACACCATCAGTGGTATCAGAGCCCGTCCAGGTTCTTTGTAATATCAAATATCTATGCAAGATGTGATCTTTTACATATGATGTAAACTAATTATATTATTTCATTATGTTATTCATATGATGAATGAACATGTTTGTTTGCATGATTAACTTGAATCTTAAAAGTGTTTTAACGATTTAAAGTTACGGAGCATGCAAAACAAAGATAAGACATGAATAATGTAATATACTTAATTATGAATTGAGTAATGATATAGATCCTAGACTTTAAATGTGATTTGAATGTCTAAGACATTGCATAATTCATGGGGTAATGGGCTAGCTAAATCAAATCCAAATGATTTGGACTCAATGGTTGAAATCAAACTTGGTAGAGTAGTTGATCTAATCTAATTAAAGTTGTTTCTTAGATTGGGTCAAGATTGCTCTTGATCTTTGCAATAGTTGTAGTTGATCAAGTCCATGTCTTTGATTAGACCAAATGGATGTTGATTTAGGCTTCGTGGTTGAGCTTGAGTTATGATATTGATCGAATTGAAATTGATAAACCAGCTGGTGTCAAAGGCAACTGTAATCAGTAGGTTTTTAATTGGGAGCTACTTGCTGGGTTTCGGTCCAGTCAAGTTAATGGCATACCCTTCCGCTGATCTCACTTACCTGGCCATCTTGGTGAATCTCTTTTGATCAGATCTCTGATTGACTCTAATTGACCCATGCCTGTAAGAAAATCAGTTGGACTGATTTAGGTGCGCTGACTTGAATCTATTTCCTATGATACCTGACTTATGAAGTCAGTGGGAGGAAAACAAACTGGAAAACCTCTTAAGGCTCTTCGATCAGATCGGGGAGGAGAATACCTTAGTGGGGAATTCCGAGACTATCTCAAAGAAAACGGCATAGTCTCACAATGGACACCTCCGGGTACACCTCAACTCAACGGGGTGTCAGAGAGGAGAAATCGGACCCTATTGGATATGGTCAGGTCCATGATGAGCTTCACTGATTTACCTATGTTCCTTTGGGGAGATGCCTTACTCACAGCGATTTATTTATTGAATAGAGTTCCCTCTAAATCCGTTCCTACCACACCGTATGAGATATGGCATGGTAAGAAACCAAGTCTGGGTCATCTCAAGATTTGGGGATGTCCGGCCCACGTCAAGCGACTACAGGCGAACAAGTTAGAGGCTAGGACCATAAGTGCTCGTTTTATAGGATATCCTAAAGAGTCATTAGGATACAATTTTTACGTCTCAGAGGATCACAATGTGTTTGTGAGCCGTCATGCCATCTTCTTTGAAAATCAGTTTATCCTTGATAGAGGCAGTGGGAGGAAAATTGAGCTTGAAGAGAAAGTCTCTGAAAAGCAACGAGTCATGGATCCTATAGAACCTATTCATAAGGAGCCAGTACACGATGTCCCTCAACCACCTCGTAGATCTAGTAGGGTCTCCCATCCTCCCGATAGATACTTAGGTATACTAGAAGAGGATACAGAGGAAATGTTCCTAGTGGGGGATAGGGATCACATACAGGATCCCAAAACCTACAACGAGGCGATATCTGATATCGATTCCGAGAAATGGCTGGAAGCTATGAAGTCAGAGATAGACTCCATGCATTCCAACCAAGTCTGGACCTTAGTAGATCCACCAGAAGGTATTGTACCTATTGGATGCAAATGGATCTACAGAAGGAAGATAGGTTCGGATGGAGAGGTAGAGACCTATAAGGCAAGGCTTGTGGCGAAAGGGTATAGTCAGCGCGAAGGCATTGACTATCAGGAGACCTTTTCACCTGTAGCCATGCTAAAATCCATCCGAACATTGCTTGCCATTGCAGCATTTCATGATTATGAAATCTGGCAGATGGATGTGAAAACTGCTTTCCTGAATGGATATCTTGATGAAGATATCTATATGGAACAGCCTTTGGGTTTCACTTCCAGTGATAGAGATCACAAGGTCTGCAAGCTGCAAAGGTCCATCTATGGACTAAAGCAAGCATCTCGGAGTTGGAACACTCGTTTCGATGATACAATCAAAACGTTTGATTTCATCAAAAACGAGGAGGAACCATGTGTTTATAAAAAGGTTAGTGGGAGTGCTGTCGCTTTTCTCGTACTGTACGTAGATGACATTCTCCTGATTGGGAATGATATTCCCATGCTAACCTCGGTCAAGGTCTGGTTGTCAAAAGAATTCTCCATGAAAGACCTTGGGGAAGCATCCTATATTTTGGGAATAAAGGTCTATAGAGATAGATCTAAAAGGATGCTTGGCCTGTCACAGAAAATGTACATAGAGGAGGTGCTGAAGAGGTTCAGCATGGAAAACTCCAAGAGGGGTCTTTTACCCCTAAGGCATGGAATTCATCTCTCCAAGAAGATGTGCCCCAACACACCTGAGGAGATTCAACGCATGAGCAAGATTCCTTATGCATCGGCAATAGGAAGCCTCATGTATGCCATGCTATGTACACGACCTGATATAGCTCTTGCTGTGAGTGTCACAAGCAGATATCAGTCGAATCCAGGTGAAGAACACTGGACAGCTGTGAAGAATATTCTTAAGTACTTGAGAAGAACTAAAGATTTATTCTTGGTTTTTGGAGGATCATCAGAGTTAAAGGTAGAAGGGTACACAGATTCAGACTTCATGACTGATGTCGATGACAGGAAGTCAACATCTGGATACGTGTTCTTGTGCAATGGTGGTACGGTGAATTGGAAGAGTTCTAAACAACCGATCATTGCTGATTCGACTATGGAAGCCGAATACATCGCCGCCTCTGAAGCTGCTAAGGAAGGCTTCTGGTTCAAGAAATTCATTGCAGAGCTGGATGTGATGACATCAGATGCCATAACACTCTACTGCGATAACAATGGCGCCATAGCCCTTGCTAAGGAGCCAAGGTCTCATCAGAAGTCTAAGCATATAGAGCGGCGCTTTCACCTCATACGCGACTATGTGGAGAAGAAATATGTAGAGGTGCAGAGAATAGACTCCGCGGATAACGTGGCAGACCCTTTCACTAAGCAGCTGAGTCAGCAAAAGACTGAAGCCCACCTTGAGAAGATGGGCCTAAGATATATGACCAATTGGCTTTAGTGCAAGTGGGAGATTGTTAGATGTATGCCCTAGAAGCCAATTTGGCTGACACATTGTTGATTCTAGGGACATAATTTTGTACTTGACTATTTATTATTGAATAAATAAAAGGCATCTTTTTCATTCATATTGTTTATGTGTCTATGAATCGTCCAAGAAATTAATAAGATGATGATACATATTCTCAAGAGTTGAGAATTTGAGCCATGTATCATTGGTGATTAATTTCTAAATGCTCCTGATCAAAGGATCATCACGAGGACGGTGATCGATCCGATCAGTGCACAGATCACTCTCCTTCTGGATGGACGAGACTTGAGTCCACAGTGTAGGGACACTGAAGTGATAGTGCAGGTGCTTGTTAGAGAACAAGGGTACTGAGCGTGACCAATACAAGAAGTCACTTGGATGTCTATCCACTCGTCAGTGACTTGCTTGATGTTGCAGTAGTGTGACTGGTCCTTTGACCTGCGGTGCTTTGGCTACTCACAGTGAGGTTATTGTAGTTTGACTGCACACATACATGGTCTCTAGCCATATGGGTCCATGCAGTGTAGATTGGCTGCAGTAAGTTCACTGTAGGAGTAGGGTATGCACCTATATGGAATCTATCGACCTTGATAGATAAGGAGAGATCCTATGTGATTTATAAGACTGAGTTCGTAAGACCTCGGCCGGGGCAGTATACACAGTGGAGAAAGAGTTTTTCACTATCGAACTCGAGTCAAATAAATCTTGACATATGACAGACGATGGGGTTTGACGAGTTGTCCATGACCTCCGTCCTGTAGGGATCCACGATAGTAGGACTGTATCACATGTTAACTGCACCTAGAGGTTCATCATTCCATTCTGCTGGGTAGCCACTACATGCTGCTAGGTGTCACTGGTGGATGGTGGGACTTATAGGGATTATCTTGATGATCGATAAACCCTAATGAGTTGAGTTGGAATCGTTCCAACCCATTGAAAGGAGTTTTCAATGATATAGTGATAGAGATCACAATATATCTCACTACCAGTCAGAATAGAACCTATGGGGTCACACACACTAGAAGTATTGACCGATCCGATGGTTGAAATCGTGATTAGGAATCACAAGAAATCAATTTGATTGATAAGAAGTTGAAGAAGAAACAAAGGGAATTAATTAATTAGACTTAAACACAAATCCTACTTCGGGAGGGATTCCTAGAGTCCTAATTGGATTAGGGCTGGGAATCCTAGTTGGAATAGGACTGGAATTCCTACTTGGAATAGGATTCCTACAATCCTAATGAGATTAGGAATTTTGAATTAAAATTGGATTCCTACTTGGAGTAGGATTCCTAGGAATCCTAATTGGATTAGGACTTCGGATTCAAATCTAATCCTAATTGGATTAGGACTAAATACATCCTAATATGGATTAGGGTTTCTTAAGTCACAATTAATTATTAATCTAATGAATCAATAAGACTCCTAATTGGATTAGGATTGAAGAGTTCAATTGAGTCAAAATTGATTCAAGTTCTAATTGGATTAGGACTTACCTAGATTGGATCCATTGGTTCACCCTTGGGCTAAACCTAATAGGATTAGGGCTTGACCACATTAGGGCAATGCAAACCCTAATGTGGACTAGGGTTTACCAAGAGGGAGGGGCGCAAGCCCCTCCCCCTTGATCCATTGGTGCGGCACAAGAGAGGGGGCCGGCGCCCCCTCTTTGGAAAGATGTCTAGGGTTCCTACTTAGTAGGAACCCTAGATGGCTATAAAAGGAGGTGTGAGGCCGGCGCCCTAAGCATAGAAGAACTCCTCCTTCTCCTTGCCGTGAGCCTCCCTCTCCTCTCTTCTTGTGATCAGCCGCAAGCAAGGAAGACCAAGGCCAAAGGTTGGCGGCATCCTCTTCCTCCCTTCTTCCTTCCAACGCAGGGAAAAGAAAGAAGGCTGCGTGGGGATTCTTCTTCTTCCTCTTCTTCAACCTTCTTCTTCCTCCTCTCAAGCACTTTCAAGAGTTGAAAGAAAGAGAAGAGATCAGCCATCAAAGGAGTCTTTGCAAGGGAGCTAGCACCCCGGGAAGACAAGAAAGCTTTGATCGGTTCTCTACTTCGTGTGGATACCCGTAGAGGCCGGACGTTTGAACGGCTTCAAGCGAACCCTCTCCCATAACCACGAATTCAGATTCGCGGTGATCGTCTACCCGCGCAAGGTGAAGATTTGATCTTCCTATTGTTTTAAAAGCTTTAATTCTTACCTAATTACGAAAGGTCTCGAAACAAGCGTTCATGCGATGAACGTCGAACCCGTGTATGCCGATTCCGCTGCCATCTGAAAAAATTTTTGAAATATCAGCGGCATGGGCGGGTTCCTAACAGTGGTATCAGAGCCTAGGCTTCGTAGATTAAGATAAGAATTAAATATCTAAAGGCATATTAGATCTGAAAATTAAATGATCATGCATGCTGAAAAATTCTGCATGCAGATTTTTTCAGGGGTGCTGATTTTTTACATGCTGATTTTTATGTGATAAAAAGATGATTCTAATTGCATTGTTAATGGGATTACAAAGTTTAGAATCATGATTAGCATGATCAGCGACCTATGTCATGATATAATCAGTTAGTTTTCAGATCTGAAATTATAATTGTAGCATACGGTGATGATCATAGGATTCAACCCCTTTTGGTATCAAATGTAATGACCTGCGATGTGATCTGCGATGTCATGTAATTTTTCAGATGCTTGCATGCATCTTATTTGATGTTTTGAGAGGCCTGCGTGCCTCCTAAAAGGAGATGTAAATTATTTTTATTTTTATTTTACATCTGGTTGTATTTCTGTGATGTGATGTACATCAACGATCAAGTCGAAGACGATGCATGAGATGAACAGGGGTCTAAGCGGTTGATGGCGATGGGATCAAGAGTTGATCAAGGATCGAATCAAGGAAGCTTGGATCCAATTCAAGAGTTGAAGACCACTTGATCGATTGATGTGCATGTGCTCGTAATACGACCTAATTAGAATCCATGATCATCACCTAGTTAAAGTTTAGCTTTAATTATTGCCGCGATTATAACTGCCTGCAATGCGCCGTTTGCATGTGATGTGAATGAGAGTCGGGTAGATAGGTCTACATGTGATGTAGCAAACCCAATTGAGACCTAAATTAAAACCTCCTCAATCAAGTCGAGAGTGAACCGACATGAGCAAGTCATATTAGATTAATTGATCTAATTGGTGTCTAGGAAAGCATGAAAGGTGGTTACTTAATTAGGACCTTACTCTCTGAGTAAGGGGAGCCTCCCACCTGCTTACCTGGCCAATTGTTCGATTACCTCTTATGAAAGGCTCAAGTTGCAAACACTAAGACCTGATTAACCAATATTAAGTCAATAGGTCTTCCACTGTAGTAGAGCTGCTAAGGCCTTTCTGATGTTGACTTGTCTCGGCTGGATACAGTGGTCAAGTTGCATTGGGGGGCTGGACCTCTTTATAGACATGAGATGTTGTAGGGTAAAGGTGGGGTTGGGCACCAATAACTGTTAGGTGAGGACCCAATGACGACTTTATTCCTACGGTTATACGGTGGGTCTGACTTAACTAAGAAATGGGACCAATAACTGTTAGGTGAGGTCTTCATGGCTTAGAGACCAAGTTGCATTGCAACATGCTTGAGAAGCATTGTACAAGAGTTGTACACTCATCCATCTATGTGTCACCAATAACTGTTAGGTGAGGTGGCATGTAAATTGGTGGGACCGCAGTACCCACTAGAAACCCTAGTCGTGTGGGATTTCCGTTTTCCTACCAGGGGAGTGTGAGGAATTCGAGAAAATAGTGGGAGTCATATTTGTTCTAAAAGACCTTAGGACAGATTAGGATCAAGTACAAGAGTCTAACTAGAATCTTTACTCTCTGCAGATACAATGTCGGCTTCAAACCCTTTGACCCGTATTCTTGAGACCAACCGACTGACCGGAACCAATTACAAGGACTGGCTTAGAAATCTCAAAATAGTTTTGGACTGTGAGAAGATAGGCTATATACTCGATTCAGATATCCCCACATTACCAGCACGTCCCACTGATGTTCAGCGTGAGATGCATAAAAAGTGGTTGGACGATGACATTAGAGTAAAATGCTATATGATGGCATCTATGTCTAATGAACTCCAATGCCAGCATGAAAATATAAAGACTGCTAGGGACATACTGGCACACCTACAAGAGTTGTATGGTGAGCAGAGTCGCACAGCTCGTTTTGAAGTGTCCAAGAGGCTTTTCAAAGCGAAGATGCGCGAAGGGCAGTTTGTCCATGATCACGGTCTGACCATGATCAAGGACCTAGAGGAGCTTGAGAAGCTCGGTATGGACATGCACAAGGAATTGCAAGTGGATTTGATCCTACAGTCACTTCCTGATTCATTTGGTCAGTTTATAGTAAACTACCACATGAATAAGATTGAATGCACTAAGACTGAACTAATCAACATGTTGGTAACTGCTGAGGGAGCCTTGAAAGGTTCAAGGGGCAATGTCCTCGCTGCTGAGTTGACTTCTGGTTCCAAGAGAAAGTCTACTTGGAAGAAAAAGAAGCCTGCAAAGAAGCAGAAGAAAGACAAGAAGCCAAAGAAGGAAGTTCAAAAGAAAAAGGCTAACGACAAAGGAAAATGTTTCCACTGCAATGTCGAAGGCCACTGGAAGAGAAACTGTCCTTCATACCTCGAGAGCCTGAAGAACAAGAAAGGTGACACACCTTCAGAAGGTATAGACTTGCTCATTATTGAAACTAATCTAACGGTTTCTTCTACTTCTAGTTGGGTTATAGATTCTGGTTCTAGTGCTCATTTGTACACTACCATGCAGGGTCTAAAGGAAAGTAGAAGGCTGGCGGAAGGTGCGGTAACCCTTCGGGTTGGCAACGGGGCAAAAGTTGCTGCTGTGGCTGTGGGCACCTACCATCTGCGACTACCGTCTGGATTTAGTTTAATACTTAGAGACTGTTATTATGTACCTGTTGCTAGCAGAAATTTGATTTCTGTTTCATGTCTAGCACAGGAAGGTCATGTTTTTACATTTGACAAAGACTGCTGTTCTATTTATTTAAGAAATAAAATAGTCGCACGTGGTTTTATGATTGACAGTCTCTACCATTTACATATGGATGTATCTGTGAATGTTACCGAGCAAGATGTGAGTGCCAAAGGATCCAAAAGATCCAGAGATGAGATAAACCAAAAATATTTGTGGCACCTCAGACTTGGCCATATTGGAGAAGATAGAATGAACAAAATAGATAAAGATGGGCTTTTAGGTTCATTGACTTCCGAGTCATATCCAGTTTGCGAGTCCTGTCTTCAAGGAAAGATGGCTAGACTACCCTTTGTAGGACATGGGGAGAGGACCACTGAAATACTTACCCTAGTACATACAGATGTATGTGGCCCATTCGATGTGCTAGCCAGGGGACGTTATTCTTACTTCATTACCTTTACCGATGATTATTCACGGTATGGGTATGTGTATCTTATGAGACACAAGTCTGAATCCTTTGAAAAGTTCAAAGAGTTCAAGAATGAAGTAGAAAAACAAACTGGAAAACCTCTTAAGGCTCTTCGATCAGATCGGGGAGGAGAATACCTTAGTGGGGAATTCCGAGACTATCTCAAAGAAAACGGCATAGTCTCACAATGGACACCTCCGGGTACACCTCAACTCAACGGGGTGTCAGAGAGGAGAAATCGGACCCTATTGGATATGGTCAGGTCCATGATGAGCTTCACTGATTTACCTATGTTCCTTTGGGGAGATGCCTTACTCACAGCGATTTATTTATTGAATAGAGTTCCCTCTAAATCCGTTCCTACCACACCGTATGAGATATGGCATGGTAAGAAACCAAGTCTGGGTCATCTCAAGATTTGGGGATGTCCGGCCCACGTCAAGCGACTACAGGCGAACAAGTTAGAGGCTAGGACCATAAGTGCTCGTTTTATAGGATATCCTAAAGAGTCATTAGGATACAATTTTTACGTCTCAGAGGATCACAATGTGTTTGTGAGCCGTCATGCCATCTTCTTTGAAAATCAGTTTATCCTTGATAGAGGCAGTGGGAGGAAAATTGAGCTTGAAGAGAAAGTCTCTGAAAAGCAACGAGTCATGGATCCTATAGAACCTATTCATAAGGAGCCAGTACACGATGTCCCTCAACCACCTCGTAGATCTAGTAGGGTCTCCCATCCTCCCGATAGATACTTAGGTATACTAGAAGAGGATACAGAGGAAATGTTCCTAGTGGGGGATAGGGATCACATACAGGATCCCAAAACCTACAACGAGGCGATATCTGATATCGATTCCGAGAAATGGCTGGAAGCTATGAAGTCAGAGATAGACTCCATGCATTCCAACCAAGTCTGGACCTTAGTAGATCCACCAGAAGGTATTGTACCTATTGGATGCAAATGGATCTACAGAAGGAAGATAGGTTCGGATGGAGAGGTAGAGACCTATAAGGCAAGGCTTGTGGCGAAAGGGTATAGTCAGCGCGAAGGCATTGACTATCAGGAGACCTTTTCACCTGTAGCCATGCTAAAATCCATCCGAACATTGCTTGCCATTGCAGCATTTCATGATTATGAAATCTGGCAGATGGATGTGAAAACTGCTTTCCTGAATGGATATCTTGATGAAGATATCTATATGGAACAGCCTTTGGGTTTCACTTCCAGTGATAGAGATCACAAGGTCTGCAAGCTGCAAAGGTCCATCTATGGACTAAAGCAAGCATCTCGGAGTTGGAACACTCGTTTCGATGATACAATCAAAACGTTTGATTTCATCAAAAACGAGGAGGAACCATGTGTTTATAAAAAGGTTAGTGGGAGTGCTGTCGCTTTTCTCGTACTGTACGTAGATGACATTCTCCTGATTGGGAATGATATTCCCATGCTAACCTCGGTCAAGGTCTGGTTGTCAAAAGAATTCTCCATGAAAGACCTTGGGGAAGCATCCTATATTTTGGGAATAAAGGTCTATAGAGATAGATCTAAAAGGATGCTTGGCCTGTCACAGAAAATGTACATAGAGGAGGTGCTGAAGAGGTTCAGCATGGAAAACTCCAAGAGGGGTCTTTTACCCCTAAGGCATGGAATTCATCTCTCCAAGAAGATGTGCCCCAACACACCTGAGGAGATTCAACGCATGAGCAAGATTCCTTATGCATCGGCAATAGGAAGCCTCATGTATGCCATGCTATGTACACGACCTGATATAGCTCTTGCTGTGAGTGTCACAAGCAGATATCAGTCGAATCCAGGTGAAGAACACTGGACAGCTGTGAAGAATATTCTTAAGTACTTGAGAAGAACTAAAGATTTATTCTTGGTTTTTGGAGGATCATCAGAGTTAAAGGTAGAAGGGTACACAGATTCAGACTTCATGACTGATGTCGATGACAGGAAGTCAACATCTGGATACGTGTTCTTGTGCAATGGTGGTACGGTGAATTGGAAGAGTTCTAAACAACCGATCATTGCTGATTCGACTATGGAAGCCGAATACATCGCCGCCTCTGAAGCTGCTAAGGAAGGCTTCTGGTTCAAGAAATTCATTGCAGAGCTGGATGTGATGACATCAGATGCCATAACACTCTACTGCGATAACAATGGCGCCATAGCCCTTGCTAAGGAGCCAAGGTCTCATCAGAAGTCTAAGCATATAGAGCGGCGCTTTCACCTCATACGCGACTATGTGGAGAAGAAATATGTAGAGGTGCAGAGAATAGACTCCGCGGATAACGTGGCAGACCCTTTCACTAAGCAGCTGAGTCAGCAAAAGACTGAAGCCCACCTTGAGAAGATGGGCCTAAGATATATGACCAATTGGCTTTAGTGCAAGTGGGAGATTGTTAGATGTATGCCCTAGAAGCCAATTTGGCTGACACATTGTTGATTCTAGGGACATAATTTTGTACTTGACTATTTATTATTGAATAAATAAAAGGCATCTTTTTCATTCATATTGTTTATGTGTCTATGAATCGTCCAAGAAATTAATAAGATGATGATACATATTCTCAAGAGTTGAGAATTTGAGCCATGTATCATTGGTGATTAATTTCTAAATGCTCCTGATCAAAGGATCATCACGAGGACGGTGATCGATCCGATCAGTGCACAGATCACTCTCCTTCTGGATGGACGAGACTTGAGTCCACAGTGTAGGGACACTGAAGTGATAGTGCAGGTGCTTGTTAGAGAACAAGGGTACTGAGCGTGACCAATACAAGAAGTCACTTGGATGTCTATCCACTCGTCAGTGACTTGCTTGATGTTGCAGTAGTGTGACTGGTCCTTTGACCTGCGGTGCTTCGGCTACTCACAGTGAGGTTATTGTAGTTTGACTGCACACATACATGGTCTCTAGCCATATGGGTCCATGCAGTGTAGATTGGCTGCAGTAAGTTCACTGTAGGAGTAGGGTATGCACCTATATGGAATCTATCGACCTTGATAGATAAGGAGAGATCCTATGTGATTTATAAGACTGAGTTCGTAAGACCTCGGCCGGGGCAGTATACACAGTGGAGAAAGAGTTTTTCACTATCGAACTCGAGTCAAATAAATCTTGACATATGACAGACGATGGGGTTTGACGAGTTGTCCATGACCTCCGTCCTGTAGGGATCCACGATAGTAGGACTGTATCACATGTTAACTGCACCTAGAGGTTCATCATTCCATTCTGCTGGGTAGCCACTACATGCTGCTAGGTGTCACTGGTGGATGGTGGGACTTATAGGGATTATCTTGATGATCGATAAACCCTAATGAGTTGAGTTGGAATCGTTCCAACCCATTGAAAGGAGTTTTCAATGATATAGTGATAGAGATCACAATATATCTCACTACCAGTCAGAATAGAACCTATGGGGTCACACACACTAGAAGTATTGACCGATCCGATGGTTGAAATCGTGATTAGGAATCACAAGAAATCAATTTGATTGATAAGAAGTTGAAGAAGAAACAAAGGAAATTAATTAATTAGACTTAAACACAAATCCTACTTCGGGAGGGATTCCTAGAGTCCTAATTGGATTAGGGCTGGGAATCCTAGTTGGAATAGGACTGGAATTCCTACTTGGAATAGGATTCCTACAATCCTAATGAGATTAGGAATTTTGAATTAAAATTGGATTCCTACTTGGAGTAGGATTCCTAGGAATCCTAATTGGATTAGGACTTCGGATTCAAATCTAATCCTAATTGGATTAGGACTAAATACATCCTAATATGGATTAGGGTTTCTTAAGTCACAATTAATTATTAATCTAATGAATCAATAAGACTCCTAATTGGATTAGGATTGAAGAGTTCAATTGAGTCAAAATTGATTCAAGTTCTAATTGGATTAGGACTTACCTAGATTGGATCCATTGGTTCACCCTTGGGCTAAACCTAATAGGATTAGGGCTTGACCACATTAGGGCAATGCAAACCCTAATGTGGACTAGGGTTTACCAAGAGGGAGGGGCGCAAGCCCCTCCCCCTTGATCCATTGGTGCGGCACAAGAGAGGGGGCCGGCGCCCCCTCTTTGGAAAGATGTCTAGGGTTCCTACTTAGTAGGAACCCTAGATGGCTATAAAAGGAGGTGTGAGGCCGGCGCCCTAAGCATAGAAGAACTCCTCCTTCTCCTTGCCGTGAGCCTCCCTCTCCTCTCTTCTTGTGATCAGCCGCAAGCAAGGAAGACCAAGGCCAAAGGTTGGCGGCATCCTCTTCCTCCCTTCTTCCTTCCAACGCAGGGAAAAGAAAGAAGGCTGCGTGGGGATTCTTCTTCTTCCTCTTCTTCAACCTTCTTCTTCCTCCTCTCAAGCACTTTCAAGAGTTGAAAGAAAGAGAAGAGATCAGCCATCAAAGGAGTCTTTGCAAGGGAGCTAGCACCCCGGGAAGACAAGAAAGCTTTGATCGGTTCTCTACTTCGTGTGGATACCCGTAGAGGCCGGACGTTTGAAAGGCTTCAAGCGAACCCTCTCCCATAACCACGAATTCAGATTCGCGGTGATCGTCTACCCGCGCAAGGTGAAGATTTGATCTTCCTATTGTTTTAAAAGCTTTAATTCTTACCTAATTACGAAAGGTCTCGAAACAAGCGTTCATGCGATGAACGTCGAACCTGTGTATGCCGATTCCGCTGCCATCTGAAAAAATTTTTGAAATATCAGCGGCATGGGCGGGTTCCTAACAGTCACAACCTGTTAGTGTAATGTACACTACAAGTAAACGCCCTAGATCTGATGATGTCTCTGATATCTACCTTTGGCATTGTAGGCTAGGTCATATTAACAAGAACAGGATCAACAGGTTGGCCTCACTGGATATTTTAAATATTAATGATTGTGAATCATTACCTACCTGTGAGTCTTGTCTTCTTGGAAAAATGACCAAGTCGCCTTTTACTGGAAAAGGTATACGAGCTGGTGCTGTATTAGGTCTTGTACATTCGGATGTATGTGGACCTATGAGCACTAGTGCAAGAGGTGGATACAGCTATTTCATTACATTTACCGACGACCTATCTCGGTATGGGTATGTGTTTCTTATGAAACACAAGTATGAATCATTTGAAATGTTCAAATTATACCGTAATAAAGTAGAGAAACAAACTGGACAGTGTATTAAGATACTTCGATCTGATCGAGGTGGTGAATACCTCTCCAGTGATTTCTTAACATATCTGGAGGAGAATGAGATTCTCTCTCAGTGGACCCCTCCCGGAACACCGCAGCATAATGGTGTGTCTGAAAGGAGGAATCGGACTCTGTTGGACATGGTCCGATCCATGATGGGGTTTACAGTTTTGCCCTTATCATTTTGGGGTTATGCACTTGAGACCGCTTGTTATATTCTTAATAGAGTTCCCAGTAAATCTGTGACTAAAACTCCATATGAGATATGGACCGGTCAAAAGCCTGTACTCTCTCACCTTAAAGTTTGGGGGTCTCCAGCCTACGTCCGTCGTTTGAAAGCAGATAAACTGGAAGCTAGGTCGGAAGAATGTCTTTTTGTCGGCTACCCAAAAGAAACCAAAGGGTATTATTTCTACCAGGTTAATGAACAAAGGTTGTTCGTCAGCAATAGAGCTGTCTTCTTGGAGAAGAAATTTCTTGGTGAAAGAACGAACAGCTCTAAGGTTGAGCTTGATGAAGTTCAACAGGTAGAGGATCAGACAACTAGAACTGAACCGTTAGAGTCTGATTTGATTGGATCAAACTCAGAACCCATTAAGGTTGCACCCGTTAGGCGATCCGGTAGAGTACCGCATCAACCGGATAGATACTATGGTTTTCTTGTCCGGGACGATGATCCCATTGGTCTCGATGAGAACGATGAGGATCCCGTCACCTATATGGATGCTATGCAAAGGTCTGACTCTGATAAATGGCTTGGAGCCATGGAATCTGAAATGGAGTCCATGAAGGTCAATGATGTATGGACATTGGTTGACCCACCCGAAGGATTTAAACCCATAGGGTGTAAGTGGATTTTCAAACGGAAAAGAGGCGCAGACAGAAAGGTGGAAACCTATAAAGCTCGTCTGGTTGCCCAGGGATTTCGTCAGCGTTATGGTATTGACTATGACGAAACGTTTTCGCCTGTGGCAATGCTGAAATCCATTCGGATCATGCTTGCGATTGCGGCCCATCTGGACTTTGAGATCTGGCAGATGGATGTTAAAACCGCTTTTCTAAATGGAGATTTAGAGGAACAGGTGTATATGATACAGCCTGAAGGTTTTATTTCTGCAGATGAGTCTAAGGTGTGTAGGCTGCAAAAGTCCATATATGGACTAAAGCAGGCATCTCGGAGTTGGAACATTCGTTTTGACAGGGTTATCAAAACTTATGGCTTCGTTAAGAACGAAGAGGAACCTTGCATATACAAATGGGCTAATGGTACGGTAGTCTTATTTCTTGTACTGTATGTGGATGATATTCTCCTAATAGGGAATGACATTGCTGCACTACAGGGAGTAAAAATATGGCTTTCATCACAATTCTCCATGAAGGATTTGGGAGAAGCATCCTACATCCTTGGGATGAAGATCTATAGAGATAGATCTAGGAGGTTGCTCGGTCTGTCCCAATCCATGTACATAAATACTGTGCTGAAACGTTTCAGCATGGAAAATTCCAAGAAAGGCTATCTTCCGATAGGTCATGGAATTACTCTTTCTAAAGGAGATTGCCCCACAACTCCCCAAGAAAGAGAGCGTATGAGTAGAATTCCATATGCCTCTGCTGTGGGATCTATTATGTATGCTATGACTTGTACTAGACCAGATGTGGCGTATTCACTAGGAGTAGTGAGTAGGTACCAATCTGATCCAGGAGAAAGCCACTGGAAAGTTGTAAAGACTATCCTCAAGTATTTGAGAAATACTAAGGATAAGTGGCTTGTTTATGGAGATACTGAGTTGAGACTTGTCGGTTATACCGATTCAAGTTTTCAATCAGACCGTGATGATAGCAAGTCTGTGTCTGGTTATGTTTTTACCCTGTATGGTGGGGCTGTCTGTTGGAAGAGTTCCAAGCAGACTACTATAGCGGACTCTGTGTGCGAGGCGGAGTACATTGCGGCATCGAATGCGGCAAAGGAAGCTGTGTGGCTGCGGAAGTTCATTGCTGAGCTCGGAGTTGCACCCTCCCTTAGTGGACCAGTCCTTGTCTATTCGGATAGCACTGGTGCCATCGCTCAGGCCAAGGAACCAAGAGCTCACCAGCGCACCAAGCACATTCTGCGCAGATATCACCTGGTTCGTGAGATAGTAGAACGAGGTGACGTTGATCTTCAAAAGATTGACGGGAAGGATAACTTAGCCGACCCCTTCACTAAGGCCCTCAGTGTAAAGGAGTTTGACCATCATTACTTGAAGATGGGTATACGATACTGTACTGATTGGCTTTAGTTCAAGTGGGAGTTGTTGGAAATTATGTCCTAAATCCAATCAATTGTTGATTGTAAATGTATTTGAATCAATTATAAATAACATGGTATTTATTCATCACCAGAACATCTTCACAAACTCCGATGTGATGAAGTCCTTAGGACTGCTTTGTGTAATGAAATATGATTTTGTCACACAGGTCCTTAAATGTTCATGACCGTATGATATACTATTAATAGGACGATAGTATTATCGGGCGTAGGTCATTGTGTATCATATTTGTTGGTTGTCTTCCAAACCAAAGAGTATAGAGATACTAGTATGGTATACAGGTGAATGGTAGTGTACGTTCACTGAACGTGACCAATTGACGGACTCTCTCTTGTCAAGAGTTGTTCCGAGTGGATATGGGTATATGTATCCTTTAGACCTGAGATTGCAACCGGTGGCTTGCAAGCAACTCACTGTACTTTGGTGCCGGACTACCTGAATTTCTAATCCAGCGACGAAAGGTTTCTGGGTCCAGTCAAGTACTTGTGGTAGTCAGTTGCAGATCAAGATGGGATTGACCTCCCTTAGAAATAAGGGTGAATGCCTTGTGTTTTCAATTAAGTAGTACCCTGGCCAGGGAAAGTCAAATCACTATCACTTGACTTATTGAATTGAAACATATTTCCGGATGGATCGTTTCAGGGTAGACAGACTCTAAACCCATCCTGGGCATTTTCTGGTCAAGAGGATGAATTATGCAGTAACCATAGTCCATAGGTTCTAGAATGTTGCTTTGCATCTATTCGGCCTATCCGGTCGTCGGGTCCCATTGCTAGATGGTTACTTCGATTAGTGCAGGAAGTGTTCTTGTACTACCGGCTTAGGTTCGAACCTGTGAGGTCACACGCTTAGAAGTTTCTGGATTGATCAAATGGCTGATTGACGATTGAGAATCGTCTAGAGGTAAAATAGTCAATGTGATTGACTGATTGCCCTAAGCAATTGTTGCTTGGAGAAGTTAATTGGTGATTAGATCACTGATTAGACTCAATTTGATTGAGTAATAGAGATTGGGCTTGACCAAATTCAAATATGATTTGAAGTTGGTAAAACCGTAATTGACACCAAAATTGGTTTGGTGAAAATGTCTAATTTGCCCCAACCAAATCAGATTTGGCTTGAGTCAAATTGGATTAAAATCAATTATGATCCTAGTATGACTAGGACTTCCTTCCCTATGTGGGACCCACATGCTGTATGTGGGACCCACGTCCTGCCTAGGTGGGACCCACATACTGTATGTGGGACCCATGTCCTGCTTAGGTGGGACCCACATACTGTATGTGGGACCCACATCCCGGCCACCTCACCCCTTTGCATGCGTGACACGTGGCGGAGCAGGACACCTCTTTTGCTTGCATGCGTGACACGTGGTGGAGCAGGACACCTCTTTTGCTTGCATGTGTGACATGTGGCGGGCCTGGACACCTCACACTCCTCCTGATGTCATCCATGACCTCATCTGCCTCATGAGGTCATCCATGACATCGCCCTCCAGGCCACCTCACCCCTTTGCATGCGTGACACGTGGCGGAGCAGGACATCTCTCTTCCTTGCATGTGTGACATGTGTCCTGGCAGGACACCTCACAGGACACCTCATAGGGACACCTCACCTTCTTCTTGGCCTATAAATAGGCCACCCCTCTTCCTTCTTCCCAACACATGGAGAGCACCAGAGAAAGAGAGTGAGAGGAGAGAGTAGTTCTGAAGGTGAAAGCCCAAGAAGGAGTTCTTGAGCTGTGAAGGTCCATCTTCTTCCTTCTCCCTTTCAGCCAACCTTCTGCCTCCCTGCGAGCTAGCACTCCCCGGGAAGCTGATCATTCCGGAGCTTCGCGTGGACGAGTCATCGAGGCCGGACGCTTGTGCGGCTGCGAAGCATCCTTGAAGGAACCCCCTTCTAAAGGTAAGAGATCTGATCTCTTTTATGGTTGAGATATGATCTCAATCTTCAAATCACAAGAAATTGTGATTTATGCATATTGATTTGAATTACACAATCCTCGGGATCTGAGGGCTTTGTGATATATGGTGTCAAAGCAAAGGATTAGTGGAGACTATCCGATTCTCGGGAACTCTCACGCGTGATCGTGTGACGAAGCGTGGCTCTCCACCCGGGGGCTCATATGATGAGTGCTTTGATAGGCACGCGCGGGTGTCACCCTATGTATTGGGACTGAGCCTGCGCCACATGTGATGTGCAGTTGAAGACTGTCTTCGACTGGTACCAGAGTTAAAATATCTAAAATATCGAGCATGTTTTTGGTTAAAATGTTTAACCCGTTCTTTCCGCATAAAAATTTTCTGAAATTCATGCTTAGCCCTCTGCACGCACACCATCACCAACTAGTCTCATTGACTTTGGGATCCATGGCTACAAGACATTGGCCATCCTTCATGGTGAGATCATCAAGATCTACCATATAAACATTTCCTTGCCTATGTCCTGTAAGTATGATCTCATTGTCAACTGGACTACTAATTATGCAAAGTGAAGATTCAAATGACACTTTAAAGCCCTTGTCACAAAATTGACTTATACTTAATAAATTATGTTTGAGTCCATTAACTAACAATACATTGTCAATAAATGAGGAGGGTGATATGGAGATTTTACCAACACCAATGATTTGACCTTTAGCATTGTCTCCAAATGTGACTACTCCTTCTTTTGATTTTAAAGTGACGAAGAGACTCTTGTCACCGGTCATATGCCTTGAGCAACCACTATCAAGATACCACATTCTCTTTTTATTCCCGGCTGCAAGGCATACCTGCAAAATGATCATGTGAAGCTCTTAGGTACCCAAGTTTTCTTGGGTCCTTCGTGGTTAGTGTAGTTGGTTCCCTTAGGCACCCATACTTTAGTTATGTTTTTAGCTTTTACAAATGTACTCTTGTTAGTTTGGATCTTTCTTTGAATACAAGAGTAGGCTTTATGTCCACTTTTTCCACAATGAAAGCATGTAGGTTTTTCAGTTTTGACATCTTTTGCTTTCACAAAGAAATTCTTTAGATACTTTTGTTGCTTGTTAGTTTTATATCCTAATCCGGCTTTATTAAAAACAGCTCTTTGATTTGAAAGAATAAGATTTAATTTTTCAGAGCTTTGTGTAAATTTTTTAACAATTGGTTTGTACTTATGTACCTCATTCTTAAGATCCAAATTTTCTTTAACTAGTTCTTCCTTATCCTTTTTAAGGGATTCAACATTTTGTGCAAGTGAGGTATTATTATTGAGTAGAGATTTAACTTTTAGATTCAATTCCTTAATTAGTGTTTTTGCCATTTCATTTTCAATGCTAAGTTTTGAATTTTTATTTTCTAGATCAATGGTGTTAACATTTTCATCGCTCTCTTTCTCAATCAATAGTTTTTTAATATCATCCTTTAGTTTTTGATTGGAGGCCTTTAGTTCTTTATTCTTTGCTCCTAACATACTACAATCACTCATAAGTTCTTGAAAATCTTCATATAATTCTTCTAAAGTAAAATTTATAGTTGAGCTTTAACATACCTCGTCGTTTTCAAATGCCATGAAGCACAAATTTACGGTCTCTTCCTTCTCTTCCTCGGAGGAGGATGTATCACTATCGTCCCACGTTGCCTTCAACGCCTTCTTCTTCTTCTTTCCAAAGTGCTTCTTTTGTTGAGGGCACTCGGAACGAATGTGTCCCGGTCTCTTGCAATCATAGCATATGATTGGGTCTCTTTCTTTTTCCTTTTCTTTTTCCCAATCATTTCTCCCTCCAAATTTCTTTCTTGGGAAGGGTTTCTTTCTTCTCATGAATTTCTTAAACTTCCTTACTATTAAACCCAAGTCCTCATCTTCGCTTTCTTCTTCACTCTCACTACTTTCTTCTTCACACATACTTGAAGTAGCCTTGAGTGCAATTGTCTTCTTCTTTGGCAACTCTTCTTCATGTTGCTTCATTGTGAGCTCATGCGTCATCAATGAGCCCAATAGTTGTTCTAGTCCCAAAGTGTTGAGATCTTTGGCTTCTATGATCGCCGTGACCTTTGCTTCCCATGCTTTCGGCAAAGACCTGAGAATTTTACTCACAAGTTCCGGATTAGTATAGGATTTACCCAAACTCTTTAGACCATTAATTATATCGGTGAAGCGTGTAAACATGCATGTGATGGTTTCATTGGGTTCCATCTTAAACAACTCATATTTGTGAACTAGAATGTTCACTTTAGACTCTTTGACTTGATTCGTACCCTCGTGGGTAACTTCAAGCCTATCCCATATTTTCTTGGCGGAACTACAGGTGGAGACTCTATTGAACTCATTTACATCTAGAGCACAGAATAATGAGTTCATGGCTCTAGAATTGAGTTGAACCATCTTACTGTCATTCTCATCCCAATCCTCCTCAGGTTTGGGAACTTGAATGCCATTAACCATGTGAGATGGTTCGTGTGGTCCCTTGATTATGACCCTCCACAAGGCATAATCTTGTGCTTGAATAAAAATCCTCATTCTAGTCTTCCAATAGGTATAATTTGTCCCATTGAAGAGTGGAGGTCTATTGGTTGCCTGCCCCTCAGAAGGAACATTGTTAAAGGGTGTTGCCATCTTGATCTTTGGCCAAGATGGTTAGGTCTTTCAAGAAATACACAGAGCACCTGCTCTGATACCACTTGTTGCCCAGAGATGGTCACCCAAGAGGGGGGTGAATTGGGTGTTTTAAAACTTTTTGCCTAATTAAAAGTAAAACTCATAAATGTATGAACTAAAGTAAAGATAGAGGTATGAGAACAATCAATCGCAAACACAAGGTTTTATAGTGGTTCGGAGCTTCCACTGCTCCTACATCCACTCCCCAAAGCACCTTTGGGAATTTCCACTATAATCCAAGATTACAGTCCGGTAGTTTTGCGAGTGCACTACCCAACTCGTTGTTTTACACCGGGCTAACAACGAACCCTATAACCCCCAATTTCACCTAGGCTTGGGACGCCTTTTCCTTGTTCCAAGTCCCTTGACTGGAACAAGCACAATATTGAAAAAGTTTTACAAGGATTTAAAAGCTCTCAAGAAGCAAATAAAACAGTGAGAAGTAATAGAACCCGGAAGAACCCTTTTAGCCGTTGGAAGCGTGGGAAATGGTGGTTCTTCCGATGTGGATCGCGTTGGCTTGAATGTGAGCTTTGAATGCCTAGCGGAAGAGAGTAGTTGAGCACGAAATCACTTGGGAAGCTTGAAGGCACTTGATTTCTTCACTTGAATGCACTAACTCCCTTGAACCTCTTTTTCTTTCTTCTCTCTTGAATGATCTTATGTTGGGTTGGTGAGAAGTTGTTGGAAAGCACTTAAGAGCTCCCTTTTATAGCCCAAAAAGCAAATATAGCCGTTAGAGATAAAGTTAAGGGAGTTTGAAATTCAAACCAAACCTGAAAAAATTGTCAGTCGCGTTCCAGGCGCTTCGGAGACGTCTCCGCTTCAACGCGAGACGTCTCGGCTGTAAGATTTTACTTTTGACGTTGTTTGGGGTCGACTCGGCGCTTTACGGGGACGACTTCGATGATGAACGGTTTGAATCGTTGTTTTTCTGTTTTTCTGAGAGGGTCGCCTCGGCACTTTACGGGGACGTCTCGGCTTGTTTGCGCTTTTTGCATGGGAACGACTCCGCTGCCTTGGGGACGACTCCGCCGATATATCTCCGAAAAACAAGTCTTCTGGAATTCTCTAAGAGAGTCGACTCCGCTCTTTCAGGGGACGTCTCCACTGCCTTATCACCGAAAAAGACATCCTTTGGAATACCCTGAGAGAGTCGACTCCGCACTTTCTGGGGACGACTCGGAAACTCAGCTTTTACTTGCGGGGACGACTCCGCGTACTGTGGAGACGGCTCGCGCGCATCTCTTGAAATCGGCCTTTCTGCCGCCACTGAGAGAGTCGACTCCACTTCTGAGAGAGTCGACTCCGACCCTGCGAGACGCCTCGCTAGGTGCCGGGGACGTCTCCAAATGTGCCAGTTCTTCCTGTTTGTGCCAGAGACGTCTCTGGAACAAACCGGAGACGTCTCTGCTGTCCCTGATCTGTTTTCTTCATCTCAAAAATTCTTCAATAAATTCATAAAAATTATGGGAACTTGCCTAGACATTTCTTAACAATATTCTTAATTAAACATATGAAATCCTCAAGTAAATTGTTAAGATAACTGGAATTATACTCTAGTGTTTTGTATTCATCAAAATCCATTAGGGGGTCAACAAGAGTCGACTCTGACCCTGCGAGACGCCTCGCCAGGTGCCGGGGACGTCTCCTGACGTGCCAGTTCTTCCTGTTTGTGCCAGAGACGTCTCTGAGACAACCCGGAGACGTCTCGGCTGTCCCTGATCTATTTTCTTCAACTAAAAAATTCTTCAATAAATCCTTAAAAATTATGAGAACTTGCCTAGACATTTCTTAACAATATTATTAATTAATCACCTAAAATTCTCAAATAAATTGTTAAGATAAATAGAATTATACTCTAGTGTTTTGTATTCATCAAAATCCATTAGGGGGTCAACAATCTCCCCCTTTTTGATGATGACAAAACACTGAGTATATGCAAAATTCGAAATTTAAACATATACACAGTATTTGATCAGATGTACAAGTATAATGTTTTGATTTGAGCTAGATACAGTGTGCATAATTCAAAATAGTCAACTTTCAGTTCTATCCTTATGCATAAGATTGATCTTAATAGCTCTTAAGCAATTTTAGCATATCAACTGAATTTGAATCAAGTTAAAATTTAAATTAATGAAATATTGATGCTAAAGACAATTGAAGGCTAAGTTCTTTTTGACTCCCCCTTTCTTTTCCAGAAGGGCAATTATCTTAAATCCAATATTCTTCAATTTTATCTTTTTCTAATTCAATTTTTTAAGTATGAGTGTGAATTTTGCATTCCATATTTAGGTTCTACTCCATATACTCCATATATATATATATCTACTCAATACACTCCATAAATTTTGCATTCCAATATATCCAATATCCATATTGGTTCTACTCCCCCTTTTTGTCATCAACAATGAAGGGGACAAATTATCCTAAGGTACTTAAAACTCAATTCCTAGTAGAATTCAGCATATTACCATGAACGACTCAAGGATATTCAAGTTATTTTTATTAAAGAATTCAGCATTCATTTCACTCCCCCTTTGTTTTGGAATTCATTTCAGACTCCTCTTTTTGTTTAAGATAGTTATCACAAGATGTGCTCCCCCTGTTTTATATGCATTGATAAATTGTGTTAAATTTGAACACTTAAGGTATGTTATGAGATTTTTATGGCACAACACAGAATCACATACACAAAGTTTGATTCCACAGGATTTGAAACAAACACAAGATTTCAAAAGAAATTGTATGTCATTCATATGTCATTGCAATCATTTGAAGGCATTACAAGGTTAAAAAAAAAGAAAGAGAGGAAATCATTACAAGTATTGATTCCTAATACAAAAGAAGTGTCAAAATGAGCCTAGGGTTTTACAAAAACCGATGAACTCTAGATGTCTACAAAATGTCCCTCATCGGCGACGTTGCTCATAAGCCCTAGCAGCTGCATCTATAAATGCATTAATTGAGTCCAGTAGAGTTTTGAACTACTCTCCTTGAGATTGATGGAAGGCTGCCACTAGTGCTTCAAATTCAATGCTTGCCCTTTCAATTCTTCCTCTAAGTTGGGCAACCACAGTGCCCACATTGCCTCCAGGGCTTGTCAATTCTTGAAGGCTTTTTGATATGCTCTTCAAGTCATCCTGTAGCTCAATTGATCTGAAGGATTGGGTGGCACTCACATGAACTAGTTCTGTCGCTGTAGCTTCTATCTGAGCTCTAATTTCCTTCAACTCTTGTAGAAGCCCTTCATGTGAGGTTCTGATGGGGGCCAACTCAGCAGAAATCATCGATCTCATCTCCTCCCTCATCTGCTGGCATATTACAGATGCTAAAGTGCGCATCTGTTCTTCTGATAGGGAGAAGGGCCCACTGACTGGAGGAGGAGGAGGCACAGATGTGGAAGGTCCAGCTGAGCTGGAGGGTACATCAGGGAAGGCCATGTGGCTATGTGGAGGAGAGTGGTGGTCAGGCTCCTGATGTGGGATCTCGGGCTCTAAGGTTTGAGATTTTCTTTTTGGTACCTTGACCCAAGACCCATCTACCTTGTGAAACTCCATTCTACGCATTGTGCTTTCATTATAGTAGTCGGTGTTTCTCAAGGGTTTTGCAGGCTCATTTTCTGGAATTTGAACCTTGAAATGTTTGAATACTAGGGTAAAGATCATCCCATAGGGTATGCTAAACCTAGAATACCTATGACATATAGAAATGTAGTTCAGCATAAGTCTAGGGAGATTTAGGGGAATCCCTAGTAGGATGTGGTGCATGATGACTAAATCTCGCTCCGAAACAAAATCGAAGCGACCGATTTTTGGAAACAAGACCCGGTTGACAATACTCAAAAGTAGTCTCATCTCGGCATTTAGGTCTTGTGAGTTAACCACATCAAGAGGGCCGCAGTCCTCTCGTCCTAAAACTAGGTTTAGGGCTATTTCCCTTTGGGGATGTGAGGTCGGAGCCTCACCATCTTTAGGGATTTGTAATACACTAGATAGGGTATCCTCATTGATCTCTATCAATGTCCCTCGGACATAGGCAGTGTACCCCGAGTCCCCTAAGGCCATATTACTAAACATCTCTCTAACTAGACCGGGGTAGGTTGATGTGTTGAGAGTACAAAGATATTTCCAACCTTGGGCACGGAGTCTCTCTCCAATAGAGAACCCCTCACTTTCTAAAAAATGGAAATCTATAAACCTACCCGTGGTTACTGTGCAATTCGCACAGGAAATGGTCGTGGTTGGCGGAGCAATCGGAGGAGACGGTGCGGAAGGTTCTTCCCTCCGTTCCTCGGCGTCGGACGCTACCCTAGGACGCCTCCCACTTGTTCTCCTAGCTCTTTTAGGTGCCATGGCTCGGAAATCCTAGGGAAATGGGGAGTTTTGGTTTGGTTTGAGGTGGAGAGAAAAATGGAGGCTAGGGTTTTGTATTTTGTTGGGGACGAAAGAGATAGCTCGGGTCGGCTCGAGCTGTTTCGACCTATTTTAAAAACCCTCGTTCGGTCCCCGAGACGTCTCCGCGACTAACGCGAGACGTCTCGCCGGGGGGACGTCTCTGCGATTTGCCAGAGACGTCTCCGGCACTGAAAAATTTCAGACTGAATTCTATCTTTTTCCAATTTATTTTATTTAACCACACTAATCAACATGATTTCTTTTGGTGAATATAGAGTGAGTTTGTTTGTGATCCTTCCCTTTAATAATATACCCTATAAAAGTTTGATAATAATTTTTTGAATTATTAATATTGAAATGAGGAATGTTTGACCAAATTTCGAATACCTATGAAATAGGCTCTGAAAATATCTCTATGAAGAGTCCAAGGGAGGGTAACCATCCTCCGAAAAGTCAAACAGTTCGTCATTTAACTTAGATAGATTCATGCTTTCACTTAATAGATACTAGGTTTGCTATTTGTGACTTTGAGGTGGATTATTAGTTTGAGTAGCAAAGCATTGCAATACAAGTTCAATTTATTTGCTAGGATCATACAAGCTCAAAGCATTCCTTAAATAGTTGAACCTATCTTTACAAAGGGGCTTTGTAAAGATATCGGCCAATTGATTTTCAGTACATACATACTCAATCATCACTTCATTTTTCAGCACATGATCCCTTATAAAGTGATGCCTAATCTCTATATGTTTTGATTTTGAGTGTTGGACAGGATTTTTTGTTAAATTAATTGCACTTGTATTATCACATCTAATTGGTATATTGTCCATTTTGATACCGAAGTCTTCAAGTTGTTGCTTAATCCAAAGAACTTGGGCACAACAGCTTCCAGCTGCAATGTACTCAGCCTCAGCTGTGGATAAGGCAACTGAATTTTGTTTCTTGCTAAACCAAGAAACCAAATTAGCACCCAAGAATTGACATGTGCCACTTGTGCTTTTTCTGTCGAGTTTGCACCCGGCAAAATCAGCATCGGAATAAGCAATTAAATTTATGTCAGATTGTTTAGAATACCATAAGCCTACATTAGATGTCCCTACTAGATATCTAAAAATTCTTTTAACAGCTTGCAAGTGTGATTCCTTAGGACATGCTTGGTATCTTGCACACATACAAACGCTGAATAATATGTCTGGTTTACTAGCAGTAAGGTAAAGTAAAGAGCCTATCATACCTCTGTACAATTTGCAGTCTATACTTTTACCTTTTTCATCTTTGTCAAGCTTGCAACTTGAGCCCATGGGTGTGCTGATTTCCTTTGCATCCTTCATCTTGAATTTTTCCAACATTTCCTTGATATATTTGGACTGACTGATGAAGATGCCTTCCTCTGATTGTTTTATTTGTAGCCCAAGGAAGAAGTTGAGCTCACCCATCATGCTCATTTCAAATTCTTCCTGCATAAGCTTGGCAAACTCTTGACAAAGACTATCATTAGTAGCACCAAAAATTATATCATCCACATAAATTTGTACAAGCAATAAGTCATTTTCTTTTCTTTTAATGAAGAGGGTTTTGTCTACATTTCCTCTCTTAAATTTATTTTCAATTAGAAAATTACTTAATCTTTCATACCATGCCCTAGGGGCTTGCTTTAGTCCATACAATGCTTTATGTAATTTATAAATATAATCTGGATGTAAGTGGTTTTCAAAACCTGGAGGTTGTCCTACATAAACTTCCTCCATTATATAACCATTTAAAAAAGCACTTTTTACATCCATTTGATAGAGTTTAAAATCCATGAAGCAAGCATATGCCAAAAGTAGCCTAATAGCCTCTAACCTAGCGACAGGAGCAAAAGTTTCATCAAAATCTATTCCTTCCTCCTGATTATAGCCTTTGGCAACTAGTCTAGCTTTGTTTCTTATAACTATTCCATCTTCATCTAGTTTATTTCTATACACCCACTTGGTGCCTATGATTGAAACATTAGGGGGTCTTTTCATTAGAGTCCAAACTTGATTTCTTTCAAATTGATTTAATTCCTCTTGCATAGCATTTATCCAATTTTCATCCTTTTCGGCTTCCTCTAGTGACTTAGGCTCTATTTGTGAAACGAAAGCAAGATAATTACTAGTATTTCTTAGAGAGGATCTTGTCCTTACCCCTTGTGAGGGATCACCAAGGATTAAATCCCTTGGATGACCATGTGCATACCTCCATTCCCTCGGAAGATCTTGATTTCTTGCTTGAGGTTGATCTTCTTCATCTTGCTGAATTGTATCTTCCTTGACTTCATCTTCAAGTTGTTTGTCTTGTATGGAGAACTCCTTCATTCTGTCTTCAAGTATACCTGCATCACTATCTTCTTCTTTTCTAGAAGAATCTCCATTAGCTTCATCAAAAACAACATGAATGGATTCTTCAACAACGAGAGTTCTCTTGTTGAAGACCCTGTATGCTCTACTAGATGAGGAATAACCTAAGAAGATCCCCTCATCTGATTTAGCACTAAATTTACTTAGATTGTCCTTTCCATTGTTTAAAATAAAACACCGACAACCGAAAACATGAAAGTAACATATATTTGGCTTCTTATTATTCAGCAACTCATAAGGTGTTTTCTTTAAAATAGATCTGACTAATGCACGGTTTAAAATGTGACATGCAGTATTTATTGCTTCAGCCCAAAAATATTTTGGTAGATCCGATTCGCACAACATGGTACGAGCCATATCTGCTAG
Organism: Phoenix dactylifera; assembly: GCF_051530095.1. Classification (NCBI taxonomy): domain Eukaryota; kingdom Viridiplantae; phylum Streptophyta; class Magnoliopsida; order Arecales; family Arecaceae; genus Phoenix; species Phoenix dactylifera. The sequence continues at coordinate 7,164,808 of NC_143207.1, read as the reverse complement.
TGTGCGATTCTTCCTTTCTACCACCCCATTTTGTTGGGGTGTCCTAGGGGCCGAGAAATTGTGATTGATACCATTTTCGTCACAAAATTTTTCAAAGTATTGATTTTCAAACTCGGTACCATGATCACTCCTAATTGCTTTTAGTTTGAGATTGAGTTCATTCGAAACCCTATTATGAAACTTGATAAAAGCGGAAAAGGACTCATCTTTATGTGCAAGAAATGAAACCCATGTAAAACGTGAAAAATCATCAACAATTACAAGACCAAATTTCTTACCCCCTAGACTAGCAGTTCTAGTGGGTCCAAACAAATCCATGTGAATTAGTTCTAAGGGTTTTGATGTTGAGACTATGTTCTTAGACTTGAAAGAACTTCTTGTTTGTTTCCCTAATTGACATGCAGCACAAATTTTGTTCTTTTCAAAGTCTATTTTTTGTAATCCTTTGACTAGATCTTTTGTAATTAATTTAGAGATTAAATCCATGCTAGCATGCCCTAACCTACGATGCCATAACCAACTAATCTCATTGACTTTGGGATCCATGGCTACAAGACATTGGCCATCCTTCATGGTGAGATCATCAAGATCTACCATGTAAACATTTCCATGCCTATGTCCTGTGAGTATGATCTCATTGTCAATTGGACTACTAATTATGCATAGTGATGATTCAAATGACACTTTAAATCCCTTGTCACAAAATTGACTTATACTTAATAAATTATGTTTTAGTCCATTAACTAACAATACATTGTCAATAAAAGAGGAGGGTGATATGGAGATTTTACCAACACCAACGATTTGACCTTTAGCATTATCTCCAAATGTGACTACTCCTCCTTCTTTTGATTTCAAGGTGACGAAGAGACTCTTGTCACCGGTCATATGCCTTGAGCAACCACTATCAAGATACTACATTCTCTTTCTATTTCCGGCTGCAAGGCATACCTGCAAAATAATCAAGTGATGCTCTTAGGTACCCAAGTCTTCTTGGGTCCTTCTTGGTTAGTATAGTTGGTTTCCTTAGGCACCCACACTTTAGTTATGTTTTTACCTCTTACAAATGTACTCTTGTTAGTTTGAATCTTTCTTTGAATGCAAGAGTAGGCTTTATGTCCACTTTTTCCACAATGAAAGCATGTAGGTTTTTCAGATTTGACATCTTTTGCTTTCACAAAGAAATTCTTTAGGTACTTTTGTTATTTGCTAGTTTTATATCCTAGACCGGCTTTATTAAAAACAGCTCTTTGATTGGATAGAATAAGATTTAACTTTTCAGAGCTATGTGTAAATTTTTCAACAATTGGTTTGTACTTATGTACCTCATTCTTGAGATCCACATTTTCTTTAACTAATTCTTCCTTATCCTTTTTAAGGAGTTCAACATTTTGCGCAAGTAAGGTATTACTATTGAGTAGGAATTTAACTTTTAGATTTAATTTCTTAATTTGTGTTTTTGCCGTTTCATTTTCAATGCTAAGTTTTGAATTTTTATTTTCTAGGTCAATGGTATTAACATTTTTGAAGCTCTCCTTCTCAATCAATAGGTTTTCAATATCATCCTTTAGTTTTTGATTGGAGGCTTTTAATTCTTTATTCTTTGCTCCTAACATACTACAATCACTCATGAGTTCTTGAAAAGCTTCATATAATTCTTCTAAAGTAAAATTTGCAGTTGAGCTATGACTTACCTCATCGTCTTCGAATGCCATGAAGCACAAATTGGCGGTCTCTTCCTTCTCTTCCTCGGAGGATGATGTGTTACTATCATCCCATGTTGCTTTCAATGCCTTCTTCTTCTTCTTTCCAAAATGCTTCTTCTGTTGAGGGCATTCGGAACGGATGTGTCCCGGTCTCTTGCAATCATAACAAATGATTGGGTCTCTTTCCTTATCTTTTTCCTTTTCCCAATCATTTCTCCCTCCAAACTTCTTTCTTGGGAAGGGTTTCTTTCTTCTCATGAATTTCTTAAATTTTCTTACTATTAAACCCAAGTCCTCATCTTCGCTTTCTTCTTCACTCTCACTACTTTCTTCTTCACACACATTCGAAGTAGCCTTGAGTGCGATTGTCTTCTTCTTTGGCAACTCTTCTTCATGTTGCTTCATTGTGAGCTCATGCGTCATCAATGAGCCCAATAGTTGTTCAAGTCCCAATGTGTTGAGGTCTTTAGCTTCCACGATCGCCGTGACCTTCGCTTCCCATGCTTTTGGCAAGGACCTGAGAATTTTACTCACAAGTTCTGGGTTAGTGTAGGATTTGCCCAAATTCTTTAGACCATTTATTATATCGGTGAAGCGTGTGAACATGCATGAGATGGTTTCGTTGGGTTCCATCTTAAATAACTCATACTTGTGAACTAGAATGTTCACTTTAGATTCTTTGACTTGATTTGTACCCTCGTGGGTAACTTCAAGCCTATCCCATATTTTCTTAGCGGAACTACATGTGGAGACTCTATTAAATTCATTCACATCTAGAGCACAAAATAATGAGTTCATAGCTCTAGCATTGAGTTGAACCATCCTGTTATCATTCTCATCCCAATCCTCCTCAGGTTTGGGAATTCGAATGTCATTAACCATGTGAGATGGTTCGTGTGGTCCCTTGATTATGACCCTCCACAAAGCATAATCTTGTGCTTGAATAAAGATCTTCATTCTAGTCTTCCAATAGGTATAATTTGTCCCATTGAAGAGTGGAGGTCTATTGGTTGCCTGCCCCTCAGCAGGAACATTGTTGAAGGGTGTTGCCATCTAGATCTTTGGCCAAGACGGTTAGGTCTTCAAGAAATACACAGAGCACCTGCTCTGATACCACTTGTTGCCCAGAGATGGTCACCCAAGAGGGGGGTGAATTGGGTGTTTTAAAACTTTTTGTCCAATTAAAAATAAAACACACAAATGTATGAGCTAAGGTAAAAATAGAGGTATGAAAACAGACAATCGCAAACACAAGGTTTTATAGTGGTTCGGAGCTTCCACTGCTCCTACATCCACTCCCCAAAGCACCTTTGGGAATTTCTACTATAATCCAAGATTACAGTCCGGTAGTTTTGCGAGTGCACTACCCAACTCGTTGTTTTACACCGGGCTAACAACGAACCCTATAACCCCCAATTTCACTTAGGCTTGGGACGCCTTTCCCTTGTTCCAAGTCCCTTGACTGGAACAAGCACAATAACCAAAGGTTTTACAAAAGATTTGAAAGCTCTAAATAAGCAGATAAAACAGTGAGAAATAACAAAACCCGGAAGAACCCTTTTAGCCGTTGGAAGCGTGGAAAATGGTGGTTCTTCCGATGTGGATCGCGTTGTCTTGAATGTGAGTTTTGAATGCCGATCGGGAGAGAGTAGTTAAGCTCGAAATCAGTTGGAAAGCTTGAAAGCACTTGATTTCTTCACTTGAATGCACTAACTCCCTTGAACCTCTTTCTCTTACTTCTCTCTTGAATGATCTTGTGTTGGGTTGGTGAGAAGTTGTTGGAAGGCACTTAAGAGCTCCCTTTTATAGCCCAAAAAGCAAATATAGCCGTTAGACACAAAAAAAGAAACGTTTGAAATTCAAACAAACCTGCAAAAAGGTGTCAGTCGCATCCCAGGCGCTCCGGAGACGTCTCCGCTTCAACGCGAAACGTCTCGGCTGTAAGATTTTTCTTTTGACGTTGTTTGGGGTCGACTCGGCGCTTTACGGGGACGACTCTGATGATGAACCGTTTGAATGCTTGTTTTTTTGTTTTTCTGAGAGGGTCGCCTCGCCACTTTATGGGGACGTCTCGGGATGTTTGCACTTTTTGCATGGGGACGACTCCGCTGCCTCGGGGACGACTCCGCTGTTTTATCTTCAAAAAACAAGTCCTCTAGAATTCTCTGAGAGAGTCGACTCTGCTTTTTCCAGGGGACGTCTCCGCTGCCTTATCATCGAAAAAGACATCCTCTGGAATACCCTGAGAGAGTCGACTCCGCTACCTCGGGGACGACTCCAGAAGTCTGCTTTTTACTCGCGGGGACGACTCCGCGTCCTGTGGAGACGACTCGCGCGCATCCCTTGAAATCGGCCTTTCTGCCGCCTTTGAGAGAGTCGACTCTACCTCTGAGAGAGTCGACTCCGACCCTACGAGACGCCTCGCCAGGTGCCGGGGACGTCTCCTGACGTGCCAGTTCTTTCTGTTTGTGCCAGAGACGTCTCTGAGACAACCCGGAGACGTCTCGGCTGTCCCTGATCTATTTTCTTCAACTAAAAAATTCTTCAATAAATCCTTAAAAATTATGGGAACTTGCCTAGACATTTCTTAACAATATTATTAATTAATCACCTGAAATTCTCAAATAAATTGTTAAGATAAATGGAATTATACTCTAGTGTTTTGTATTCATCAAAATCCATTAGGGGGTCAACAGAGACAGTTCATCTGTTCGAGGTAAGTGGTTTTTAAGTGGGACCTTTGCAACGCATCGTGACCCCCCCACTTACCTGGGAGCTTACCTGGTCAACTCAGTTCATTAGACTGGATTGGAGGCTTAGGTGCCCTCTTCAAACCAGTTAGGAGCTGTCTAGTGATTTTAGGGCAAATACAAGAATTTGACGTGTTTTTCTTTTAGTGCATGCTTGACTTGACTGATCAGAAGAGTATAACTCCGTGCCCGACAATCAGTCTTCCACAAATTTTCTTCCTTGAAGAACTCGACATGAACCCGGTATGATTTGACAAGGATGCGCTGCGTCTGGCTGAAGACGTTAAACTTAGCGCTTGTTGGGAGGCAACCCAATTTTCGTAGGTCATTTTTGCTTTTTTTCTTATTGCATATTTTCTAATTTCTTAGCAGGAGTCCTCATATTACTGATGCAACTAAGGTAAAATGCTTCTGTCCTCCATATGCATCATATTTTCGTCCAAAATACAATACCATAAAATAAAATAAAAAATAATAATATAATATTTTTTTTAAAAAAAATAAAAATAAAATAATAATAATAATAATAATAAATATTGAGGACAATGTCTGATCTAGGTTGGGGGGTATAGGATTCGAATTTTTGGAATTTTTGAAGAAATTTTTCGCATTTTTGAATAAGCTTTTCCAAAAAAAAAAAAAACCCTAATTTCTATGCCTTAGTGCTGAAATGATAATCACACAAAGTATATAAAATCTAAAAAGCCCAATGACTAGTCAGGAATAAGTCAATTTGAGTTCTTTTTATTAAAAGTTCTTTTAGCGAGTTGTAAGATAATTTTTACTTTGGAATTTCACAACACACATGGCCTACACTTCTAAGGGTTAGGCTCAACATTATGTTGTTAAGTCTGGTAGCAACCTTGAGTTCTGATGAATCATACTTATCTAATTCACTTTTATCTCAAAAAAAAATAAAAAGAAAAAAAAAGTGAATTTAGTCAGATACATCGAAAAGGGCTACCTATTGTCAAAGGTCAGCGGGCTTGTGATGATGAACCCGAGCATAGGTCCGCAGGGGAGTCTTAATGCCTAACACCTTATGCCATCTAGTGTGGGAGTTGTTGACTGAATGCTCGCTACATGGAGGAATCATTACAAGAGTAAAAGTGCATAATTTATTTATAAATACAAAAAAAAAATAATAAAAAAAAGAAAAGAAAAAAAAGAAGAAAAAGAAAAAAGAGAAAATAATATTGACCTTGAAAAAAATAATAGTGTGAAAGCCGTCGTTGTAAAAATTCGAGTAAACTGGAATATTACAGATAAAGCCCATGAGGTATTAAAGTAAACATCCACAACTCTCGAAATCCTGCAAGATAGGATGATTTTGAATCAGTTATTAGGTCTTATCTGACCAATTCTTGGAAACTACTAACTTTAGCAGTATTTTGGAAAATCTAAAGCCTTAGCTTGTGTATGGTCCATATATCACCGAGCACCCAAGTATAAATTAGCCTTACAACTCTCTAATAGAAACTTAATAACTTCAACTTAAATTGCATACTGACCTAGGATTTGGGCTGACTTAGTAATTAAAACTTTGTGTGCTTTTGAAATTCTTGGCACTTATGCATTTGAAATTAGATTTTATAAATTAATAAAATAAATTCTTTCGACTACAGTTTGTAGGTATCTGAGCCGGAAATCCTCACGAGACAAAACTCGTCCACTAGGGCCACCTAGGGGTTTAAAGCCTTGTTGCATATGGTAAATGCAATCGCGATTCCTGCGAAAGTGAGTTAGTTTTTTTTTTATTTTGCTCGAGGACTAGCAAAAAGTAGGTTGGGGGGTGTGATAAGTGCTAAATAGTGCATAAATTAATATCTTATTCATAGCACTTATCATTATTTTAATTCACATATTTCGTAAATTCAACTTAAAAAATGTGTTACCTTCATCATTGCATGTTAATAAATTATCAAAGATAATTCAAGTTTGATTTGATTATTTATTGATTAAGCTTAATGCATGCAGGTCGAGTCGAGCTCAATTAGGTAAAGCCTAAACGGACACTACATCATTTCACAATTTCACATTCTCCGGAGTCGACTCCAAGAACTCTTCTCCAAAATTCAGTACTTTCCAAGTTCACCTAAATTTCTTCCCACTCATTCCAATTCTCCTATTTTAACATTAAAAATAATACAATCCCTTCGATCAATTGTCTCACAGATCTCAAAATATATCATCTTTAGCCGCACGGATCCTAAAGAATTCTAGCATTGGCCTCTTCCGGTTCCCAGCCAAATGAAGCATGCTCTTATCTCTTCACGAATCTAGCCTTACCCCTTCTTCGGAATAGAATCCCATCTTGATCTCATGAACTCCCCAACGTCCCAGCATCTTCCCCTGTTCTGGAATAGAGTCGCATGATCCGTGGGATAAAATCAAAACCCAGCCCGCACAACCTCAAACAAACCACGTATCCTCTGCGTTGAAGCCATCCCAGCTCCCTCGTTCTGGATCAGCCTCATCCGCAAGCCATCCCGCGATGCATATCTCTTCCTCGGCTTCATCCTCCCGTGACCCCCGACTCCTTCATCCACGGAAAAGATCCAGCTTTATCCCTTCCTCCCAACTTTCGTTACCAAACTTCATCCCAACTTCATCTACATCTTTCCAAGCTCTCAATAACGTCACCAGATCATCATCTCCCCTGTCCAAGATCCTCGTCCGCATCCTCATCCCATGTTTCATAACAGAACCAATCCCAGCCGAATCCTCTTCACCCGAATTCGTTCTAGAGAGCTCCCAAACATCCGCAGCCTTCCTCCCAGCTCACGAATCCGTCCGAGTTCATCCTTATCCCACGACCAGCTAGGATTCAACGTCATCATCCCGGCTTCACGAATCAGCAGACTCGGCATCCATCTCCCGAATCAAGCAGAGCTTCTCCAAGGATCCGGATCAGATCTACAACACTTCCGGATCATTTCACGTCCATAGATCCAGCCATTCCCAAACTTCCTTTCTTCCGGATTGAATCCAGTATCCACTGATAGCTTCAAATCCCAGCGAATCATATCTTCCCAGAATTTCTTCCAACCGGGAACATCATCCGAACCTTATCATCCCCTGTTTTCCATTCCGTGTTCATCTTCCACGATACCTCCTCCCAGATTTCATCTGCATCACCCAAAGATCTTTTCCCATTCCGTGAGCATCAAAGGATCTTGTTTCAACCGATTCCCAGTGAACTTCCTTCATCTCATTCCGTTCCTAGCTCCCCTGTTTCGGAACAACTCCCTCCCAGCTGAATCAAGCTATCCACGGATTCTCTCATCTCTCCTTCATTCCGTTTGCGAGATGCAGCTTCCAGATTAGCTCCAAATCCCACGATTCTCTACTCCGGATTAACTCCATCATCTTGGACGAATCCATGCATTCGGCCAACGGCAAAGGTCCATCGTTATCCATGAAGAAACAGAGAAAGAGCGAGGGGGAGTTTCAGCCTATAAAAGGCTCAGGCGTGAACCGAGGAGGGGCATTCTTCTCTTTCATTCATAACTCCCCCACCGGGGGGGGGGCATTCCCTCTTCCCCACCGGGGACTGATCCCCATCAAGATCTTCTCAAAGGCGGAATCCCACAAGCTCCCACGGGAAGAAGAAAAAAATAAAAGGAGAGAGAAGAGTTTGGGTATTTTGGGAATATTTCAAAGGAGCCAATCACCATGAAGTCCTGCTGCTGTGCTACTGCTGCCGTCCACCACTGCATGGAAGCCTAAGCTCTTCACTAGGGCTGGATGCAACCCTAACAAAGGAACATGAGTTTTATATTTTATTTTATATTCTTGGGGTTGTATGAACTTATTGTTTTTAATGGATATCTTCTTTTGAATCATATTTAATTTCTGTGATTTTAAGTATGATGTTCGTACAACTGTTCTTCATGATCACTAGGTAAATATAAGATAGTCCATGCTTAAGGAAGATGTGGTGTGCTACCGCATTAGTTTAGGGCAGACATTGCATGCCAACTGAAGATGGATTATGCCTAAATTACTTTTGTGAGATTTTTATTTAAATGCTTATTAGGTTTGTAGCCAATTTGCATATTAACCCAAGAATAGATTAAAATACAAATAATCCTTGTTCCGATGTTGGTGGTGAATTCCTTGCCCTAAGTTTTTCTCAAACTGATATCATTTTAATTGCATTTATTTATTAAATTCCTTAGGGTAATTTTCTTCACAAACTCTTCCTTTTAAATATTTTTATTTTATTTTAAAGAAAAGCAACTATACCCCAATCCCTGTGGATCGATACCCGTAATCACTATCCTACCAGATACGTGCTATTGCGTGGTCTTTAAAGTTGACTATCAATTTTTGGCGCCGTTGCCGGGGATTGCTAGCATAGTTGTTTTCTTTTCATAAAAATAAAAAAAAACTTTCAAAAATAATAATAATAATAATATATATATATATATCTAAAATAAAATAAAAATATTCTCTATTTTTGTTACTTTTCCTATCTCGTTCATCTCTCTTACTAATTTTTGATTTTTCTTGATCAGGAATCGAAAAAAAATCTGGGATGATCAAAAAGGGAACTGCTGGAAAAGGAATGCTGTCGAGGTTTGCCTAATTTTTTTTTCAAAATTGCTGGAAAAATTTCCTTTGGTAACCTCTAAACCTTTCTTATTTAAATTAATTCCCTTTTGTGGTGACTGTTTGATTTTAATTTCAGCAAAAGTGTGAATGCATGCTTGATACACATACACCAATTAATCCGCACATAGTAAGGGCAATCACCCCAACAAGATAAGAACTGGATTTCATCACCAGATTCTTGCCCAAATTAGGTGAACCAATTTGCACATAGCTATCACCTTAATTAAAATCAATTAGACGTTGGTCCCTAGGAACATTCGAGCTCAATAGGACGAAGATCACCGAAAGTTGTACCAATTTTGCTCTGTGGCTCAGTTGATGTCTAGGCAAGCTTTGTCCCAAGGGAGACTGTTGCCCAGAGATGGTCACCCAAGAGGGGGGTGAATTGGGTGTTTTAAAATTTTTTGTCCAATTAAAAATAAAACACACAAATGTATGAGCTAAGGTAAAAATAGAGGTATGAAAACAGACAATCGCAAACACAAGATTTTATAGTGGTTCGGAGCTTCCACTGCTCCTACATCCACTCCCCAAAGCACCTTTGGGAATTTCCACTATAATCCAAGATTACAGTCCGGTAGTTTTGCGAGTGCACTACCCAACTCGTTGTTTTACACCGGGCTAACAACGAACCCTACAACCCCCAATTTCACCTAGGCTTGAGATGCCTTTCCCTTGTTCCAAGTCCCTTGACTGGAACAAGCACAATAACCAAAGGTTTTACAAAAGATTTGAAAGCTCTAAATAAGCAGATAAAACAGTGAGAAATAACAAAACCCGGAAGAACCCTTTTAGCCGTTGGAAGCGTGGGAAATGGTGGTTCTTCCGATGTGGATCGCGTTGTCTTGAATGTGAGCTTTGAATGCCGATCGGGAGAGAGTAGTTGAGCTCGAAATCAGTTGGGAAGCTTGAAAGCACTTGATTTCTTCACTTGAATGCACTAACTCCCTTGAACCTCTTTCTCTTACTTCTCTCTTAAATGATCTTGTGTTGGGTTAGTGAGAAGTTGTTGGAAGGCACTTAAGAGCTCCCTTTTATAGCCCAAAAAGCAAATATAGCCGTTAGACACAAAAAAAGAAATGTTTGAAATTCAAACAAACCTGCAAAAAGGTGTCAGTCGCGTCCCAGGCGCTCCGGAGACGTCTCCGCTTCAACGCGAGACGTCTCGGCTGTAAGATTTTTCTTTTGACGTTGTTTGGGGTCGACTCGGCGCTTTACGGGGATGACTCTGATGATGAACCGTTTGAATGCTTGTTTTTCTATTTTTCTGAGAGGGTCGCCTCGCCACTTTACGGGGACGTCTTGGGATGTTTGCACTTTTTGCATGGGGACGACTCCGCTGCCTCGGGGACGACTCCGCTGTTTTATCTTCGAAAAACAAGTTCTCTGGAATTCTCTGAGAGAGTTGACTCCGCTTTTTTCAGGGGACGTCTCCGCTGCCTTATCATCGAAAAAGACATCCTCTGGAATACCCTGAGAGAGTCGACTCCGCTACCTCGGGGACGACTCCAGAAGTCTGCTTTTTACTCGCGGGGACGACTCCGCGTCCTGTGGAGACGACTCACGCGCATCCCTTAAAATCGGCCTTTCTGCCGCCTCTGAGAGAGTCGACTCCGCCTCTGAGAGAGTTGTTGCCCAGAGATGGTCACCCAAGAGGGGGGTGAATTGGGTGTTTTAAAACTTTTTGCCTAATTAAAAGTAAAACTCACAAATGTATGAACTAAAGTACAGATAGAGGTATGAGAACAATCAATCCCAAACACAAGGTTTTATAGTGGTTCGGAGCTTCCACTGCTCCTACATCCACTCCCCAAAGCACCTTTGGGAATTTCCACTATAATCCAAGATTACAGTCCGGTAGTTTTGCGAGTGCACTACCCAACTCGTTGTTTTACACCGGGCTAACAACGAACCCTATAACCCCCAATTTCACCTAGGCTTGGGACGCCTTTCCCTTGTTCCAAGTTCCTTGACTGGAACAAGCACAATATTGAAAAAGTTTTACAAGGATTTAAAAGCTCTCAAGAAGCAAATAAAACAGTGAGAAGTAATAGAACCCGAAAGAACCCTTTTAGCCGTTGGAAGCGTGGAAAATGGTGGTTCTTCCGATGTGGATCGCGTTGGCTTGAATGTGAGCTTTGAATGCCTAGCGGAAGAGAGTAGTTGAGCACGAAATCACTTGGGAAGCTTGAAGGCACTTGATTTCTTCACTTGAATGCACTAACTCCCTTGAACCTCTTTTTCTTTCTTCTCTCTTGAATAATCTTGTGTTGGGTTGGTGAGAAGTTGTTGGAAAGCACTTAAGAGCTCCTTTTTATAGCCCAAAAAGCAAATATAGCCGTTAGAGATAAAGTTAAGGGAGTTTGAAATTCAAACCAAACCTGAAAAAATTGTCAGTCGCGTCCCAGGCGCTTCGGAGACGTCTCCGCTTCAATGCGAGACGTCTCGGCTGTAAGATTTTACTTTTGACGTTGTTTGGGGTCGACTCGGCGCTTTACGGGGACGACTCCGATGATGAACGGTTTGAATCCTTGTTTTTCTATTTTTCTGAGAGGGTCGCCTCGGCACTTTACGGGGACGTCTCGGCTTGTTTGCGCTTTTTGTATGGGGACGACTCCGCTGCCTTGGGGACGACTCCGCCGATATATCTCCGAAAAACAAGTCTTCTGGAATTCTCTGAGAGAGTCGACTCCGCTCTTTCAGGGGACGTCTCCGCTGCCTTATCACTGAAAAAGACATCCTCTGGAATACCCTGAGAGAGTCGACTCCGCACTTTCTGGGGACGACTCGGAAACTCAGCTTTTACTTGCGGGGATGACTCCGCGTACTGTGGAGACGGCTCGCGCGCATCTCTTGAAATCGGCCTTTCTGCCGCCACTGAGAGAGTCGACTCCGCTTCTGAGAGAGTCGACTCCGACCCTGCGAGACGCCTCGCCAGGTGCCGGGGACGTCTCCAAACGTGCCAGTTCTTCCTGTTTGTGCCAGAGACGTCTCTGGAATAAACCGGAGACGTCTCGGCTGTCCCTGATCTGTTTTCTTCATCTCAAAAATTCTTCAATAAATTCATAAAAATTATGAAAACTTGCCTAGACATTTTTTAACAATATTCTTAATTAAACATATGAAATCCTCAAGTAAATTGTTAAGATAACTGGAATTATACTCTAGTGTTTTGTATTCATCAAAATCCATTAGGGGGTCAACAATCTCCCCCTTTTTGATGATGACAAAACACTGAGTATATGCAAAATTCGAAATTTAAACATATACACAGTATTTGATCAGATGTACAAGTATAATGTTTTGATTAGAGCTAGATACAGTGTGTATAATTCAAAATAGTCAATTTTCAGTTCTATCCTTATGCATAAGATTGATCTTAATAGCTCTTAAGCAATTTTAGCATATCAACTGAATTTGAATCAAGTTAAAATGAAATATTGATGCTAAAGATAATTGAAAGCTAAGTTCTTTTTGACTCCCCCTTTCTTTTCCAGAAGGGCAATTATCTTAAAGCCAATATTCTTCAATTTTATCTTTTCTAATTCAACTTTAAGTATGAGTGTAAATTTTGCATTCCATATTCAGGTTCTACTCCATATATAAGTTCTATATATCTACTCCCCCTTTTTGTCATCAACAATGAAGGGGACAAATTATACGTAGGTACTTAAAGCACAATTCCTAGGGGAATTCAGCATATTACAATGAACCACTCAAGGATATTCAAGTTATGCTCCCTCTGTCTATTGTTTTACTAGTGAATTCAGAATTCATTTCACTCCCCCTTTGATGTTCAGGTTGTGCTCCCCCTTAGGGTATGTTATGAGATTTTTATGGCACATCACAGAATCACATACACAATCACAGAATCACATACACAGAATTAGAAATATACACAAGGTTTCAAAAGGAATTGTATGACATTCATATATCATTGTAAACATTTGAAGTCATTACAAAGTTAAAAGAGGAGATCATTACAAGTATTCATTTCTAATACAAAAAGTGTTTCAAAATGAGCCTAGGGTTTACAAAAAGAAGAACCCTAGATGTCTACAAAGTGTCCCTCATCGGTGACGTTGCTCATAAGTCCTAGCAGCTGCATCTATAAATGCATTAATGGAATCTAGCAGTGTTCTGAACTGTTCTCCCTGGGACTGATGGAAGGCTGCCACTAGTGCTTCAAATTCAATGCTTGCCCTTTCAATTCTTCCTCTAAGTTGGGCAGCCACGGTGCCCACATTGCCTCCAAGGCTTGTCAACTCTTGAAGACCATCTGAAATGTTCCTCAAGCTGTCTTGTAGCTCAATTGATCTGAAGGTTTGGGTGGCACTCACACTAACTAGTTCTTGCGCTGTAGCTTCTATCTGAGTTCTGATTTCCTTCAACTCTTGTAGAAGCCCTTCATGTGAGGCTCTGATGGGGGCCAACTCAGTAGAGATCATCGATCTCATTTCCTCCCTCATTTGCTGGCATATCACAGATGCTAAAGTGCGCATCTGTTCTTCTGATAGGGAGAAGGGCCCAGTGACTGTAGGAGGAGGTGGCATAGAGGTGGAAGGTCCAGCTGAGCTGGAGGGTATATCAGGGAAGTCCATGTGGCTGAGTGGAGGAGAGTGGTGGTCAGGCTCCTGATGTGGGATCTCAGGGTCTAAAATTTGAGCTTTTCTTTTTGGTACCTTAACCCATGACCCATCTATCTTGTGAAACTCCATTCTACGCATTGTGCTCTCATTATAATAGTCGGTGTTTCTCAAGGGTTTTGCAGGTTCATTTTCTGGAATGTGAACCTTAAAATGTTTGAATACTGGGGTAAAGATCATCCCATAGGGTATGCTAAACCTAGAATACCTATGACATATAGCAATGTAGTTCAACATAAGTCTAGGGAGGTTTAGGGGAATCCCTAGTAAGATATGGTGCATGATCACTAAATCTCGCTCCGAAACAAAATCGAAGCGGCCGGTTTTTGGAAACAAGACCCGGTTGACAATACTCAAAAGTAGTCTCATTTCGGCATTTAGGTCTTGTGAGTTCACTACATCAAGAGGCCCGCAGTCCTCTCGTCCTAAAAGCAAGTTTAGGGCTATTTCCCTTTGGGGATGTGAGGTCGGAGCCTCACCGTCCTTAGGGATTTGCAAGACGCTAGATAGGACATCCTCATTAATCTCTACCAACGTCCCCCAGACATGTGCAGTGTACCCTAAGTCCCCTAAGGCCATATTACTAAACATCTCTCTAACTAGGCCGGGGTAGGTCGATGTATTGAGGGTACAAAGGTATTCCCACCCTTGGGCACGGAGTTTCTCTCCAATAGAGAACCCCTCACTATCTAGAAAATGGAAATCTATGTACCTACCGGTGGTTACTGTGCGATTCGCACAGGAAATGGTCGTGGTTGGCAGAGCAACCGGAGGGGACGGCGCGGATGGCTCTTCCTTCCGTTCCTCACTGTCGGTTGCTACCCTAGGACACCTCCCACCGGTTCGTCTAGCCCTCTTAGGTGCCATGGATGCTAGGATTTGTGATGGAGAGTAAATGGAGGCTAGGGTTTGTGGTGGAGAGCAAATGGAGGCTAGGGTTTTTATTTTTGTCGGGGATGAAAGAGAATAGCTCGGGTCGGCTCGAGCTGTTTCACCTATTTAAAAACCCTCGTTCGGTCTCCGAGACGTCTCCGCGACTGATGCGAGACGTCTCGCCGGGGGGACGTCTCTGCGATTTGCCAGAGACGTCTCCGGCACTGAAAAATTTCAGACTAATTTCTATCTTTTTCCAATTTATTTTACTCAATCACACTAATCAACATAATTTCTTTTGGTGAATACAGAGTGAGTTTGTTTGTGATCCTCCTCCTTAATAATACATCCTATAAAAGTTTGATAATAATTTTTTGAATTATTAACATTGAAATGAGGAATGTTTGACCAAATTTCGAATACCTATGAAATAGGCTCTGAAAATATCTCCATGAAGAGTCCAAGGGAGGGTAACCATCCTCCGGAAAGTCGAACAATTCGTCATTTAACTTAGATAGATTCATGCTTTCACTTATGTTGACCTTGAGGTGGATTACTAGTTTGAGTAGCAAAGCATTGCAATGCAAGTTCAATTTAATTGCTAGGATCATACAAGCTCAATGCATTCCTTAAGAAGTTGAACCTATCTTTACAAAGGGGCTTTGTAAAGATATCGGCCAATTGATTTTCAGTACATACATACTCAATCATCACATCATTTTTCAGCACATGATCCCTAATAAAGTGATGCCTAATCTCTATATGTTTTGATTTTGAGTGTTGGACAGGATTTTTTGTTAAATTAATTGCACTTGTATTATCACATCTAATTGGTATATTGTCCATTTTGATACCAAAGTCTTCAAGTTGTTGCTTAATCCAAAGAACTTGGGCACAACAGCTTCCAGCTGCTATGTACTCAGCCTCAGCTGCGGATAAGGCCACTGAATTCTGTTTCTTGCTAAACCAAGAAACCAAATTAGCACCCAAGAATTGACATGTGCCACTTGTGCTTTTTCTATCGAGTTTGCACCCGGCAAAATCAGCATCGGAATAAGCAATTAAGTTTATATCAGATTGTTTAGAGTACCATAAGCCTACATTAGATGTCCCTACTAGATATCTGAAAATTCTTTTAACAGCTTGCAAGTGTGATTCCTTAGGACATGCTTGGTATCTAGCACACATGCAAACACTGAATAATATATCTGGTCTACTAGCAGTAAGGTAAAGTAAATAGCCTATCATACCTCTGTACAATTTGCAGTCTATACTTTTACCTTTTTCATCTTTGTCAAGCTTGCAACTTGAGCCTATGGGTGTGCTGATTTCCTTTGCATCCTTCATCTTGAATTTTTCCAACATTTCCTTGATATATTTGGACTGACTGATGAAGATGCCTTCCTCTGATTGTTTTATTTGTAGCCCAAGGAAGAAGTTGAGCTCACCCATCATGCTCATTTCAAATTCTCCCTGCATAAGCTTGGCAAACTCTTGACAAAGACTATCATTAGTAGCACCAAAAATTATATCATCCACATAAATTTGTACAAGCAATAAGTCATTTCCTTTTCTTTTAATGAAGAGGGTTTTGTCTACATTTCCTCTCTTAAATTTATTTTCAATTAGAAAATTACTTAATCTTTCATACCATGCCCTAGGGGCTTGCTTCAGTCCATACAATGCTTTATGTAATTTATAAACATAATCTGGATGTAAGTGGTTTTCAAAACCTGGAGGTTGTCCTACATAAACTTCCTCCATTATATAACCATTTAAAAATGCACTTTTTACATCCATTTGATAGAGTTTAAAATCCATGAAGCAAGCATATGCCAAAAGTAGCCTAATAGCCTCTAACCTAGCAACAGGAGCAAAAGTTTCATCAAAATCTATTCCTTCCTCCTGATTATAGCCTTTGGCAACTAGTCTAGCTTTGTTTCTTATAACTATTCCATCTTCATCTAGTTTATTTCTATACACCCACTTGGTGCCTATGATTGAAACATTAGGAGGTCTTTTCATTAGAGTCCAAACTTGATTTCTTTCAAATTGATTTAATTCTTCTTGCATAGCATTTATCCAATTTTCATCCTTTTCGGCTTCCTCTAGTGACTTAGGCTCTATTTGTGAAACGAAAGCAAGATAATTACTAGTATTTCTTAGAGAGGATCTTGTCCTTACCCCTTGTGAGGGATCACCAAGGATTAAATCCCTTGGATGACCATGTGCATACCTCCATTCCCTCGGAAGATCTTGATTTCTTGCTTGAGGTTGATCTTCTTCATCTTGCTGAATTGTATCTTCCTTGACTTCATCTTCAAGTTGTTTGTCTTGTATGGAGAACTCCTTCATTCTGTGTTCAAGTATACCTGCATCACTATCTTCTTCTTTTCTAGAAGAATCTCCATTAGCTTCATCAAAGACAACATGAATGGATTCTTCAACAATGAGAGTTCTCTTGTTGAAGACCCTGTATGCTCTACTAGATGAGGAATAACCTAAGATGATCCCCTCATCTGATTTAGCACTAAATTTACTTAGATTGTCCTTTTCATTGTTTAAAATAAAACACCGACAACCGAAAACATGAAAGTAACATATATTTGGCTTCTTATTATTCAGCAACTCATAAGGTGTTTTCTTTAAAATAGATCTGACTAATGCACGGTTTAAGATGTGACATGCAGTATTTATCGCTTCAGCCCAAAAATATTTTGGTAGATCCGAATCGCACAACATGGTACGAGCCATATCTGCTAGTGTGCGATTCTTCCTTTCTACCACCCCATTTTGTTGGGGTGTCCTAGGGGCCGAGAAATTGTGATTGATACCATTTTCGTCACAAAATTTTTCAAAGTGTTGATTTTCAAACTCGGTACCATGATCACTCCTAATTGCTTTTAGTTTAAGATTGAGTTCATTCGAAACCCTATTATGAAACTTGATAAAAGCGGGAAAGGACACATCTTTATGTGCAAGAAATGAAACCCATGTAAAACGTGAAAAATCATCAACAATTACAAGACCAAATTTCTTACCCCCTAGACTAGCAGTTCTAGTGGGTCCAAACAAATCCATGTGAATTAGTTCTAAGGATTTTGATGTTGAGACTATGTTTTTAGACTTGAAAGAGCTTCTCGTTTGTTTTCCTAATTGACATGCAGCACAAATTTTGTTCTTTTCAAAATCTATTTTTGGTAGTCCTTTGACTAGATCTTTTGTAATCAATTTAGAGATTAAATCCATGCTAGCATGCCCTAACCTACGATGCCATAACCAACTAGTCTCATTGACTTTGGGATCCATGGCTACAAGACATTGGCCATCCTTCATGGTGAGATCATCAATATCTCCCATGTAAACATTTCCATGCCTATGTCCTGTAAGTATGATCTCATTGTCAACTGGACTACTAATTATGCAAAGTGAAGATTCAAATGACACTTTAAAGCCCTTGTCACAAAATTGACTTATACTTAATAAATTATGTTTGAGTCCATTAACTAACAATACATTGTCAATAAATGAGGAGGGTGATATGGAGATTTTATCAACACCAATGATTTGACCTTTAGCATTGTCTCCAAATGTGACTACTCCTTCTTTTGATTTTAAAGTGACGAAGAGACTCTTGTCACCGGTCATATGCCTTGAGCAACCACTATCAAGATACCACATTCTCTTTTTATTTCCGGCTGCAAGGCATACCTGCAAAATGATCATGTGAAGCTCTTAGGTACCCAAATTTTCTTGGGTCCTTCGTGGTTAGTGTAGTTGGTTCCCTTAGGCACCCATACTTTAGTTATGTTTTTAGCTTTTACAAATGTACTCTTGTTAGTTTGGATCTTTCTTTGAATACAAGAGTAGGCTTTATGTCCACTTTTTCCACAATGAAAGCATGTAGGTTTTTCAGTTTTGACATCTTTTGCTTTCACAAAGAAATTCTTTAGATACTTTTGTTGCTTGTTAGTTTTATATCCTAATCCGGCTTTATTAAAAACAGCTCTTTGATTTGAAAGAATAAGATTTAATTTTTCAGAGCTTTGTGTAAATTTTTTAACAATTGGTTTGTACTTATGTACCTCATTCTTAAGATCCAAATTTTCTTTAACTAGTTCTTCCTTATCCTTTTTAAGGGATTCAACATTTTGTGCAAGTGAGGTATTATTATTGAGTAGAGATTTAACTTTTAGATTCAATTCCTTAATTAGTGTTTTTGCCGTTTCATTTTCAATGCTAAGTTTTGAATTTTTATTTTCTAGATCAATGGTGTTAACATTTTCATCGCTCTCTTTCTCAATCAATAGTTTTTTAATATCATCCTTTAGTTTTTGATTGGAGGCCTTTAGTTCTTTATTCTTTGCTCCTAACATACTACAATCACTCATAAGTTCTTGAAAAGCTTCATATAATTCTTCTAAAGTAAAATTTATAGTTGAGCTTTGACATACCTCGTCGTTTTCAAATGCCATGAAGCACAAATTTACGGTCTCTTCCTTCTCTTCCTCGGAGGAGGATGTATCACTATCGTCCCACGTTGCCTTCAACGCCTTCTTCTTCTTCTTTCCAAAGTGCTTCTTTTGTTGAGGGCATTCGGAACGAATGTGTCCCGGTCTCTTGCAATCATAGCATATGATTGGGTCTCTTTCTTTTTTCTTTTCTTTTTCCCAATCATTTCTCCCTCCAAATTTCTTTCTTGGGAAGGGTTTCTTTCTTCTCATGAATTTCTTAAACTTCCTTACTATTAAACCCAAGTCCTCATCTTCGCTTTCTTCTTCACTCTCACTACTTTCTTCTTCACACATACTTGAAGTAGCCTTGAGTGCAATTGTCTTCTTCTTTGGCAACTCTTCTTCATGTTGCTTCATTGTGAGCTCATGCGTCATCAATGAGCCCAATAGTTGTTCTAGTCCCAAAGTGTTGAGATCTTTGGCTTCTATGATCGCCGTGACCTTTGCTTCCCATGCTTTCGGCAAAGACCTGAGAATTTTACTCACAAGTTCCGGATTAGTATAGGATTTACCCAAACTCTTTAGACCATTAATTATATCGGTGAAGCGTGTAAACATGCATGTGATGGTTTCATTGGGTTCCATCTTAAACAACTCATATTTGTGAACTAGAATGTTCACTTTAGACTCTTTGACTTGATTCGTACTCTCGTGGGTAACTTCAAGCCTATCCCATATTTCCTTGGCGGAATTACAGGTGGAGACTCTATTGAACTCATTTACATCTAGAGCACAGAATAATGAGTTCATGGCTCTAGAATTGAGTTGAACCATCTTACTGTCATTCTCATCCCAATCCTCCTCAGGTTTGGGAACTTGAATGCCATTAACCATGTGAGATGGTTCGTGTGGTCCCTTGATTATGACCCTCCACAAGGCATAATCTTGTGCTTGAATAAAAATCCTCATTCTAGTCTTCCAATAGGTATAATTTGTCCCATTGAAGAGTGGAGGTCTATTGGTTGCCTGCCCCTCAGCAGGAACATTGTTAAAGGGTGTTGCCATCTAGATCTTTGGCTAAGACGGTTAGGTCTTTCAAGAAATACACAGAGCACCTGCTCTGATACCACTTGTTGCCCAGAGATGGTCACCCAAGAGGGGGGGTGAATTGGGTGTTTTAAAACTTTTTGCCTAATTAAAAGTAAAACTCTCAAATGTATGAACTAAAGTAAAGATAGAGGTATGAGAACAATCAATCGCAAACACAAGGTTTTATAGTGGTTCGGAGCTTCCACTGCTCCTACATCCACTCTCCAAAGCACCTTTGGGAATTTCCACTATAATCCAAGATTACAGTCCGGTAGTTTTGCGAGTGCACTACCCAACTCGTTGTTTTACACCGGGCTAACAACGAACCCTATAACCCCCAATTTCACCTAGGCTTGGGACGCCTTTCCCTTGTTCCAAGTCCCTTGACTGGAACAAGCACAATATTGAAAAAGTTTTACAAGGATTTAAAAGCTCTCAAGAAGCAAATAAAATAGTGAGAAGTAATAGAACCCGGAAGAACCCTTTTAGCCATTGGAAGCGTGGGAAATGGTGGTTCTTCCGATGTGGATCGCGTTGGCTTGAATGTGAGCTTTGAATGCCTAGCGGAAGAGAGTAGTTGAGCACGAAATCACTTGGGAAGCTTGAAGGCACTTGATTTCTTCACTTGAATGCACTAACTCCCTTGAACCTCTTTTTCTTTCTTCTCTCTTGAATGATCTTATGTTGGGTTGGTGAGAAGTTGTTGGAAAGCACTTAAGAGCTCCCTTTTATAGCCCAAAAAGCAAATATAGCTGTTAGAGATAAAGTTAAGGGAGTTTGAAATTCAAACCAAACCTGAAAAAATTGTCAGTCGCGTCCCAGGTGCTTCGGAGACGTCTCCGCTTCAACGCGAGACGTCTCGGCTGTAAGATTTTACTTTTGACGTTGTTTGGGGTCGACTCGGCGCTTTACGGGGACGACTCCGATGATGAACGGTTTGAATCCTTGTTTTTCTGTTTTTCTGAGAGGGTCGCCTCGGCACTTTACGGGGACGTCTCGGCTTGTTTGCGCTTTTTGCATGGGGACGACTCCGCTGCCTTGGGGACGACTCCGCCAATATATCTCCGAAAAACAAGTCTTCTGGAATTCTCTGAGAGAGTCGACTCCGCTCTTTCAGGGGACGTCTCCATTGCCTTATCACCGAAAAAGACATCCTCTGGAATACCCTGAGAGAGTCGACTCCGCACTTTCTGGGGACGACTCGAAAACTCAGCTTTTACTTGCGGGGACGACTCCGCGTACTGTGGAGACGGCTCGCGTGCATCTCTTGAAATCGGCCTTTCTGCCGCCACTGAGAGAGTCGACTCCGCTTCTGAGAGAGTCGACTCCGACCCTGCGAGACGCCTCGCCAGGTGCCGGGGATGTCTCCAAACGTGCCAGTTCTTCCTGTTTGTGCCAGAGACGTCTCTGGAACAAACCGGAGACGTCTCGGCTGTCCCTGATCTATTTTCTTCATCTCAAAAATTCTTCAATAAATTCATAAAAATTATGGAAACTTGCCTAGACATTTCTTAACAATATTCTTAATTAAACATATGAAATTCTCAAGTAAATTGTTAAGATAACTGGAATTATACTCTAGTGTTTTGTATTCATCAAAATCCATTAGGGGGTCAACAAGAATCGACTTCGACCCTGCGAGACGCCTCGCCAGGTGCCGGGGACGTCTCCTGACGTGCCAGTTCTTCCTGTTTGTGCCAGAGACGTCTCTGAGACAACCCGGAGTCGTCTCGGCTGTCCCTGATCTATTTTCTTCAACTAAAAAATTCTTCAATAAATCCTTAAAAATTATGGGAACTTGCCTAGACATTTCTTAACAATATTATTAATTAATCACCTAAAATTCTCAAATAAATTGTTAAGATAAATGGAATTATACTCTAGTGTTTTGTATTCATCAAAATCCATTAGGGGGTCAACAATCTCCCCCTTTTTGATGATGACAAAACACTGAGTATATGCAAAATTCGAAATTTAAACATATACACAGTATTTGATCAGATGTGCAAGTATAATGTTTTGATTTGAGCTAGATACAGTGTGCATAATTCAAAATAGTCAACTTTCAATTCTATCCTTATGCATAAGATTGATCTTAATAGCTCTTAAGCAATTTTAGCATATCAACTGAATTTGAATCAAGTTAAAATTTAAATTAATGAAATATTGATGCTAAAGACAATTGAAGGCTAAGTTCTTTTTGACTCCCCCTTTCTTTTCCAGAAGGGCAATTATCTTAAATCCAATATTCTTCAATTTTATCTTTTTCTAATTCAATTTTTTAAGTATGAGTGTAAATTTTGCATTCCATATTTAGGTTCTACTCCATATACTCCATATATATATATATCTACTCAATACACTCCTTAAATTTTGCATTCCAATATATCCAATATCCATATTGGTTCTACTCCCCCTTTTTGTCATCAACAATGAAGGGGACAAATTATCCTTAGGTACTTAAAACTCAATTCCTAGTAGAATTCAGCATATTACCATGAACGACTCAAGGATATTCAAGTTATTTTTATTAAAGAATTCAGCATTCATTTCACTCCCCCTTTGTTTTGGAATTCATTTCAGACTCCTCTTTTTGTTTAAGATAGTTATCACAAGATGTGCTCCCCCTGTTTTATATGCATTGATAAATTGTGTCAAATTTGAACACTTAAGGTATGTTATGAGATTTTTATGGCACAACACAGAATCGCATACACAAAGTTTGATTCCACAGGATTTGAAACAAACACAAGATTTTAAAAGAAATTGTATGTCATTCATATGTCATTGCAATCATTTGAAGGCATTACAAGGTTAAAAAAAAAGAAAGAGAGGAAATCATTACAAGTATTGATTCCTAATACAAAAGAAGTGTCAAAATGAGCCTAGGGTTTTACAAAAACCGATGAACTCTAGATGCAACTATTGTCATATCTTATATTGAGTCATCTAATTAAAAAATTATATATATGTTGGATGAATGCTTTGTATCTTAAAGAAACTAAAGACTTTCTTTCAAGAAAGAAAAGGAGTTTGGTAATAATGCAGAATCCTTGAGCAAGAAAATGAGTGATTTCAGCTTGAAGGACACCTCCACATAAGATACAATAAACATTCACATGCAAACAAGTGAGAGGATCTTCTTCAGCCAAAAGTTCACACATAAGGAATCTAGTTTGGCTTGAAGAACATATAATGAATAAGTAATTCTAGATATCTCTCTCATAAATTAGCTGAGCAAAGTCAATAACTTTAAATCTTATTATGACATGATTAAAATCATTAATTGTTAATCTTTTGATATCATGTCCATATATGTATTAATTGACTTATGCTTTTGGAAATTATTTCATGGTTTGCTCAAACTAAAATATTTCTATGGATATATCATAACTATGAAATACACAAGTATATGATTAAAACTTTGATTTAGAATGACTTGTGAGAAGCTACGAATTCTTGGGCATAATGAAAATGTTGTTTGCATGATATACCTCTATATGATACATTTGATTATTTCTTTATTCTGCTCTTTCATGTAAATTACTTGAGAATAACAAAATGAAAGAGAGATAAAGAAAAGAAAATGAACATTGTTCAAGAGATGAAAAATCTGAGCAAAGGCAAGTACTTCAATCTTAAGGAAAAGCAAAACAAGCATAATATATTCGGCACATTTGGAAGGGATAAAATCTATAATTAATTACACTCAAACAGAGAGAGTTTGAAGTAAACATTTTAACCTTTCTATATTGCTCATCATAGGGATGGTGCCAATGGGGAGGCTAGTGGTAGTACCCGGCACTATTTGACCCAACTATTCGGTGTAGGGCATATTAGGGACGGCACAAGAGGGAGGCTAGTGGTAGTACCTCGTGCCCCTTCCCAACTCCACCGGATAGGGAGTAAATAGAGTATAGAGCATAAGAAAGTAAAAATGAAAGACAAAGTAAATGAAAGTATATAAGAAGAATCAAGTTTTTTTTATCACTTGAAAACATAATTTAAGGATGAAATCAATGCAAGATAATATTTAAATAGGGGAAGTTTATTTGAAAAGAATTGATTTTGATCCTTGACATGCTTGTTCTTATTATTTTAATGTATGACTTAACACTTAATATAGTGTGCATATGGTATGATGTCTTGATTTATGGGTTCTCAATGTTTTACAATGCTTCATGCTTGGATAATTTGATTGAATATTTGGAATACTATATAAATTTTTTTTTGTATTATTAAAAAGAAATTTCAGATTTGTCATTCACAATCATCGTTAAAATCTGAAAGGTGAATAAATTTGTAAAAAGGAGAAGAGAAGGATATTTCTATTTAGGCAAAATGAATTGAGTTTGTTCTATCCTTCAACTTTCTTAACCTTGGTATATAATGTGCTAAACATAAATACAAATATTCTGAATATCCTCTTATATGTGTGAAATATGTGTCTTCAATCATAATGATTTAAGATGAGCTACAATGTGGAAGATCCATATCTCAAATTATGACTTTAAAAGACTCTATTGAAAATCTTTATGAAATTCAGAATCTGATTTTGTATAAAAGCTTAAACTCAATATGATTTCTAAATAAAATCTTAATTTAAGAAAAACAGAATTAATTTTGATGCCTTGGTTGATTGCTCCGATACGCATCCGAAACATATCATTTCTTATCTTCAAAGTATACTAATATTGGTCTAAATGATGTGTCTTTCAATGATCTTAATTGCAAACAAATATTTTTAAATATATGAGTTTATTTTGATATTAAAAAGATTTATTGTGCTTCATGTATCCATTGCAGAAAAACTATAATTAAGAAATTGAGTTCTATAAATAGATATACTTCAATGATCATCTATATGTTTTTCTCTCCTACATTATTAAAGACTTCCATCAATAGAGTGAATGATCTTAAAACTAGAAATATTTCAGTTCACTCAAATGACTCTAAAAGAAAGAAAATGTAAATGCTTTTGAAAGAAATTGAGCTTCAAATGAATCATTTTCTGATTAATATTTCTATACATTTTCTCTAAGATTAAGAGAAAGCATAACTTGTTCGTAAAGGATTAGAAAGAGTAATTACTACAAATTTTGGAATAATACTAGATTACTCTACATTCTCGATATTACAGAATTTCAGTGTTATTCACGTTTATCACTAAAATCTGAAATTCAACAATTTAAAATGATTAAAGAAGAATGCATCTTTTGAGGGGGAGATTTAGATATTCAGTATTCTATCCCAAAGACACTTTATTTTGATGCATACTTTGAATTTTATGGATTGATTTTGATGAACCTCCTTATATTGCAAGACATGCTTTAATTTTCTTGAGATGAGTTCTATAAAGGTTGTCTTATCTCAAACCTTGAGTCTTATGAAAATAAGCTGAAATATATTTTTGAAGGAGAGGAGAGGTCTTATGGAACTTAATCGCATAAATCTATAACTAAAGGAGAGAGAAAGAACACTAAATGAAAAGTGATTCTAATACTCTCCAATATGTATCATCTGAAATTTAAATCTGAAAATCTGTATGATACACCTTGAGGCGTGTTATTTGGTTAGTATATCTCATGCATCACTCTTGAACCAAATTGCAAATCTTAAGAGCCTCTAATTTAATGAAAAAGGGGGAGAATAATGTGTTAAATTTTCTTGAGTATCTCTTAGAAAATCTATTTTTGGAACTTCACTAATGAGCTCTAATTGGCTTGCTTTTTGGAACTTCAATTTTGTGCAAATTCATTATTTTATGTATCAAATTGTGCTTATTTTCTAAAGAAATAAAAGAAAGTCTTTAAAAGAGCTCTAAGATGTATCAAAAATTGCATGAATGTATATTTTGATATTTGTGCCCCAATGCTCCTATTATCATAAAAGAACTTTGAAGTCATTAAGAAAATTAATTAAATTGCTCTCATGGTTGATAAAATACTTAATAGATTGGGCAAAAGGTCTTAAATGAACAAGCTTTCATACTCAGTGAAGAGAGGTTAGATTTCCACTCATGTTTTTTCTTGAATATCATTTGTAGTACTTCTTGAATTAACCTAAAGAAGATTCCACCTACACTTGATTAGAAAACTATCTGTGGTATCAAATTAGAAAACCTCTTGAATTCACACTCGATGTGTTCTGCTCTGATCTTTGTGCTTAATGTTTCACTATCTTTTTGATGTTGTCAAAAATGGGGAGAAATATCTAAGTATATGCTATATACCTATATACCTCAGAATGCTTTATTACTTTGAATTGAATACAAATCAGCTTAAAATTTAAATATGTTGATTGTGTTAAGCTGATTAAATCTAAAAGCATTATCATGAAGTATGTTTTAAATATACATGTCTTCTACTTCATGCAACTTAGCTATGTATTACTTCTAGAAAACAGTATCTTTTATATTGCATATACTCCAAGTTTTGTCATCATCAAAAAGGGGGAGATTGATGACCCAAAGATTGATTCATAGATTGATTTTGATGATCACAAAATCTTGA
This sequence comes from Phoenix dactylifera, assembly GCF_051530095.1. Lineage (NCBI taxonomy): Eukaryota > Viridiplantae > Streptophyta > Magnoliopsida > Arecales > Arecaceae > Phoenix > Phoenix dactylifera. The sequence continues at coordinate 7,138,161 of NC_143207.1, read as the reverse complement.
AGTATAGATACTAATGTTTATGTTGCAAGGAGAAAGATATTTATTTTGCAAGGAACATAGCAAGTTGGAAGAACACAAGAAGGCCTCCAAAGCTCTCAAGTTGGAAGAAAGCTACAATTTATTGGCCCAAGTTTAAAGTTCAAAGGATTCAAATTGGAGGAGTAAAATCAAAAGAAAAACTCAAAAGAACAGTCTATTCGAGTCGACTCCAGTGGAACGCGAGTCGACTCCGATGGTTGGTAGGTCGACTCCAAAGAAAGTAAGAGTCGACTCTCAGCGGAACACAAGGAAAAAGTCAGAGAGCATTTTTGGGACTCTGAGATTCGAGTCGACTCCCGCATTGCACGAGTCGACTCCGAGACTCCGCGACCATCAACAGACAGAAAACCAAGTTACTGCCTCTGAGATTCGAGTCGACTCCCAGACAGCTCGAGTCGACTCCAAGGCAGCGCTACACCAAGATGGCAGAAGGCTGTGTTTCGCAAACTGAGAGCCGAGTCGACTCCAAGGAAGTTCGAGTCGACTCCAAGACTGGACGAGCCAAAAGACAGAGGATCGGGAGTTCGGGCTCTGAGATTCGAGTCGACTCCCAGGACAGTCGAGTCGACTCGAGAGGACAAAATTCAAAATTGGATCCACGGACTTCAGTGGATGAGCCGACTCCGAAATTGCCAAGTCAGCTCCAGAAGTTGGCGAGTCGACTCCAGGTTAAGACGAGTCGACTCCCAGTCAAGGCAAGCACATTAATTCAAATTTGGGACAGTGGCCGAGTCGTCTCCGGTAAAACACGAGCCGACTCCTGCAACAGGCGAGCCGACTCCTGATCGCGCGAGTCGACTCCGATCCCAACGGTAACATTGTCAGGAAATGCAGACTGTGTCCAACGGCTCTTGTTCTTGTCTCTAACAGCTATATTCTTGTTTCCACGCCATCTAAAGCTATAAAAACAAGAAGAGAGCTAGGGGAGAACTCATGGAAGTGGGAGAGATCATCTAGAAAAGAGATCTCAAAGAGATTACAAAGGAAATCTCCCATAAGCACAAAAGGGCCATCCAAAACGAAATAGAGAGAAGAAGAGCATCCAAGTGAATCCGAAAGCTTCCTCTCCATCCGTGTGCTGCCTCGGGGATCCTCTACTTCATGCCAAATCAGAGGAGGATCAAGTAAAGAAGAAGCCGAGCTCCTCCATCTTCAAAACTCGTTTGAGGGCTTCTCTTTACTCTATTTGTTTATATTGTCATATCTGCTTGTTTAAGAAGCTTTGATTTGTTTTTATTCTTTGCTTTAATATCTTGTAACTTGATTCAATCAAGGGATTGAATCAAGGGGTTAAAGGTTTGTTGGTGAGCCAAAGGGAAAACCAACGGGGTTTAGGTTTGTTGGTGAGCCGAGGGTAAAACCAACGTGTAAGGGTTTGATTGTGAGCCCGGGAAAACAATCGGGGTTGGTTCTAGTCGGTGAGCCTGGGAAAACCGACCGAGTTCGTTGTGCGCTCGTAAAACAACAAGTTGGGTTGTGAGCTTGTAAAACAACCGGCTGTAATCGGTAGTGTTGGGGGGAATAAAGTTTCCCCCCAAATGACATAAATGCCCCAGAGAAGCCGTACAACCTCCGACCCCGGACAGCAGAAGTCAGCGTCCGACCTCGGAACGCTCGGCCACGAGACGACCGACCCCGAGACCTCCGACCTAAGAGAAACCCCGATGTCCGAGGACCGTACTCTAACATCCCTCCGGCATTTATTGCGCATGGCCGCTGTAATCTTCCGGCACACTCAACAATAAATGCGGATCTCCGGCTTACTCCACCATTAATGCGGATCTCCGGCTTACTCCACCATTAATGCGGATCTCCGGCTTACTCCATAATAAATGCGCGTGGCTCCTGACATCTACGGATCCCCAGCTCTCCACGGCAAATCGACCCAGCAGGGTCTAGTCGACTATGATAAGTCTCTGATCTCGGCCATACCGCCAACATCAGTGCAATGATTCGCCTGACCGAGCACCGACCTGAACAACATGCCGAGCCATACTGCGGCCTCTCCCTGTTACATCACAGGTAAACCGACCCTCGCATATAAATGGGAGCCTTGGCCTCTCAAGAGAAGAGGGAACATTGGTACCCCCAAAAATTCACTGTTTATCTTCCTTCTCCATACTATTTGCCCCCCTCACTGACTTGACCGTCGGAGGGCCGGCGCCGGAAAATCCGGCCACCGGTTCGTGTGCAGGCACCCAGACAGAGGACGCCGCCAGCCGACGGATCGCCACCCCGCAGTGAGAACCTGCTGCTCCTTCTCACCGACCGGCCCCGACGGAGGACGCCGCCCGCCGACGGACCGCCGCCCCACCGTGAGGACTCACATCCGCTCCCTCTCTTCGACCGAAGATTGCCCCCGGGTCCAATTTCCAGCAACAGTTGGCGCTAGAGGAAGGGCCCGAGTAGCAGTCATGAAGTTGAGAAGTAAGGGAGCCTCTAACATCTCCCGGCGTCCCCCGCAAAGTCCTGGACACTCTGTCCAGAATTCTCCAACTCCAGCTGATCCAGTTCCTCAGGTCCAGCCGGAACAGTTTAACGCCCTGGTGCAGCAAGTCCAGGCCCTGGCCGCCGTCGTTCAAGGTCTACGGCGCGAGGAGGCTTTACCCTCACTTCCCCCGCAGGCCCAGGCCCCGCCGGAGTGTCTCCCCAACGGCCCGGTTCTCCCCAGCCAAAATTTGCATGGCTCCTCCAGAGCCAACAATGGAGAACGAGCTTCTCCCCAGAGAGAGTCACCGGGAGAAGGTTTCGACCGGAGACCCCAACTCTCTGAGGCGGAGTCAGCCCCGGACCGCCGTGGGCTGGCGCAAACCACAGCGACAATCCCACGGGTGGGGGAGCTTGACCGAAAAGTTGAGCATCTGGAGCGCCAGATCGCGGCACTCCACAGCAAGAAGGCAAGACAGGAAGGGGACTTTGAGTTCACTACCAAGTCCCCCTTCTCCCGCCAGATCGAGGACGAGCCGGTTCCCGCGAGGTTCAAAATGCCTCAGGTGGAGCCCTACAGCGGAATCACCGACCCCCTTGACCACCTGGAGAGTTATCGGGCCCTCATGGCCCTACAAGGGTCCTCGGAGGCCATACTCTGCAAGGCCTTCCCAGCAACCCTCCGAGGGACCGCCCGGCTTTGGTTTTCTGGACTGAAGCCGAACACGGTGTCCTCTTTTGAGCAGCTCGGCAGGCAGTTCGCCACCAACTTTGCTGCCAGCCGGCGCCAGCGACGGACACCAGACTCCCTCCTGGACATCAAGCAGAAGGAGGGGGAGTCCCTCAAAGAGTACCTGGACCGCTTTACCGCCACCACATGGGAGGTTCGCGAGCTAGACCAGTCGATAGCCATGTCGGCTTTGAAGACTGGGGTTCGCTCTTACCGATTCCTCTTCTCCATCGAGAAGAGCTTTCCGGCCGACTTCACCGAAATGCTGGCCCGAGCCCGGAAGTACGCCAAGGCCGAGGAGGCAGTCGCCTCCAGGCGGGGAGCAATTGAGCCCGCCTCGAAGAAACAGAAGAAACGCCGCGAGGAACGCGGCCGACAAAGGAGCCGGTCGCCCCGCAGAGAGAAAAATCTCCCCAGACTGAGGAGTCCGCCCCGTCAGCAGGGGCGACCTCAGCAGAGGACACCTCCTCGTCCGAGGTCTCCACCACGGCCCCGGATGTACCAGGCGAGGTACGAGAACTATACACCCGTCAATGCTCCCCGGGCCGAGATCCTGATGGAAATTGAGGGTCGGGACTTCTTCCGACCCCCGCCTCCTATGCGAGACACGGGATTTCCCCGAAATACCAGGAAGTATTGCCGCTTCCACCGAGACCGTGGTCACGACACGGAGGACTGCTTCCAACTCCGGGACGAGATAGAAGCGCTCATCCGACGGGGAGTACTCAACCGGTTCGTCAGGAATCGACCTGAGGAAAGAAGGCCGGCGGAGAATGTCGCACCAACCGAAAATCCAGGCGACAACAGGCCCATCGCCGGCACCATCAACATGATCGGGCGGGCCTCGGCAGGAACGGCCGCCCAGGGAACACCCCCGAAGCGCCCACGTACCGATGAAGTCATCTCGTTCTCGGACGAGGACTTAGAAGGGGTCGAGACCCCTCACGATGACGCTGTGGTCATCTCAATAATTGTAAATAGGTTTGATGTAAAGCGTGTCCTAGTTGACAATGGAAGTTCAGCCAACATTTTGTACTACCACGCCTACCAAAAAATGGGGTTGACAGAAGGACATCTCCGGAGAATCAGTGCCCCGCTAGTCGGGTTTACCGGAGATGCGGTCTCGGTTGAAGGTGAGGCTAGCTTCCTTGTCACAGTTGGCCTCGCCCCCCGGGAGAGCATTGTGAGGATGGACTTCCTGGTGGTCCGTCTGCCCTCGGTCTACAACGCCATCCTTGGGCGCCCAGGGTTAAACACCCTTCGAGCCGTGGTTTCAACTCGCCATTTACTCATGCGGTTCCCCACCGGCAAAGGAGTAGGCGAGGTCCGCGGAGACCAACTGGTCGCCAAGCAATGCTACATGGCGGCCCACACAGTGAAACAACCAGCTGAGGCGCCAGACCGCCCGACGCGCCCTTCACTCCCCATAGAAACCCTCGATGCGAGGGACACCCCCTGGAAGAAGCAAGTAGAGCCCGGTGAGCTCCTTATTCAAATCCCACTACGAGAAAATTTTCCCGAGCTAACCGTGCAGGTCGGCTCCGGCCTCGGCGCCCATGAGAGGGATCGCCTCGTCAGCTTCCTGCGGGATAATGCCGACGTCTTCGCCTGGTCGCCCGCGGACGTGCCAGGAATTGACCCTGAGGTCATGATCCACCGACTTCAGGTGAAACCAACCAGCAGGCCTGTAAAGCAGAAGAAAAGAGGCTCCGCCCCCGAGCGACAACGAGCTGCGGCCGAGGAGGTGGACAAACTCCTCGGAGCCGGCTTCATCCGGGAGGTCTCCTACCCGGACTGGCTCGCCAACATAGTCCTCGTAAAGAAGGCCAACGGAAAATGGCGTATGTGTGTGGACTACACCGACCTGAACAAGGCCTGCCCAAAAGACAGTTTTCCCCTCCCGAGCATCGACCAGCTCGTCGACTCCACCTCGGGACACCAACTGCTAACTTTTATGGATGCCTTTTCAGGATACAATCAAATCCGAATGGCGCCAGAAGACGAGGAGAAGACGGCCTTCATCACCGACAAGGGCACCTACTGCTATAAGGTGATGCCCTTTGGCCTGAAAAATGCTGGGGCCATCTATCAGAGGCTGGTCAGCCAGATTTTTAAAGACCAGATCGGCCGGAACATGGAAGTCTACGTGGACGACATGTTGGTGAAGAGCCGAGCGGCGGAACACCACATAGCCGATCTCGACGAGACGTTCGCCAAGCTCAGAAAATATCAAATGAAACTCAATCCGGCGAAGTGCGCGTTTGGGGTCACCTCGGGCAAGTTCCTGGGTTTCATAGTGACCCAGCGCGAAATTGAGGCCAACCCGGAGAAAATTCGGGAACTGCAAGAGATGTCGCCTCCAAAGATAGTTAAGGAGGTGCAGCGGCTCGCGGGGCGGGTAGCCGCCCTGGGAAGGTTCGTCTCTCGGTCGGCCGAGCGTTGCCTCCCCTTCTTCAAGAGCCTCAAACGGCCGAAAGATTTTCGGTGGACAGAAGAATGCCAGCAGGCCTTTGAAGAGCTTCGGAGCCTTCTGGCTTCTCCCCCGCTGCTCACCAAGCCCCGGAAAGGCGAGGTCCTTTACTTATATCTGGCCGTCTCCCCAGCCGCAGTGAGCTCAGTTCTCATCCGGGAAGAGGACAAGCTCCAAAAGTCGGTCTATTACACCAGCCGGGTTCTCAAGGATGCCGAGACCCGATATTCTAAACTTGAGAAGACCATCTTCCCTCTCATCATCTCGGCTCGGAGACTCAGGCTTTACTTCCAAGCCCACACGATAGCTATATTGACCGACCAGCCCATGAAGCAAATATTGCAGAGGTCGGATCGTGCGGGGAGGGTCGCCAAATGGGCGGTCGAGCTCGGGGAATTCGACCTCGAATATCGGCCCAGGCCGGCTATCAAAGCTCAGATACTCGCCGACTTCATCGTGGAGTGCACCCTTTCGGACGACCCCGAGCTGCCATCTGAGTCCGTGGAGGAGACCCCGAAGCAGCCATGGGTCCTGCACTCGGATGGGTCTTCGACCCCGGGGGGCAGCGGGGCCGGACTTATCCTCACCAGTCCAGATGGAGTGGTGGCTGAGCAAGCTCTGCGCCTCGAGTTCCCGGCCTCGAACAATGAGGCCGAGTATGAGGCTCTCATCGCCGGGCTCAAGCTGGCGAAAGAACTAAAAGTGGGAGATCTGACGGCCTTCAGCGACTCCCAGCTGGTGGTGAACCAGGTCCAAGGAGATTTTGAAGCTAAAGGGCCATCCATGCAAAAGTATCTCCAAAAGGTGCGGGAACTCACATCTGCCCTGAATTCTTTTAATATTCAGTACATTCCCAGAGCGGAAAACCTCAGGGCAGACCAGCTATCCAAACTGGCCACCTCCCGCATGAGCGAGCTTCCCAAGGGAACAGCGCTCGAGTATCTTCAGACCCCCAGCACGGAGGAACCCGAGCCTACCATGTACGTCGACTCCGAGCCAAGTTGGATCGATGGGCTCATCTGCTACCTTCAGGACGGAACCCTACCTCATGACGAGACGGAGGCTCGTCGAATCAAGCGCCAGGCTCCCCGGTATGTCTTGTACGAGAATAAACTCTATCGACAATCATTTACTTCTCCCCTTCTCAGATGCCTCCGCCCCTCCGAGGCGGACTACGCCCTCCGAGAGGTCCATGAAGGGATCTGCGGAAATCACCTAGGGGGTCGAGCCTTGGCCCATAAGATCCTGCGGCAGGGATACTACTGGCCCACACTCCAGAAGGACGCAACAGATTTCGTCCGCAAGTGCGATCGGTGCCAACGAAACGCCAATATCCAGCGCCGACCTTCAGCTCTGCTGACCTCCATCATCGCCCCCTGGCCGTTTGCCCAATGGGGGATCGACATCCTGGGGCCCTTTTCCCTGGCCACCGGACAAAGAAAGTTCCTGGTCGTCACCATCGACTACTTCACCAAATGGGTCGAGGCCGAACCCGTTGCCCGGATCACCGAGCAAAAGATGCGGGACTTCGTGTGGAAGTCCATAATCTGCAGATTCGGACTACCCCGTATCCTTATATCTGACAATGGTCGACAATTTGACAATGTTCATTTCAGGGAATTTTGCTCTGAACTCGGCATTGATCACCGTTTCACCTCGGTCGCTCACCCCCAGACAAACGGGGAAACTGAGGTAACTAACCGAACTATTTTGCAGGGACTTAAAGCTAGGCTTGATCGGTCCAAAGGACAGTGGGTCGAGGACTTGTACAATGTCCTTTGGGCGTACCGGACCACGTTCCGACTACCCACGGGAGAGACCCCCTTCAACCTAGTATACGGCACTGAGGCCGTCATCCCGTTGGAGATCGGCCTGCCTTCTCCCAGAGTGGAGCATTACGACCCCGACACCAACTCTTCCCAGCTAAGGAGCAACTTGGACCTTGTCGAAGAAACGAGAGAGATCGCCCGGGTTCGCATGGCGAGATACCAACAGCGAACGGCCCAATACTACAACTCCAGAGTCAAGCCCAAGCTCTTCAAAGTAGGGGACCTCGTCCTCAGGAGAGCCGAGGCTTCTCAACCGACCGAGCAAGGAAAGCTCGCCCCAAATTGGGAAGGGCCGTATCAAATCGCCCGGGTACAACGACCAGGGGCGTACAAATTGAAGTCCCTGGAGGGGACTCTGATCCCACGAAGCTGGAACTCCGAGAATCTACGGATGTATTACCAATGAAACCCTAAGGGGTTCAAAACAATCAGGACAATGGACTCAGCTCCTTTTTCTGCAAATATTTCTCTCACCTTGATAACTGTAATCCTCTTTTAATATTGGGTCGTCTGTGATCCTCAGATTCCCCGGCCAAAATCGGGATGCCTCGAGGCTCGACCGTAGAGTCCCAAACTCCCTCGACCTCGGGAAGAATCGCAAGACGATGAGACGTGGAATGGAGCAGGATTCCTCGACTAAGGCCGAGATGCCCCGAGTGTCGACAGTGCGTGCCCAGACCCCTCGACACTTCGGGAAGACGGGGTAGTACCTTCGCGGCCCCCCGTGGCGCTCATCACCAACAACGGGGTAGTACCTTCGCGGCCCCCTGTAGCGCCTCCTCGACTAAGGTCGGGATGCCCCGAGGGTCGACCGTAGAGAACCAGACTCCCTCGACCTCGGGAAGCGTCGCAGGTCGACAGTGCGTACCCAGACCCCTCGACCTGACGAACGATTCCTCGACCAAGGTCGGGATGCCCCGAGGGTCGACCGTAGAGAACCAGACTCCCTCGACCTCGGGAAGGCGCCGTGAGGGGTGGAAAGGGTGGCTCCACCTGGGGCGCCACGAAGTGGACCCCCAGGAGCAGTCGACGATCCCCGATCCTCGAAGCGAGCGATCCCTCGACTAAGGTCGAGATGCCCCGAGTGTCGACAGTGCGTACCCAGACCCCTCGACACTTCGGGAAGACGGGGTAGTACCTTCGCGGCCCCCCGTGGCGCTCATCACCAACAACGGGGTAGTACCTTCGCGGCCCCCCGTAGCGCCCCCTCGACTAAGGTCGGGATGCCCCGAGGGTCGACCGTAGAGAACCAGACTCCCTCGACCTCGGGAAGGCGCCGTGAGGGGTGGAAAGGGTGGCTCCACCTGGGGCGCCACGAAGTGGACCCCCAGGAGCGGTCGACGATCCCCGATCCCCGAAGCGAGCGATCCCTCGACTAAGATCGAGATGCCCCGAGTGTCGACAGTGCGTACCCAGACCCCTCGACACTTCGGGAAGACGGGGTAGTACCTTCGCGGCCCCCCGTGGTGCTCATCACCAACAACGGGGTAGTACCTTCGCGGCCCCCCGTAGCGCCCCCTCAACTAAGGTCGGGATGCCCCGAGGGTCGACCGTAGAGAATCAGACTCCCTCGACTTCGGGAGGTACCACAGGTCAGCAAAGCGTCCGCAGACCCGCCGACCTGACACAAGACCCCTCGACCAAAGTTGAGGTGCCCCGAGGTCCGACCACAGGGTCTCAAACTCCCTCGACCTCGCAAAGAGCTACAAATCAATAAAGTCTCCCCAAGCCCTCTCAACCTCGGCGGGTGCTGTCGGGTCCGTGAGAAGCCCGAGCCCCCTTAAAGTCAAAAATGACTCCGCAGGTCGACGAGGAAGGGAAGCAGCCTACTCCACCATGCGAAGCATAACTCTGAGAATGAAAGAGGTACATTCAACTGGACGCCCTCCTTGTCAAATTTTATTTACATATTGCTGAGCGGAATCTTAATGTTGGAGCCTTATCTCGCCCCAAAGTCGGGCCGCTCTAACGGGTCGGCTTAGGATCGACCTCCTAATTACATTATGCATGCACCGTTCGTCAAGCCTCCGAAACTGGTACAGAGGATTTCATAAATTAGTGCCCAACTCGGCTCTTCGACGTAAACTCCTACGTCCGGCTGAAAAAGTGGTCCCGGCCACGAATGTGCCAGCCAAACACGGGTACCAAGGCAATCTCTGGAAACCCCAGCCTTGCTCACCGAAGCCTCGGCAGAGTCCGAGAACAATAACTACGAAAACCTTCGGTAATAACCTGCCTATTGGCCCGCGCTCCCTCTGAGGGGTTTGGAGTTAAGTTCGGAGACCCGACTAAACTCCCCGATTAGCGGCACGCACAGACCTAGTCCGGTCTTAGTTAAAGGGCTAAGGCCCGACCTCGACGCCTTGGGACTTCCCTAAAGGCTAAATGCAATGACCTCCACGACTCCCAAATCCGAGCTATAGGACTTAGAGAAATTTTCTAAAAAACTCAAGACTCGGAGCTCCTCTTCGTCGGGATGACTGGAACCCGAGAAGGCTAAGACGTAGCCCGGGAAGAAGGGCAACTTCGTTAAGCAGCCCGGAAATTAAAATGCAAAGCTAGGCCATCGAGGCGGTTCGCTAAGGCCCTGGCCTCGGTCACGACAACAGAGGAAAAGATGAACACGGAATGGCAAAAATACTTTTTCATTAACAAAGGGCCGGAAGGCCAATTACAAAATTGGAAGTCGGCCGCTCAAGGGCCGACCCCGGATACAATGAAAAAGAAAAGAAAAATATGCTAAGTCCTAAGCGGCGGGAGCCACATCCGGGGGGTCATCCGGCACATTGATGACCTCAAGACCTTCCTCCGGAACAGGCTCGGGGTCGGGAGCAGGAGCTTCGGGCACCACCTCCAGGACAGCGTCCGTCTCGGCCGCCAGAGCCACCTCCATGACACCGTCCGCCTCGGCTACCCCCGTCGAAGGCTCGGTGGGGTCTTGCTCATATATTCCCGCCTCGGATGTCAGGATGGTGGGAAGGGCTCGCACGTCGGACCCCCAGCCCCGGTCCTCCCTCGGACGGACCGTCGAGAAGTCGTACTGAGGGCAGTACAGGCGCACCTGCTCTCGGAAGTTCTCGAAGCCTCGAAGGAAACCGTCGACCGTCTCCTCCTCCAACATGTCGCGGAACTCTTGCGACTCTTTGAAGAGCTCCACGGCGTGCTCGGCTCGTTCGAGAGCCCTCCTCTCCCGGGCCTCAAGTTGCTCGAGTCGGAGGCGAAGGGCCCTCTCCTCATACTCGAGGGCCGCGACCCTGGCCTGGACCTCCCCCAAGCGCGCCTCCGTGCCGCGCATGGTTGCCTTGGTCATGGCGTGAGCCGCCTTCTCCTCCTCAAGCGCCCCCACCACGGCAAGACGCTCGGCCTCGGTGGCCGCCCACCGAGCCTCGGCCGCGGCCGACACCGCTTCTAGCTCGGCGATTCTTTTCTTGGCCGGCTCCAGCTGCTGGCCGAGCTGCCGAACTTCTTCCCGATACCCGTGGGCGAGGAACGCCATGGTGTCGAGCTCGAGAATATGCTGAAAAAAAAAAAAAAAAAAAGAAGAAGCGAGGGTATTGTGAGTTGAAAGGCACGTATGCACGCTAATAACTCCGGAAAATTAAGAAGGGAACTTACCTGGGCCGTGCTGCAGTAAGCACTGCCGGCGACCTCCTCCAGCGAAATCCCCCGGAACACGGCCCGGTCCGCTGGAAGCACTGCACGCCGCAACATGGAGCGTGCGACCTCGGCGTCCTGAAAGGCCGAGCTCCCCTCAGGAATGGAAGAGTCCGGCTCAACCGACTCTTCTCGGAAAGCTCGGGAAGAGCTCGGCACGATCGAACCCGAGGTCCCGGAGCCGCTCGCCTCGGGGCCTCGGGCAGGCCCGGGTCCTGGCTGCTGCGGCCGGGCCACGGACGATTCCCCCTGCCGGGCAAGGGGGGCAGGGCAAGGAGGGGCCGATGGGCCCGCACCACTGACCACCCGCTCCCGCCTCGGGTCGGCCGCAGGGGCCCCCGCCTCGGGGCCACTCGTCCCGGCCGACGAGGAAGCGCCGTCTGTCCTCGCCCTCCTCCGAGGCTGGGGATTAGCCCCCCCGGCCTCGGCCTCCCGCCTCCTCAGGCGGGAAAAAAGCGACGTGTTACTGGTCGGCATACGGGGAATATCTGAAATCAAAAATTTTGTTAAGTGTCAGGCCAGTGGCAGTAAAAGCGAAAGACAAAGAATGAAAATAACGTAGCCGCCCTTACCCTCGGGGCGCGCCGAGCTCAGACCCACGCTCGCCAGGGCGTCCTCCCGCAGGAGCTCGGTCAGGTCGTTGCCCCTCCCGAGGGCTCGCACAGAGTCTAGGATCCTTAGCTCCCTCCCCGTGGGCTCGGAGAGTCTGTTGAGGGCCTTCAGCCGTGGGTGTCCCCACCTCGGCTCAAACCCCCAAGGCGCCACAGACGCCAGAAAGAAAAACTTCCTCTTCCACTCGTGGATCGAGGAAGGGGCGCCCCGGAAGAGTGACATACCGCCCCGAAAGGCGAAGTACAACCACCCTACGTCCGCCGGGTTTTTCTTTAACAGAAAACACCGACGAAAAAGGCCTACCGAAATCGGGATCCCGTGCCCGAGGCACAGGGATAAAAACCCGATTATGGTCCTCCATGAGTTCGGAGCTAACTGCGCCGGGACGAGCTGGTACTCGGCCAGTAAGTCGCTCACGAAAGTGTCTCGCGGTAGACCGCGATCCGACCTGGGGGCGGCTGCGTCACCCTGTCTTCCGGCCCTGCGGTTTCAAGGCGAAACCCGGGCTGGAAGAAGAAACGGGAGTGGATTAACTCCAGCTCCTCTCCCGACAGACTCAACCCAACCTCTTCGGGACTGGAACCCATTCTCACGGAAGAGTGGAGCAAAAATTAAGAGTAGAAAATGGAAGTTGACGAGGAGGAAAAAAGAGGAAACCCTAGTGAAAACAGGAAGAAAACCTACTGGACATTGCCGGAAATCGCTCCGGGCACCACCAGCAAGATTCAGCTGAGGGAGGAAGCAGGGGGGAAAGACGACGAAAATAAGAGGCAGCCAAGCAAGACCTTTAGGGCAGACTCGTGGGGTTTATATGGACCCCCCTGACGGCCCAGATCGACGGGGTCGGTTCTCATCCCCCCGACCGAGTTGCGCCACGTGTCGACCTCGGAAGCCGAGGCACTGTATTCACTCCGGTTTAATAAATCGGATACGAAATCGAAGCGTTGTCCCATCGGATCTCGGGGCCTCATCATGGGTCCACAGAATCAAATCATCCTGAGGAACGAGCGGACGTAACCCCCGCTCCCCTCGTTTAATAAGATCTGGGACACGTGGAGCCCCGATGAGGCCTCCACTTCTTCGGAATTATGATCCAGTAACATGAAATCGAAAGCGTCCGACCTCGGGTCGCGCCGCGTGTCCGTTTCAAACCCCGTAACGGCACACTCATTAATGAGCCAGAAGCGTCGATTACGGAATCGAGACATCGCCTCGACGAGCTCGAGGTCCCCCCTCATTAATCCGCCGTAAAATGATCCTGGCGATTCAAGAAGCATGATGATACGAGCCCCATCATTAGCTCACCGAATAAAGCAGCCTCGAGACGCCAAAGGGCGCATATCTCACCATGAAGACTCCGGAAAGCACAAGGGGGCGGGCGAGACCTTCCCCCCAAGCTTAGTGACAGATTTTACTTCCCACGTCCGAGCCCCACAAGCCGCTCGAACTCGGAAGTCGGGGGGTAGTGTTGGGGGGAATAAAGTTTCCCCCCAAATGACATAAATGCCCCAGAGAAGCCGTACAACCTCCGACCCCGGACAGCAGAAGTCAGCGTCCGACCTCGGAACGCTCGGCCACGAGACGACCGACCCCGAGACCTCCGACCTAAGAGAAACCCCGATGTCCGAGGACCGTACTCTAACATCCCTCCGGCATTTATTGCGCATGGCCGCTGTAATCTTCCGGCACACTCAACAATAAATGCGGATCTCCGGCTTACTCCACCATTAATGCGGATCTCCGGCTTACTCCACCATTAATGCGGATCTCCGGCTTACTCCATAATAAATGCGCGTGGCTCCTGACATCTACGGATCCCCAGCTCTCCACGGCAAATCGACCCAGCAGGGTCTAGTCGACTATGATAAGTCTCTGATCTTGGCCATACCGCCAACATCAGTGCAATGATTCGCCTGACCGAGCACCGACCTGAACAACATGCCGAGCCATACTACGGCCTCTCCCTGTTATATCACAGGTAAACCGACCCCCGCATATAAAAGGGAGCCTTGGCCTCTCAAGAGAAGAGGGAACATTGGTACCCCCAAAAATTCACTGTTTATCTTCCTTCTCCATACTATTTGCCCCCCTCACTGACTTGACCGTCGGAGGGCCGGCGCCGAAAAACCCGGCCACCGGTTCGTGTGCAGGCACCCAGACAGAGGACGCCGCCAGCCGACGGATCGCCACCCCGCAGTGAGAACCTGCTGCTCCTTCTCACCGACCGGCCCCGACGGAGGACGCCGCCCGCCGACGGACCGCCGCCCCGCCGTGAGGACTCACATCCGCTCCCTCTCTTCGACCGAAGATTGCCCCCGGGTCCAATTTCCAGCAACAGGTAGGATTATAGTGAAATTTCCAAGAGGTCTTGGAGAGTGGATGTAGGTGCTGGGGTGCACCGAACCACTATATGTCCTTTGTGTTTGTAATGCCTCTAGTTATTGTCTAACTAACACACTTACTTACTTAGATAAATTGCTTGCTTAATTCTTATCCGCACATCCTTTAGTTGCAAGCATATTTAATCAAGTCGAAGTCTATACATCAAACCCTTGCTAAGTTTAACTTTCACTGTGCATCTATGCAACTTAGCATAGTTAATCAAAAAGTGCTAGAAGTAGCATAAAAGTTTTAAAAGACCCAATTCACCCCCCCTCTTGGGTTGTATCTACTGGGCAACAAGTGGTATCAGAGCAGGTGCTCAAATATTATTTGTAGTCTTAACCGACTAGAGCCAAAGATCATGACAACTCAAATAGATAGTTTTCTAGGAGAAGGACAATCAATTGATACACCTCCACTATTTAATGGCATAAACTATACACATTGGAAAATACGCATGCGCATTTTTATACAATCAGTTGATTATAGTTTATGGAGCATTATAGTCAATGGAACACACACAAACACTAGTCATAATGAGAAAATGGCTCAACAAAATTCAAAAGCTATGAACCTACTATATTGTGCACTAGATAGGAATGAGTTTAATTGCATATCTTCTTGCATGACTGCTAAAGAAATATGGAATATGCTTGAAGACAAATATGAATGCACTAACAAATCTGAAACATCATGTGTAGAAGGAGAGCAGTATCATATTGAAAATCCGTGCTTGGTGGCACAAGAGGTACATGCTGAAACTGAAAGCAATTTTACATTGATGAACTCCATGATGCCTTTTCTGATTTGTATCAAGAACATAAGAAACTCATTTGTAAAAACAAGAACCTGAAGAATGAAAAGAAAATCCTAGTAAATGAAACTGAAATCTTAATTAAGGAAAATAAAGAACTAAATCAGAAAAACCAACTTCTCACTGAAAGCCATGATAAACTTAAGAAAAATAATGAATTGCTTTCAGAAGATAACAAAAGATTAACTAAAGAAGTTGACAAATTAAAACCTGTTGTTGAAAGATTTACTTTGAGCTCTGAAAAGTTGAATCTAATGATAAATAATCAAAGAGCTGAATTTGATAATATTGGATTGGGATGTCAACTTGGTACACCCAAAAATCTTTCAATAATATGTTTGTTAAAACAGTTTCTAATCATTTTAAAATAGATTCTTATAATGCTGATAAACAGGAACAAAGATTATGCAAAATCACTTCTGTTCCTAAATCTGTACATTGCAAATTTGATAAACCTAAAAGGCAAAAACAGAAAACTGAAGGGTTATCTACCACTCATGTTAAATCCATGTTCGTTAAATTTAATAAGAAGATGCAGAAATACACTTCTTGTAGTCCTAAAATCTGCAAGCCTATGGACAAAATAGCTATTAAGAAAATATGGGTTCCAAAAGGAACAATAATAGCTAACCTGCAAGGACCCAAAAGAGCTTGGGTTCCTAAGTTGAAAATCTAAATATTTTCTGCAGGTGTGTCTAGCACTCAAGGCTCCAACAAAAGATGTTAAATTGGACATTGGGTGCTCTAGACATATATTAAAGAGTGAAACTTAAAATATACTTAAGAAAAGTGACTAAAATGGAAGAAATAATGAAATTAGTAATTCTTGCATCCTCTCATACTGAAATTGTTTTATTAGTTGATTAAAGTATGAATTGCATGTGTTGATCAATTTTGTGATATAGAAAATACTTTTGGAAATATAATCAAATCACTTCATTTTATAGGATACTTTACTTACTATTGGATAAAGTTGCTAAATGATTAATCATTATTAAGATTAATTCTATGAATTCTCTATATGCTTGATTGAGAGTTTTTATCCATGGCATTATTGTTTATTGATCATAGATATGATAATGTGTACTTGGTATGCTTTTGAATATATGCACTATGAATACCAAGATTAAAGAAACCATCCTTGGCACATAGAATCAACTCATGCTAGTATGTACTTAATCTCAAAAGACCTTGCTATAGGCTTACTTAGATTATCTACTTAAAGGTCAAAGTTTTGCTATGCATGCTAACTAAGGAAACAAACAAAAATTACTTCTAAATCTAAAGATGTTGTTTCCATCTCTAAGTTTTCAAAAGCTTACATTGGATTTGTTCTTGGAAAATAAAACTGAAGTATTTTTCTGTATTTACTAAATCTTGTAAAAGCACTTCAAATGAAAAAGATTTCCAAACTGTGAAGATCATGGCACAGTGTTGAAAACCAAAATCCTGATTAAGGTTATACAGATAATAATATTAAATTCAATTATTTTAGCTCCAAGGACATCATAAGTAAAATAGGGTTAATAGAATTCTTGAAGAAATGAAAAAGACAATTATGTATGTTAGTCATCTACTTAAATAATTTTTAAAAGACTATCATCACTGCTTGTCATACATATGATTTCTATTAGATCTATTTTTTATGAAAATTTTGATCTTCTGAAAAATGGAAAATGAACCATTGCATATCTTTCATATTTTTCAGTCGTACATGTTAGGCTTGATATGCTCTTATGAAAATAATGCCAAATCTGATAGAGATATGTCTATTCTTGGATATCATTCATCAAGCAATGCATATAGAATATTCAATGAAAAGATTTTAGTTGCAAAAATATCAAGTCATTTTATTCTTTATGAGGCTAATGATTTGTTATCAAAATACTAAAATCAAATTATATATGTATATGGTTAATCTTTTACATATAACAATCTGAAAACTTGTTAATAAGTATAACAAAATTGAGTCTTTTCAGAAATGCACTTAATGAAGAAAAATTGATGACTACTAAAAGATTAAATCAAGAAAAGATGAAATAGATCTTGATAAAGATTCTTGCATGATTAGAAGTAAAGATCATCATTATCATGTGCTTGCTTCATGAGCTTTATATTCTGTCAAATGAATGTGTAGAATTCACTCCTATGTGGTTACTTCATTAAAAAGGAGATCTATGAAAAATAACCACCATATTTAAAAATACACATTACATATATGATAAAGCAATATGTGATTTGGAACAAGCATCAAAAGCATGATATATAAAAGCTTAAGCAACCTTTTTGATAGAAAGTAATAGTGATAAATCTATGCATCAAAAAGATGAATTTGTGATATCTTATTTGCTCAAAGTATGCATTGATGACATCATTTTTGGTTCTACTAATGAAGAGTTATATGGCAAAGTGAGTTTGAAATATGATGAATGAATTAACATCTTCTCTCAAACTCCAAATTAAGACAAACAGGAAAGGAGATCTTCATTGACCAACGTTAGTCCACAAGAAAACTCTTATAGAACATTGGCATGAAGAAAGTATATCTATGACCCCATCTTGTAGAATTCGAAAAAGATGAGAAAAGTAGATCTATTGTGTTAAAGCTGTATTGAAGCATGATAGAATAATTATTTTATCATACAGCTAGTAGACCAGATTGTACGCTCATTATGTGACCGTGTGCAAGACTTCAATCTAATTTTAATGAATCATATTTTATTAATAACCAATAAATCATAATCTGAATTTTGATAGAAACAAACGGTTAAGATAAATTGATTAAAACTTAGTTAACATATCTTACTGATAATTATCTTAAGCAAATAGAATCTAAACTAAATTGATTTGATCTTGATAAATCTATCTATTGCCTCACATGCTTGAACTATCTTTCTATCTCTTTAGTTCAAGTGATATGTGCTTGCTAATATTTAGGCAATCTCTTGAGTAAAGTGACTCAACATGCAATTATTGTCATATCTTATATTGAGTCATCTAATTAAAAAATTATATATATGTTGGATGAATGCTTTGTATCTTAAAGAAACTAAAGACTTTCTTTCAAGAAAGAAAAGGAGTTTGGTAATAATGCAGAATCCCTGAGCAAGAAAATGAGTGATTTCAGCTTGAAGGACACCTCCACATAAGATACAATAAACATTCACATGCAAACAAGTGAGAGGATCTTCTTCAGCCAAAAGTTCACACATAAGGAATCTAGTTTGGCTTGAAGAACATATAATGAATAAGTAATTCTAGATATCTCTCTCATAAATTAGCTGAGCAAAGTCAATAACTTTAAATCTTATTATGACATGATTAAAATCATTAATTGTTAATCTTTTGATATCATGTCCATATATGTATTAATTGACTTATGCTTTTGGAAATTATTTCATGGTTTGCTCAAACTAAAATATTTCTATGGATATATCATAACTATGAAATACACAAGTATATGATTAAAACTTTGATTTAGAATGACTTGTGAGAAGCTACGAATTCTTGGGCATAATGAAAATATTGTTTGCATGATATACCTCTATATGATACATTTGATTATTTCTTTATTCTGCTCTTTCATGTAAATTACTTGAGAATAACAAAAAGAAAGAGAGATAAAGAAAAGAAAATTAACATTGTTCAAGAGATGAAAAATCTGAGCAAAGGCAAGTATTTCAATCTTAAGGAAAAGCAAAACAAGCATAATATATTCGGCACATTTGGAAGGGATAAAATCTATAATTAATTACACTCAAACAGGGAGAGTTTGAAGTAAACATTTTAACCTTTCTATATTGCTCATCATAGGGATGGTGCCAATGGGGAGGCTAGTAGTAGTACCCGGCACTATTTGACCCAACTATTCGGTGTAGGGCATATTAGGGACGGCACAAGAGGGAGGCTAGTGGTAGTACCTCGTGCCCCTGAAAGAGTAGATGCCCTACAAGCCAATCGCAATATGTATTGCGAAAGGTTTTTTCTTTTGATTTGTCCAAATCATGTACATGACATTTAAATATGAATAAAGGCGTTATGTTTTATCATATGCTGTTGATTATATTTATGATAAACTCCTTAGTTTAGGGCAATGGTTTTAAGACTATGATGAGATCATACTAGTGAGACTTAAAATCCTAAAATTCTAATCTTAAATATTCCCAGTCATTGGTACATTGAGTCGGGGATCAATGATTACCGGAAAGACTGGCATGTCTTATGTATGCTCGATGCAGAGGATGATTGATCTCACAATCATTTGTGTGGAGACACTAATACAAAGATGTGGGTGCTCATTAGAGGAATGAGTTCACTGAATTGACCTACAAAGAGAAATCTTATGAAGTCTTACTTACATGTCAAAAGATGATTCTCTTAGTGGGAGTTGTGCAACTGATCCTATGACCTGAGATCACCATGGTATCTTGTGCACATGAACCCATATTTTGGTTTACACTCATTCATGACAATAAGTTATGTACGAGGTCTTCTGGATATGGTGAATTGTGTACGAAGATTATGAGTAGGTCAACAAGAAATTAATCACTTCTAGTAAGAGAAGATAGCATCCTATTTATTCTAATCATATGATAATTCAGGAAACCTTTGATCAAAGTAGAATGAAAATTAGAAAGAGTTTCTAATGTTTCATTATTTGAATTATCATTAAAAGATTGAGAAAAATATGAATATGAAATTGAGTTTGACATATATTCATACTCATATGCATATTTGGAATGCAGTTTGATTAAAGGATTGAATTGCATGGTAACTTGCCACTGAAGGGTATTTTTGGTATTTCCACCAAATTCCATATTTTCCGGGTAGACATGACACGTTGCTAGACGTCAATCTTGTTTTATAGGTTTGATCAAATTAAAGAGTTAATTCGATCACCAATTAGAAAGGATTCTAATTGTTAAGTTCGGGTTCGCGCAGTTTGGACTTAAATCGATTAGAAGAGTTCTAATCAAGTTGGGTCAACTCGCACTCACACCTATTGCTGGCTAAGTATGGAACCCAATGGGTCACACACAAGAAAACTTATTAAGGGTCTAATTGGATTAGATCATGTTTGCAAGATAAACATCCTAGCAGGTGTTGCAAACCTTAGCTCCTAATTCGAATTGGATTCGAATCTGATTCGAATTGGATTCGAATCTGATTCTTAATTGATCTAATTTGATTAGATCATATTCTAATATGGGTTAGCCAAGAGTTGGCACCTAATTGGCTTGGTTTGAGTCTAATTGGATTAGATTTAATAAATCATTCAATCTAGACCGTTAGATCTTGATCTACCGTTGGATGAAGACATAATGGAGAGTTGGTTTAACCCAATTGGATTGGGTTAGAGGATGGCTACCATAATTGACCATTGGATCTTAATCCCACCATTGGATGAAGACATAATGGGTCAAGTGAATGGCGCCTTGCATTGGAGCCCTTGGATCATCATCATGAAAGATCAAGAGGTAAGGCGTGATGGACATGTGATTAGCATGTGATGTTGACTTGGTCAAAATATGGCACCACATGAAAGGACATATCATTTGATACACCTCCTCACTTGATCTGCACCTCCTCTTATTTGATATGGCCCTTTAGATGATGCCCTTTCATGAGAGGATGTGTGGATGGGATGCATCCCTTAGAGATGCATCCCTACACCTATTATAAATAGGTTAGCACTCCATGGGTTTCATCATTCCAATTCCACCCCACTCCTCTCTTCTTTCTTTCTTACATTAGTTTCTTTCTTTCTAGCATTGCTTCTAGTGTGTCCTAAGCCAAGACAAGGTGGTCTTCTTTAGGACAAAAGGATTAGAAGTGATTTTAGAAGGCTAAAGAAAAATAAAAAGGAAGGAAAGCAAGCCATTAGAGTTCTTTAGAAGAATTCTGCATTAAGGATCAAAAGTCTTTGGAGCTAAAGTCTTGATCAAGTTTTCGTGTGGATCACCATTGGAGGGCGGACACTTGGACGCCTCATGGAGATTGTACACTTTGGATTAGCGTTTGAGGTATTCTACTAATTCTGCATTTATTTTATATCATTTGATTGTAATCATTAAGGTGATCTAAGCTTAAAAGGGTTTCATGCATAGGGACTTTATTAAGAAATTTTTAAAATCCCTAGCTTCCGCTGCGCATTATAACATGCTAAAACCCTTCAGTGGTATCAGAGCCATCCTTAATTGGTTCAATCAAATAATTATGTATGATGTATGATTATTAATTTACTATGAGATAGTAATGTCATATGCTTAGAGAAATGTTGAAATGTATGATTAATATATGATATGTTATGTAATAAAATATCATGATATGAAATTTTCCATATGAAAATATGTTGAAGCATGTTAATTAATTGCTTATGATTTATACATGCTATGAGATAGCCATGATGCATAATAGTTTATTTTAGACATGTTAAATGTATGTTACAATTAAAGAATGTGCTAGAGACTAGTAAGCCCTCAATAAAAATTATATTAAGTCATAGTGTTGAAAAACTTTGAGCTAACCCATTCTAGAACAATTAATCTAATTGGTGTCTAAGGAAAGCACTAAAGGTGGTTACTTAATTAGGACCTTACTCTCTGAGTAAGGGGAGCCTCCCACCTGCTTACCTGGCCAATTGTTTGATTGCCTATTATGGATAAGCTTAATATTGATATAACACTATTGATAGCCTTCCTTCATGCCTCGATATTATTATGTCAAGATCCATGCTAGTTTGTTGTGCTAACACAAGACTTGCAATGGGGACTGATGTTATACTGTCTTGGTGCATTAAGATGCTTATGGCATATTTTAATATATTGCCTTGTTGTGCAACCACAATGGCAATATTATTCGAATATGACTATATGGAAATGAAGGGTTTGACTTAACTAAAATATTATTGTTTGTTGTGCTAACACAAGGCAATAAGTATTTTAAGAGGACAAGATAAAGTTGAGAATTGCATGAGATGCAATTGGAAAGAGTTTTCTACCTTTGAACTCATAAGAGTTTGTTGTGTAAACACAAGGCTTTTTATGATGAATTAGGATCTCAACCCTACTAAGAAAAATTATATTTTCACGTTTATCATAGGGGAGGGCTATGATATTCGATAAAAATAGTAGGAGACAAATTAGATTAAAGTCCTTATCTAGTTGCAAACATGTCATCATGATTGGTCTGCTTATATTAGTTTTGTTCTTGCATATGTAGAATTATTAAATGGCTTCTTCACTTTCACTAAGAGGCATCTTAGATGCCAACAAGTTGACCGGACCAAACTATGTGGACTGGTTGAGGAATTTAAAGATAGTACTCACTCAGGAGAAAATTTCCTATATACTTGAAACCCCTGATCTTGGAGATCTAGGGGATGATGCTATAGAAGAGGAGGTTGCCACACATAAGATGTGGAAAAATGACAGTGTGACTGTCAAATGTATCATACTTGCCTCTATGAACAATGAATTACAGAGGCAACATGAAGGCATGGACACTCAATCTATACTTCTCAATTTAAAAGAGTTGTATGGAGAACAAAGCAGGACTGCTAGGTATGAGATATCTAAGCAGTTGTTCCGTGCTAGAATGAATGAAGGAACTTCAGTGCAAAACCATGTTCTTATGGTTATAGACTTGATCACCAGATTAAGTCAATTAGGTTTTGCTATGGATAGTGAGCTCAGTCAGGATTTGATCCTGCAATCACTGCCTGATTCATTCTCTCAGTTTGTTGTGAACTTTCACATGAACAAGCTGAACACCTCCCTGCCCGAGTTGTTAAATATGCTCAAAACAGCTGAAGGGCATATTAAGAAGGATAAAGGTCCACTCCTTCTTATAAATAGCACCTCTATGAGGAAATCGGAAAATAAGGGTTTTAAGAAACGATTGAACCCCAAGAGTAGCATCAAAAAGAAAAAAGGAAAGAAAAACTCCGGATCAAGTACCTGTTTTCATTGCGGCAAAGCTGGCCACTGGAAAAGGAATTGCAAGAGTTTTCTTGCAAGTATGAAGACCGATGCAAGAGTTGCATCAAAAGGTATGTTTATGTTACATGCCAACTTGTCATTAAGTTCTTCAAATTCAAATTCATGGGTATTGGATACCGGCTGTGGTTTTCACATTTGCAAATCTTTGCATGGACTACAGAAAATTAAAATTTTGAAGAAAGGTGACTTCGAGCTGTATGGCGCTGGAGGAGAGTCCATCCAGGCTGAAGCTGTTGGAACCTACAACTTGGAATTGCCTTCGGGAAAGCTCCTACAATTAGAAGATTGTTATTATATGCCCAAAATTATTAGAAATGTAATTTCCATTCCTTTGTTGTTAAAGAAAGGTTTTGAAATTAATGGAAAGGGCAATGGTTGCTCTATTTATTTTTCTAATAAGCATCTTTGCAATGGCATTATGGAAAATGGTCTTCTAGTTTTATTACTTAATGACAATGTCTTTCATATTAATAAAAGCAATAAAAGAAAGAGAGAGGAAGTGAATAATACCCTCCTTTGGCATTGCCGACTTGGTCACATAAGTGAATCAAGAATTAACAAGTTATACAAAGAAGAGTTCTTTGATCCTTATGATTATGAATCATTAGGAACTTGTGAATCTTGTCTTATGGGAAAAATGACCAAGTCTCCATTTACTGGACATGGAGAAAGGGCAAGTGAGTTATTAGGACTTATACATACAGATGTATGTGGTCCTATGACAACTCTAGCTAGAGGTGGATACTCTTACTTCATCACATTCACTGATGATTTATCAAGGTTCGGATTTGTGTATCTTATGAAACATAAATACGAAGCCTTTGATAAGTTTAAAGAGTATCAAAGTATGGTTGAAAAACAAACCGGAAAGTGTATTAAAATCCTTCGATCTGATCGAGGAGGTGAATACCTTTCTAGTGAATTTTTAAATCATCTTAAAGAAAAGGGCATTCTCTCTGAATGGACACCTCCGTATACGCCACAACTAAATGGTGTAGCTGAACGGAGGAATCGTACTCTATTAGATATGGTAAGGTCCATGATGTGCTTTACAGATCTTCCTATTTCCTTCTGGGGTTATGCCTTAGAAACTGCTACATATGTGCTAAACAGGATACCTTCAAAATCTGTATCTAATACTCTATATGAGATATGGAGAGGTAGAAAGCCCAATCTTAAATATTTTAAAATATGGGGCTGCCAAGCATATGTCAAAAGAAATTTTGGACATAAGCTAAGTGCTAGATCAGATAAATGTACATTTATAGGTTATTCCAAAGAAAGTATTGGATATCTCTTCTATCACCCTACTGAACAAAAGGTATTTGTTAGTAGGCATGCCACTTTCTTAGAAAAAGAGTTTATCTTAGAAAAGGGCAGTGAAAGAAGAATTGAACTTAATGAAGTTCAAGACCTACAAATAGAAACACAAGAAATTCTTCAACCAAATGTACCCATTGATGAAGTACAACCACAACACACATCTCCTCTCCAAAGGTCAGATAGAGTGCGAAATGCACCTAAGAGGTATGGGTTTATCATTGAGAATGATGAAGCCCACATCATCGAAAATGATGATCCTCTGACCTATTCGGAAGCTATCATGAGTAATGACTCTAACAAATGGTTAGAAGCTATGAAATCCGAAATAGACTCTATGTATACCAACCAAGTATGGACTTTGGTTGATGCACCAGAAGGTGTTAACCCTATAGGTTGCAAATGGGTCTATAAGAAGAAGATTGGAGCAGATGGCCAAGTAGAAACCTACAAGGCTAGATTGGTGGCAAAAGGTTTCAGGCAAAAGCAAGGAATTGACTATGATGAAACTTTTTCACCAGTTGCCATGCTTAAATCTATTCGGATTTTGCTTGCAATAGCTGCATACTATGATTATGAAATTTGGCAGATGGATGTCAAAACCGCCTTCCTTAATGGTTATCTTGAGGAAGAGGTTTACATGACACAGCCAGAAGGATTTGTCTCAAGTGGGAGAGCAAATCAAGTATGCAAGCTTAAGAGATCCATTTATGGATTAAAGCAAGCATCGAGGAGTTGGAACATCCGTTTTGATACAACAGTCAAAGAGTTTGGTTTTATCAAAAATGTGGATGAACCATGTGTGTACAAGAAGACTAGTGGGAGTGCCGTTGTCTTCTTAATATTGTATGTAGATGACATACTAATCATTGGAAATGATATTCCAATGTTACAATCGGTCAAGACTTGGCTATCAAAAAGCTTTTCCATGAAAGACTTGGGAGAAGCATCCTATATACTTGGTATAAAGATCTATAGGGATAGATCTAAAAGGATGGTAGGCTTGTCCCAGTCTAAGTACATAGATCGTGTGCTAAAAAGATTCAGCATGGAAGGAAGTAAAAGAGGTTACTTACCTATGAGTCATGGCATACGTCTCTCTAAGAAGATGTCTCCTAAGACATCTGAAGAGAGGAATAGAATGAATTCTATTCCCTATGCTTCGGCAGTAGGATCAATTATGTATGCTATGCTATGTACTAGGCCTGATGTTGCTTATGCCTTAGGCATAACAAGCAGATTCCAGGCTGATCCAGGAGAAAATCATTGGATAGCTGTGAAAAATATTCTTAAGTACTTAAGAAGGACTAAAGATATTTTTCTAGTTTATGGAGGATCTGAGTTGAAACTAGAAGGATTTTCTGATTCTAGTTTTCAATCAGATCCAGATGATAGCAAGTCCACTTCAGGGTATGTCTTTATCCTAAATGGTGGTGCAGTGAGCTGGAAGAGTTCCAAGCAGCAAACTGTAGCTGACTCAACTACTGAGGCAGAATACATCGCTGTAAGTGAAGCCGCTAAGGAAGCTGTCTGGATGAAGAAGTTCATCGCTGAGTTGGGAGTAGTTCCTGAGATTGCTGGACCAGTTTCAGTTTATTGTGACAACACTGGAGCTGTTGCTCAAGCAAAGGAACCAAGATCTCATCACAAATCCAAGCACATTCTAAGACGCTTCCACCTCGTTCGAGAGATCGTCGAGAGACAAGACATAGTCATTGAACGAGTAGACACAAAGAACAACTTAGCAGACCCGTTCACTAAAGCTCTACCACAACAGCAGTTCGATCGCCACCTCGATTGTATGGGGATAAAATATAAGAGCGATTGGCTTTAGTGCAAGTGGGAGATTGAAAGAGTAGATGCCCTACAAGCCAATCGCAATATGTATTGCGAAAGGTTTTTTCTTTTGATTTGTCCAAATCATGTACATGACATTTAAATATGAATAAAGGCGTTATGTTTTATCATATGCTGTTGATTATATTTATGATAAACTCCTTAGTTTAGGGCAATGGTTTTAAGACTATGATGAGATCATACTAGTGAGACTTAAAATCCTAAAATTCTAATCTTAAATATTCCCAGTCATTGGTACATTGAGTCGGGGATCAATGATTACCGGAAAGACTGGCATGTCTTATGTATGCTCGATGCAGAGGATGATTGATCTCACAATCATTTGTGTGGAGACACTAATACAAAGATGTGGGTGCTCATTAGAGGAATGAGTTCACTGAATTGACCTACAAAGAGAAATCTTATGAAGTCTTACTTACATGTCAAAAGATGATTCTCTTAGTGGGAGTTGTGCAACTGATCCTATGACCTGAGATCACCATGGTATCTTGTGCACATGAACCCATATTTTGGTTTACACTCATTCATGACAATAAGTTATGTACGAGGTCTTCTGGATATGGTGAATTGTGTACGAAGATTATGAGTAGGTCAACAAGGAATTAATCACTTCTAGTAAGAGAAGATAGCATCCTATTTATTCTAATCATATGATAATTCAGGAAACCTTTGATCAAAGTAGAATGAAAATTAGAAAGAGTTTCTAATGTTTCATTATTTGAATTATCATTAAAAGATTGAGAAAAATATGAATATGAAATTGAGTTTGACATATATTCATACTCATATGCATATTTGGAATGCAGTTTGATTAAAGGATTGAATTGCATGGTAACTTGCCACTGAAGGGTATTTTTGGTATTTCCACCAAATTCCATATTTTCCGGGTAGACATGACACGTTGCTAGACGTCAATCTTGTTTTATAGGTTTGATCAAATTAAAGAGTTAATTCGATCACCAATTAGAAAGGATTCTAATTGTTAAGTTCGGGTTCGCGTAGTTTGGACTTAAATCGATTAGAAGAGTTCTAATCAAGTTGGGTCAACTCGCACTCACACCTATTGCTGGCTAAGTACGGAACCCAATGGGTCACACACAAGAAAACTTATTAAGGGTCTAATTGGATTAGATCATGTTTGCAAGATAAACATCCTAGCAGGTGTTGCAAACCTTAGCTCCTAATTCGAATTGGATTCGAATCTGATTCGAATTGGATTCGAATCTGATTCTTAATTGATCTAATTTGATTAGATCATATTCTAATATGGGTTAGCCAAGAGTTGGCACCTAATTGGCTTGGTTTGAGTCTAATTGGATTAGATTTAATAAATCATTCAATCTAGACCGTTAGATCTTGATCTACCGTTGGATGAAGACATAATGGAGAGTTGGTTTAACCCAATTGGATTGGGTTAGAGGATGGCTACCATAATTGACCATTGGATCTTAATCCCACCATTGGATGAAGACATAATGGGTCAAGTGAATGGCGCCTTGCATTGGAGCCCTTGGATCATCATCATGAAAGATCAAGAGGTGAGGCGTGATGGACATGTGATTAGCATGTGATGTTGACTTGGTCAAAATATGGCACCACATGAAAGGACATATCATTTGATACACCTCCTCACTTGATCTGCACCTCCTCTTATTTGATATGGCCCTTTAGATGATGCCCTTTCATGAGAGGATGTGTGGATGGGATGCATCCCTTAGAGATGCATCCCTACACCTATTATAAATAGGTTAGCACTCCATGGGTTTCATCATTCCAATTCCACCCCACTCCTCTCTTCTTTCTTTCTTACATTAGTTTCTTTCTTTCTAGCATTGCTTCTAGTGTGTCCTAAGCCAAGACAAGGTGGTCTTCTTTAGGACAAAAGGATTAGAAGTGATTTTAGAAGGCTAAAGAAAAATAAAAAGGAAGGAAAGCAAGCCATTAGAGTTCTTTAGAAGAATTCTGCATTAAGGATCAAAAGTCTTTGGAGCTAAAGTCTTGATCAAGTTTTCGTGTGGATCACCATTGGAGGGCGGACACTT
This sequence comes from Phoenix dactylifera, assembly GCF_051530095.1. Classification (NCBI taxonomy): domain Eukaryota; kingdom Viridiplantae; phylum Streptophyta; class Magnoliopsida; order Arecales; family Arecaceae; genus Phoenix; species Phoenix dactylifera. The sequence goes on along the minus strand of NC_143207.1, from coordinate 7,109,985 downwards.
GGACGCCTCGTGGAGATTGTACACTTTGGATTAGCGTTTGAGGTATTCTACTAATTCTGCATTTATTTTATATCATTTGATTGTAATCATTAAGGTGATCTAGGTTTAAAAGGGTTTCATGCATAGGGACTTTATTAAGAAATTTTTAAAATCCCTAGCTTCCGCTGCGCATTATAACATGCTAAAACCCTTCAGCCCCTTCCCAACTCCACCGGATAGGGAGTAAATAGAGTATAGAGCATAAGAAAGTAAAAATGAAAGACAAAGTAAATGAAAGTATATAAGAAGAATCAAGTTTTTTTTATCACTTGAAAACATAATTTAAGGATGAAATCAATGCAAGATAATATTTAAATAGGGGGAGTTTATTTGAAAAGAATTAATTTTGATCCTTGACATGCTTGTTCTTATTATTTTAATGTATGACTTAACACTTAATATAGTGTGCATATGGTATGATATCTTGATTTATGGGTTCTCAATGTTTTACAATGCTTCATGCTTGGATAATTTGATTGAATATTTGGAATACTATATAAATTTTTTTTTGTATTATGAAAAAGAAATTTCAGATTTGTCATTCACAATCATCGTTAAAATCTGAAAGGTGAATAAATTTGTAAAAAGGAGAAGAGAAGGATATTTCTATTTAGGCAAAATGAATTGAGTTTGTTCTATCCTTCAACTTTCTTAACCTTGGTATATAATGTGCTAAACATAAATACAAATATTCTGAATATCCTCTTATATGTGTGAAATATGTGTCTTCAATCATAATGATTTAAGATGAGCTACAATGTGGAAGATCCATATCTCAAATTATGACTTTAAAAGCCTCTATTGAAAATCTTTATGAAATTCAGAATCTGATTTTGTATAAAAGCTTAAACTCAATATGATTTCTAAATAAAATCTTAATTTAAGAAAAACAGAATTAATTTTGATGCCTTGGTTGATTGCTCCGATACGCATCCGAAACATATCATTTCTTATCTTCAAAGTATACTAATATTGGTCTAAATGATGTGTCTTTCAATGATCTTAATTGCAAACAAATATTTTTAAATATATGAGTTTATTTTGATATTAAAAAGATTTATTGTACTTCATGTATCCATTGCAGAAAAACTATAATTAAGAAATTGAGTTCTATAAATAGATATACTTCAATGATCATCTATATGTTTTTCTCTCCTACATTATTAAAGACTTCCATCAATAGAGTGAATGATCTTAAAACTAGAAATATTTCAGTTCACTCAAATGACTCTAAAAGAAAGAAAATGTAAATGCTTTTGAAAGAAATTGAGCTTCAAATGAATCATTTTCTGATTAATATTTCTATACATTTTCTCTAAGATTAAGAGAAAGCATAACTTGTTCGTAAAGGATTAGAAAGAGTAATTACTACAAATTTTGGAATAATACTAGATTACTCTACATTCTCGATATTACAGAATTTCAGTGTTATTCACGTTTATCACTAAAATCTTAAATTCAACAATTTAAAATGATTAAAGAAGAATGCATCTTTTGAGGGGGAGCTTTAGATATTCAGTATCCTATCCCAAAGACACTTTATTTTGATGCATACTTTGAATTTTATGGATTGATTTTGATGAACCTCCTTATATTGCAAGACATGCTTTAATTTTCTTGAGATGAATTCTATAAAGGTTGTCTTATCTCAAACCTTGAGTCTTATGAAAATAAGCTGAAATATATTTTTGAAGGAGAGGAGAGGTCTTATGGAACTTAATCGCATAAATCTATAACTAAAGGAGAGAGAAAGAACACTAAATGAAAAGTGATTCTAATACTCTCCAATATGTATCATCTGAAATTTAAATATGAAAATCTGTATGGTACACCTTGAGGCGTGTTATTTGGTTAGTATATCTCATGCATCACTCTTGAACCAAATTGCAAATCTTAAGAGCCTCTAATTTAATGAAAAAGGGGGAGAATAATGTGTTAAATTTTCTTGAGTATCTCTTAGAAAATCTATTTTTGGAACTTCACTAATGAGCTCTAATTGGCTTGCTTTTTGGAACTTCAATTTTGTGCAAATTCATTATTTTATGTATCAAATTGTGCTTATTTTCTAAAGAAATAAAAGAAAGTCTTTAAAAGAGCTCTAAGATGTATCAAAAATTGCATGAATGTATATTTTGATATTTGTGCCCCAATGCTCCTATTATCATAAAAGAACTTTGAAGTCATTAAGAAAATTAATTAAATTGCTCTCATGGTTGATAAAATACTTAATAGATTGGGCAAAAGGTCTTAAATGAACAAGCTTTCATACTCAGTGAAGAGAGGTTAGATTTCCACTCATGTTTTTTCTTGAATATCATTTGTAGTACTTCTTGAATTAACCTAAAGAAGATTCCACCTACACTTGATTAGAAAACTATCTGTGGTATCAAATTAGAAAACCTCTTGAATTCACACTCGATGTGTTCTGCTCTGATCTTTGTGCTTAATGTTTCACTATCTTTTTGATGTTGTCAAAAAGGGAGAGAAATATCTAAGTATATGCTATATACCTATATACCTCAGAATGCTTTATTACTTTGAATTGAATACAAATCAGCTTAAAATTTAAATATGTTGATTGTGTTAAGCTGATTAAATCTAAAAGCATTATCATGAAGTATGTTTTAAATATACATGTCTTCTACTTCATGCAACTTAGCTATGTATTACTTCTAGAAAACAGTATCTTTTATATTGCATATACTCCAAGTTTTGTCATCATCAAAAAGGGGGAGATTGATGACCCAAAGATTGATTCATAGATTGATTTTGATGATCACAAAACCTTGAAGTATAGATACTAATGTTTATGTTGCAAGGAGAAAGATATTTATTTTGCAAGGAACATAGCAAGTTGGAAGAACACAAGAAGGCCTCCAAAGCTCTCAAGTTGGAAGAAAGCTACAATTTATTGGCCCAAGTTTAAAGTTCAAAGGATTCAAATTGGAGGAGTAAAATCAAAAGAAAAACTCAAAAGAACAGTCTATTCGAGTCGACTCCAGTGGAACGCGAGTCGACTCCGATGGTTGGTAGGTCGACTCCAAAGAAAGTAAGAGTCGACTCTCAGCGGAACACAAGGAAAAAGTCAGAGAGCATTTTTGGGACTCTGAGATTCGAGTCGACTCCCGCATTGCACGAGTCGACTCCGAGACTCCGCGACCATCAACAGACAGAAAACCAAGTTACTGCCTCTGAGATTCGAGTCGACTCCCAGACAGCTCGAGTCGACTCCAAGGCAGCGCTACACCAAGATGGCAGAAGGCTGTGTTTCGCAAACTGAGAGCCGAGTCGACTCCAAGGAAGTTCGAGTCGACTCCAAGACTGGACGAGCCAAAAGACAGAGGATCGGGAGTTCGGGCTCTGAGATTCGAGTCGACTCCCAGGACAGTCGAGTCGACTCGAGAGGACAAAATTCAAAATTGGATCCACGGACTTCAGTGGATGAGCCGACTCCGAAATTGCCAAGTCAGCTCCAGAAGTTGGCGAGTCGACTCCAGGTTAAGACGAGTCGACTCCCAGTCAAGGCAAGCACATTAATTCAAATTTGGGACAGTGGCCGAGTCGTCTCCGGTAAAACACGAGCCGACTCCTGCAACAGGCAAGCCGACTCCTGATCGTGCGAGTCGACTCCGATCCCAACGGTAACATTGTCAGGAAATGCAGACTGTGTCCAACGGCTCTTTTTCTTGTCTCTAACGGCTATATTCTTGTTTCCACGCCATCTAAAGCTATAAAAACAAGAAGAGAGCTAGGGGAGAACTCATGGAAGTGGGAGAGATCATCTAGGAAAGAGATCTCAAAGAGATTACAAAGGAAATCTCCCATAAGCACAAAAGGGCCATCCAAAACGAAATAGAGAGAAGAAGAGCATCCAAGTGAATCCGAAAGCTTCCTCTCCATCCGTGTGCTGCCTCGGGGATCCTCTACTTCATGCCAAATCAGAGGAGGATCAAGTAAAGAAGAAGCCGAGCTCCTCCATCTTCAAAACTCGTTTGAGGGCTTCTCTTTACTCTATTTGTTTATATTGTCATATCTGCTTGTTTAAGAAGCTTTGATTTGTTTTTATTCTTTGCTTTAATATCTTGTAACTTGATTCAATCAAGGGATTGAATCAAGGGGTTAAAGGTTTGTTGGTGAGCCAAAGGGAAAACCAACGGGGTTTAGGTTTGTTGGTGAGCCGAGGGTAAAACCAACGTGTAAGGGTTTGATTGTGAGCCCGGGAAAACAATCGGGGTTGGTTCTAGTCGGTGAGCCTGGGAAAACCGACCGAGTTCGTTGTGCGCTCGTAAAACAACAAGTTGGGTTGTGAGCTTGTAAAACAACCGGCTGTAATCGGTAGGATTATAGTGAAATTTCCAAGAGGTCTTGGGGAGTGGATGTAGGTGCTGGGGTGCACCGAACCACTATATGTCCTTTGTGTTTGTAATGCCTCTAGTTATTGTCTAACTAACACACTTACTTACTTAGATAAATTGCTTGCTTAATTCTTATCCGCACATCCTTTAGTTGCAAGCATATTTAATCAAGTCGAAGTCTATACATCAAACCCTTGCTAAGTTTAACTTTCACTGTGCATCTATACAACTTAGCATAGTTAATCAAAAAGTGCTAGAAGTAGCATAAAAGTTTTAAAAGACCCAATTCACCCCCCCTCTTGGGTTGTATCTACTGGGCAACACACAGTGCCCACATTGCCTCCAGGGCTTGTCAATTCTTGAAGGCTTTTTGATATGCTCTTCAAGTCATCCTGTAGCTCAATTGATCTGAAGGATTGGGTGGCACTCACATGAACTAGTTCTGTCGCTGTGGCTTCTATCTGAGCTCTAATTTCCTTCAACTCTTGTAGAAGCCCTTCATGTGAGGTTCTGATGGGGGCCAACTCAGCAGAAATCATCGATCTCATCTCCTCCCTCATCTGCTGGCATATTACAGATGCTAAAGTGCGCATCTGTTCTTCAGATAGGGAGAAGGGCCCACTGACTGGAGGAGGAGGAGGCACAGATGTGGAAGGTCCAGCTGAGCTGGAGGGTACATCAGGGAAGGCCATGTGGCTATGTGGAGGAGAGTGGTGGTCAGGCTCCTGATGTGGGATCTCGGGCTCTAAGGTTTGAGATTTTCTTTTTGGTACCTTGACCCAAGACCCATCTACCTTGTGAAACTCCATTCTACGCATTGTGCTTTCATTATAGTAGTCGGTGTTTCTCAAGGGTTTTGCAGGCTCATTTTCTGGAATTTGAACCTTGAAATGTTTGAATACTAGGGTAAAGATCATCCCATAGGGTATGCTAAACCTAGAATACCTATGACATATAGAAATGTAGTTCAGCATAAGTCTAGGGAGATTTAGGAAAATCCCTAGTAGGATGTGGTGCATGATGACTAAATCTCGCTCCGAAACAAAATCGAAGCGACCGGTTTTTGGAAACAAGACCCGGTTGACAATACTCAAAAGTAGTCTCATCTCGGCATTTAGGTCTTGTGAGTTAACCACATCAAGAGGGCCGCAGTCCTCTCGTCCTAAAACTAGGTTTAGGGCTATTTCCCTTTGGGGATGTGAGGTCGGAGCCTCACCGTCTTTAGGGATTTGTAATACACTAGATAGGGTATCCTCATTGATCTCTATCAATGTCCCTCGGACATAGGCAGTGTACCCCGAGTCCCCTAAGGCCATATTACTAAACATCTCTCTAACTAGACCGGGGTAGGTTGATGTGTTGAGAGTACAAAGATATTCCCAACCTTGGGCACGGAGTCTCTCTCCAATAGAGAACCCCTCACTTTCTAAAAAATGGAAATCTATAAACCTACCCGTGGTTACTGTGCGATTCGCACAGGAAATGGTCGTGGTTGGCGGAGCAACCGGAGGAGACGGTGCGGAAGGTTCTTCCCTCCGTTCCTCGGCGTCGGTCGCTACCCTAGGACGCCTCCCACTTGTTCTCCTAGCTCTTTTAGGTGCCATGGCTCGGAAATCCTAGGAAAATGGGGAGTTTTGGTTCGGTTTGAGGTGGAGAGAAAAATGGAGGCTAGGGTTTTGTATTTTGTTGGGGACGAAAGAGATAGCTCGGATCGGCTCGAGCTGTTTCGACCTATTTTAAAAACCCTCGTTCGGTCCCCGAGACGTCTCCGCGACTAACGCGAGACGTCTCGCCGGGGGGACATCTCTGCGATTTGCCAGAGACGTCTCCGGCACTGAAAAATTTCAGACTGAATTCTATCTTTTCCCAATTTATTTTATTTAACCACACTAATCAACATGATTTCTTTTGGTGAATATAGAGTGAGTTTGTTTGTGATCCTTCCCTTTAATAATATACCCTATAAAAGTTTGATAAAAATTTTTTGAATTATTAATATTGAAATGAGGAATGTTTGACCAAATTTCGAATACCTATGAAATAGGCTCTGAAAATATCTCTATGAAGAGTCCAAGGGAGGGTAACCATCCTCCGGAAATTCAAACAGTTCGTCATTTAACTTAGATAGATTCATGCTTTCACTTAATAGATACTAGGTTTGCTATTTGTGACTTTGAGGTGGATTATTAGTTTGAGTAGCAAAGTATTGCAATACAAGTTCAATTTATTTGCTAGGATCATACAAGCTCAAAGCATTTCTTAAATAGTTGAACCTATCTTTACAAAGGGGCTTTGTAAAGATATCGGCCAATTGATTTTCAGTACATACATACTCAATTATCACATCATTTTTCAGCACATGATCCCTTATAAAGTGATGCCTAATCTCTATATGTTTTGATTTTGAGTGTTGGACAGGATTTTTTGTTAAATTAATTGCACTTGTATTATCACATCTAATTGGTATATTGTCCATTTTGATACCGAAGTCTTCAAGTTGTTGCTTAATCCAAAGAACTTGGGCACAACAGCTTCCAGCTGCAATGTACTCAGCCTCAGCTGTGGATAAGGCAACTGAATTTTGTTTCTTGCTAAACCAAGAAACCAAATTAGCACCCAAGAATTGACATGTGCCACTTGTGCTTTTTCTGTCGAGTTTGCACCTGGCAAAATCAGCATCGGAATAAGCAATTAAATTTATGTCAGATTGTTTAGAATACCATAAGCCTACATTAGATGTCCCTACTAGATATCTAAAAATTCTTTTAACAGCTTGCAAGTGTGATTCCTTAGGACATGCTTGGTATCTAGCACACATACAAACGCTGAATAATATGTCTGGTCTACTAGCAGTAAGGTAAAGTAAAGAGCCTATCATACCTCTGTACAATTTGCAGTCTATACTTTTACCTTTTTCATCTTTGTCAAGCTTGCAACTTGAGCCCATGGGTGTGCTGATTTCCTTTGCATCCTTTATCTTGAATTTTTCCAACATTTCCTTGATATATTTGGACTGACTGATGAAGATGCCTTCCTCTGATTGTTTTATTTGTAGCCCAAGGAAGAAGTTGAGCTCACCCATCATGCTCATTTCAAATTCTCCCTGCATAAGCTTGGCAAACTCTTGACAAAGACTATCATTAGTAGCACCAAAAATTATATCATCCACATAAATTTGTACAAGCAATAAGTCATTTTCTTTTCTTTTAATGAAGAGGGTTTTGTCTACATTTTCTCTCTTAAATTTATTTTCAATTAGAAAATTACTTAATCTTTCATACCATGCCCTAGGGGCTTGCTTTAGTCCATACAATGCTTTATGTAATTTATAAACATAATCTGGATGTAAGTGGTTTTCAAAACCTGGAGGTTGTCCTACATAAACTTCCTCCATTATATAACCATTTAAAAAAGTACTTTTTACATCCATTTGATAGAGTTTAAAATCCATGAAGCAAGCATATGCCAAAAGTAGCCTAATAGCCTCTAACCTAGCGACAGGAGCAAAAGTTTCATCAAAATCTATTCCTTCCTCCTGATTATAGCCTTTGGCAACTAGTCTAGCTTTGTTTCTTATAACTATTCCATCTTCATCTAGTTTATTTCTATACACCCACTTGGTGCCTATGATTGAAACATTAGGGGGTCTTTTCATTAGAGTCCAAACTTGATTTCTTTCAAATTGATTTAATTCCTCTTGCATAGCATTTATCCAATTTTCATCCTTTTCGGCTTCCTCTAGTGACTTAGGCTCTATTTGTGAAACGAAAGCAAGATAATTACTAGTATTTCTTAGAGAGGATCTTGTCCTTACCCCTTGTGAGGGATCACCAAGGATTAAATCCCTTGGATCACCATGTGCATACCTCCATTCCCTCGGAAGATCTTGATTTCTTGCTTGAGGTTGATCTTCTTCATCTTGCTGAATTGTATCTTCCTTGACTTCATCTTCAAGTTGTTTGTCTTGTATGGAGAACTCCTTCATTCTGTCTTCAAGTATACCTGCATCACTATCTTCTTCTTTTCTAGAAGAATCTCCATTAGCTTCATCAAAAACAACATGAATGGATTCTTCAACAACGAGAGTTCTCTTGTTGAAGACCCTGTATGCTCTACTAGATGAGGAATAACCTAAGAAGATCCCCTCATCTGATTTAGCACTAAATTTACTTAGATTGTCCTTTTCATTGTTTAAAATAAAACACCGACAACCGAAAACATGAAAGTAACATATATTTGGCTTCTTATTATTCAGCAACTCATAAGGTGTTTTCTTTAAAATAGATCTGACTAATGCATGGTTTAAAATGTGACATGCAGTATTTATTGCTTCAGCCCAAAAATATTTTGGTAGATCCGATTCGCACAACATGGTACGAGCCATATCTGCTAGTGTGCGATTCTTCCTTTCTACCACCTCATTTTGTTGGGGTGTCCTAGGGGCCGAGAAATTGTGATTGATACCATTTTCGTCATAAAATTTTTCAAAGTGTTGATTTTCAAACTCGGTACCATGATCACTCCTAATTGTTTTTAGTTTGAGATTGAGTTCATTCGAAACCCTATTATGAAACTTGATAAAAGCGGGAAAGACTCATCTTTATGTGCAAGAAATGAAACCCATGTAAAACGTGAAAAATCATCAACAATTACAAGACCAAATTTCTTACCCCCTAGACTAGCAGTTCTAGTGGGTCCAAACAAATCCATGTGAATTAGTTCTAAGGGTTTTGATGTTGAGACTATGCTCTTAGACTTGAAAGAACTTCTTGTTTGTTTTCCTAATTGACATGCAGCACAAATTTTGTTCTTTTCAAAGTCTATTTTTGGTAGTCCTTTGACTAGATCTTTTGTAATTAATTTAGAGATTAAATCCATGCTAGCATGCCCTAACCTACGATGCCATAACCAACTAGTCTCATTGACTTTGGGATCCATGGCTACAAGACATTGGCCATCCTTCATGGTGAGATCATCAAGATCTACCATGTAAACATTTCCATGCCTATGTCCTGTGAGTATGATCTCATTGTCAATTGGACTACTAATTATGCATAGTGATGATTCAAATGACACTTTAAATCCCTTGTCACAAAATTGACTTATACTTAATAAATTATGTTTTAGTCCATTAACTAACAATACATTGTCAATAAAAGAGGAGGGTGATATGGAGATTTTACCAACACCAACGATTTGACTTTTAGCATTATCTCCAAATGTGACTACTCCTCCTTCTTTTGATTTCAAGGTGACGAAGAGACTCTTGTCACCGGTCATATGCCTTGAGCAACCACTATCAAGATACTACATTCTCTTTCTATTTCCGGCTGCAAGGCATACCTGCAAAATAATCAAGTGATGCTCTTAGGTACCCAAGTCTTCTTGGGTCCTTCTTGGTTAGTATAGTTGGTTCCCTTAGGCACCCACACTTTAGTTATGTTTTTACCTCTTACAAATGTACTCTTGTTAGTTTGAATCTTTCTTTGAATGCAAGAGTAGGCTTTATGTCCACTTTTTCCACAATGAAAGCATGTAGGTTTTTCAGATTTGACATCTTTTGCTTTCACAAAGAAATTCTTTAGATACTTTTGTTGTTTGCTAGTTTTATATCCTAGACCGGCTTTATTAAAAACAGCTCTTTGATTGGATAGAATAAGATTTAACTTTTCAGAGCTATGTGTAAATTTTTCAACAATTGGTTTGTACTTATGTACCTCATTCTTGAGATCCACATTTTCTTTAACTAATTCTTCCTTATCCTTTTTAAGGAGTTCAACATTTTGCGCAAGTAAGGTATTACTATTGAGTAGGAATTTAACTTTTAGATTTAATTCCTTAATTTGTGTTTTTGCCGTTTTATTTTTAATGCTAAGTTTTGAATTTTTATTTTCTAGGTCAATGGTATTAACATTTTTGAAGCTCTCCTTCTCAATCAATAGGTTTTCAATATCATCCTTTAGTTTTTGATTGGAGGCTTTTAATTCTTTATTCTTTGCTCCTAACATACTACAATCACTCATGAGTTCTTGAAAAGCTTCATATAATTCTTCTAAAGTAAAATTTGCAGTTGAGCTATGACTTACCTCATCATCTTCGAATGCCATGAAGCACAAATTGGCGGTCTCTTCCTTCTCTTCCTCGGAGGATGATGTGTCACTATCATCCCATGTTGCTTTCAATGCCTTCTTCTTCTTCTTTCCAAAATGCTTCTTCTGTTGAGGGCATTCGGAACGGATGTGTCCCGATCTCTTGCAATCATAACAAATGATTGGGTCTCTTTCCTTATCTTTTTTCTTTTCCCAATCATTTCTCCCTCCAAACTTCTTTCTTGGGAAGGGTTTCTTTCTTCTCATGAATTTCTTAAATTTTCTTACTATTAAACCCAAGTCCTCATCTTCGCTTTCTTCTTCACTCTCACTACTTTCTTCTTCACACACATTCGAAGTAGCCTTGAGTGCGATTGTCTTCTTCTTTGGCAACTCTTCTTCATGTTGCTTCATTATGAGCTCATGCGTCATCAATGAGCCCAATAGTTGTTCAAGTCCCAATGTGTTGAGGTCTTTAGCTTTCACGATCGCCGTGACCTTCGCTTCCCATGCTTTTGGCAAGGACCTGAGAATTTTACTCACAAGTTCTGGGTTAGTGTAGGATTTGCCCAAATTCTTTAGACCATTTATTATATCGGTGAAGCGTGTGAACATGCATGAGATGGTTTCGTTGGGTTCCATCTTAAATAACTCATACTTGTGAACTAGAATGTTCACTTTAGATTCTTTGACTTGATTTGTACCCTCGTGGGTAACTTCAAGCCTATCCCATATTTCCTTAGCGGAACTACATGTGGAGACTCTATTAAATTCATTCACATCTAGAGCACAAAATAATGAGTTCATGGCTCTAGCATTGAGTTGAACCATCCTGTTATCATTTTCATCCCAATCCTCCTCAGGTTTGGGAATTCGAATGTCATTAACCATGTGAGATGGTTCGTGTGGTCCCTTGATTATGACCCTCCACAAGGCATAATCTTGTGCTTGAATAAAGATCTTCATTCTAGTCTTCCAATAGGTATAATTTGTCCCATTGAAGAGTGGAGGTCTATTGGTTGCCTGCCCCTCAGCAGGAACATTGTTGAAGGGTGTTGCCATCTAGATCTTTGGCCAAGACGGTTAGGTCTTCAAGAAATACACAGAGCACCTGCTCTGATACCACTTGTTGCCCAGAGATGGTCACCCAAGAGGAGGGTGAATTGGGTGTTTTAAAACTTTTTGTCCAATTAAAAATAAAACACACAAATGTATGAGCTAAGGTAAAAATAGAGGTATGAAAACAGACAATCGCAAACACAAGGTTTTATAGTGGTTCGGAGCTTCCACTGCTCCTACATCCACTTCCCAAAGCACCTTTGGGAATTTCCACTATAATCCAAGATTACAGTCCGGTAGTTTTGCGAGTGCACTACCCAACTCGTTGTTTTACACCGGACTAACAACGAACCCTACAACCCCCAATTTCACCTAGGCTTGGGACGCTTTTCCCTTGTTCCAAGTCCCTTGACTGGAACAAGCACAATAACCAAAGGTTTTACAAAAGATTTGAAAGCTCTAAATAAGCAGATAAAACAGTGAGAAATAACAAAACCCGGAAGAACCCTTTTAGCCATTGGAAGCGTGGAAAATGGTGGTTCTTCCGATGTGGATCGCGTTGTCTTGAATGTGAGCTTTGAATGCCGATCGGGAGAGAGTAGTTGAGCTCGAAATCAGTTGGGAAGCTTGAAAGCACTTGATTTCTTCACTTGAATGCACTAACTCCCTTGAACCTCTTTCTCTTACTTCTCTCTTGAATAATCTTGTGTTGGGTTGGTGAGAAGTTGTTGGAAGGCACTTAAGAGCTCCCTTTTATAGCCCAAAAAGCAAATATAGCCGTTAGACACAAAAAAAGAAACGTTTGAAATTCAAACAAACCTGCAAAAAGGTGTCAGTCGCGTCCCAGGCGCTCCGGAGACGTCTCCGCTTCAACGCGAGACGTCTCGGCTGTAAGATTTTTCTTTTGACGTTGTTTGGGGTCGACTCGGCGCTTTACGGGGACGACTCTGATGATGAACCGTTTGAATGCTTGTTTTTCTGTTTTTCTGAGAGGGTCGCCTCGCCACTTTACGGGGACGTCTCGGGATGTTTGCACTTTTTGCATGGGGACGACTCCGCTGCCTCGGGGACGACTCCGCTGTTTTATCTTCGAAAAACAAGTCCTCTGGAATTCTCTGAGAGAGTAATCTCCGCTTTTTCCAGGGGACGTCTCCGCTGCCTTATCATCGAAAAAGACATCCTCTGGAATACCCTGAGAGAGTCGACTCCGCTACCTCGGGGACGACTCCAGAAGTCTGCTTTTTACTCGCGGGGACGACTCCGCGTCCTGTGGAGATGACTCGCGCGCATCCCTTGAAATCGGCCTTTCTGCCGCCTCTGAGAGAGTCGACTCCGCCTCTGAGAGAGTCGACTCCGACCCTACGAGACGCCTCGCCAGGTGCCGGGGACGTCTCCTGACGTGCCAGTTTTTCCTGTTTGTGCCAGAGACGTCTCTGAGACAACCCGGAGACGTCTCGGCTGTCCCTGATCTATTTTCTTCAACTAAAAAATTCTTCAATAAATCCTTAAAAATTATAGGAACTTGCCTAGACATTTCTTAACAATATTATTAATTAATCACCTGAAATTCTCAAATAAATTGTTAAGATAAATGGAATTATACTCTAGTGTTTTGTATTCATCAAAATCCATTAGGGGGTCAACAGAGACAGTTCATCTGTTCGAGGCAAGTGGCTTTTAAGTGGGACCTTTGCAACGCATCGTGACCCCCCCACTTACCTGGGAGCTTACCTGGTCAACTCAGTTCATTAGACCGGATTGGAGGCTTAGGTGCCCTCTTCAAACCAGTTAGGAGCTGTCTAGTGATTTTAGGGCAAATACAAGAATTTGACGTGTTTTTCTTTTAGTGCATGCTTGACTTGACTGATCAGAAGAGTATAACTCCATGCCCGACAATCAGTCTTCCACAAATTTTCTTCCTTGGAGAACTCGACATGAACCCGGTATGATTTGACAAGGATGCGCTGTGTCTGGCTGAAGATGTTAAACTTAGCGCTTGTTGGGAGGCAACCCAATTTTCGTAGGTCATTTTTGCATTTTTTCTTATTGCATATTTTCTAATTTCTTAGCAGGAGTCCTCATATTACTGATGCAACTAAGGTAAAATGCTTCTGTCCTCCATATGCATCATATTTTCGTCCAAAATACAATACCATAAAATAAAATAAAAAATAATAATATAATATTTTTTTTAAAAAAATAAAAATAAAAATAATAATAATAAATATTGAGGACAATGTCTGATCTAGGTTGGGGGGTATAGGATTCGAATTTTTGGAATTTTTGAAGAAATTTTTCGCATTTTTGAATAAGCTTTTCCCAAAAAAAAAAAAAAAACCCTAATTTCTATGCCTTAGTGCTGAAATGATAATCACACAAAGTATATAAAATCTAAAAAGCCCAATGACTAGTCAGGAATAAGTCAATTTGAGTTCTTTTTATTAAAAGTTCTTTTAGCGAGTTGTAAGATAATTTTTACTTTGGAATTTCACAACACACATGGCCTACACTTCTAAGGGTTAGGCTCAACATTATGTTGTTAAGTCTGGTAGCAACCTTGAGTTCTGATGAATCATACTTATCTAATTCACTTTTATCTCAAAAAAAATAAAAAGAAAAAAAAGTGAATTTAGTCAGATACATCGAAAAGGGCTACCTATTGTCAAAGGTCAGCGGGCTTGTGATGATGAACCCGAGCATAGGTCCGTAGGGGAGTCTTAATGCCTAACACCTTATGCCATCTAGTGTGGGAGTTGTTGACTGAATGCTCGCTACATGGAGGAATCATTACAAGAGTAAAAGTGCATAATTTATTTATAAATACAAAAAAAATAATAATAAAAAAAAGAAAAGAAAAAAAAGAAGAAAAAGAAAAAAGAGAAAATAATATTGACCTTGAAAAAAATGATAGTGTGAAAGCCGTCGTTGTAAAAATTCGAGTAAACTGGAATATTACAGATAAAGCCCATGAGTTATTAAAGTAAACATCCACAACTCTCGAAATCCTGCAAGATAGGATGATTTTGAATCAGTTATTAGGTCTTATCTGACCAATTCTTGGAAACTACTAACTTTAGCAGTATTTTGGAAAATCTAAAGCCTTAGCTTGTGTATGGTCCATATATCACCGAGCACCCAAGTATAAATTAGCCTTACAACTCTCTAATAGAAACTTAATAACTTCAACTTAAATTGCATACTGACCTAGGATTTGGGCTGACTTAGTAATTAAAACTTTGTGTGCTTTTGAAATTCTTGGCACTTATGCATTTGAAATTAGATTTTATAAATTAATAAAATAAATTCTTTCGACTACAGTTTGTAGGTATCTGAGCCGGAAACCCTCACGAGACAAAATTCGTCCACTAGGGCCACCTAGGGATTTAAAGCCTTGTTGCATATGGTAAATGCAATCGCGATTCCTGCGAAAGTGAGTTAGTTTTTTTTTTATTTTGCTCGAGGACTAGCAAAAAGTAGGTTGGGGGGTGTGATAAGTGCTAAATAGTGCATAAATTAATATCTTATTCATAGCACTTATCATTATTTTAATTCACATATTTCGTAAATTCAACTTAAAAAATGTGTTACCTTCATCATTGCATGTTAATAAATTATCAAAGATAATTCAAGTTTGATTTGATTATTTATTGATTAAGCTTAATGCATGCAGGTCGAGTCGAGCTCAATTAGGTAAAGCCTAAACGGACACTACATCATTTCACAATTTCACATTCTCCGGAGTCGACTCCAAGAACTCTTCTCCAAAATTCAGTACTTTCCAAGTTCACCTAAATTTCTTCCCACTCATTCCAATTCTCCTGTTTTAACATTAAAAATAATACAATCCCTTCGATCAATTGTCTCACAGATCTCAAAATATATCATCTTTAGCCGCACGGATCCTAAAGAATTCTAGCATTGGCCTCTTCCGGTTCCCAGCCAAATGAAGCATGCTCTTATCTCTTCACGAATCTAGCCTTACCCCTTCTTCGGAATAGAATCCCATCTTGATCTCATGAACTCCCCAACGTCCCAGCATCTTCCCCTGTTCTGGAATAGAGTCGCATGATCCGTGGGATAAAATCAAAACCCAGCCCGCACAACCTCAAACAAACCACGTATCCTCTGCGTTGAAGCCGTCCCAGCTCCCTTGTTCTGGATCAGCCTCATCCGCAAGCCATCCCGCGATGCATATCTCTTCCTCGGCTTCATCCTCCCGTGACCCCCGACTCCTTCATCCACGGAAAAGATCCAGCTTTATCCCTTCCTCCCAACTTTCGTTACCAAACTTCATCCCAACTTCATCTACATCTTTCCAAGCTCTCAATAACGTCACCAGATCATCATCTCCCCTGTCCAAGATCCTCGTCCGCATCCTCATCCCATGTTTCATAACAGAACCAATCCCAGCCGAATCCTCTTCACCCGAATTCATTCTAGAGAGCTCCCAAACATCCGCAGTCTTCCTCCCAACTCACGAATCCGTCCGAGTTCATCCTTATCCCACGACCAGCTAGGATTCAACGTCATCATCCCGGCTTCACGAATCAGCAGACTCGGCATCCATCTCCCGAATCAAGCAGAGCTTCTCCAAGGATCCGGATCAGATCTACAACACTTCCGGATCATTTCACGTCCATAGATCCAGCCATTCCCAAACTTCCTTTCTTCCGGATTGAATCCAGTATCCACTGATAGCTTCAAATCCCAGCGAATCATATCTTCCCAGAATTTCTTCCAACCGGGAACATCATCCGAACCTTATCATCCCCTGTTTTCCATTCCGTGTTCATCTTCCACGATACCTCCTCCCAGATTTCATCTGCATCACCCAAAGATCTTTTCCCATTCCGTGAGCATCAAAGGATCTTGTTTCAACCGATTCCCAGTGAACTTCCTTCATCTCATTCCGTTCCTAGCTCCCCTGTTTCGGAACAACTCCCTCCCAGCTGAATCAAGCTATCCACGGATTCTCTCATCTCTCCTTCATTCCGTTTGCGAGATGCAGCTTCCAGATTAGCTCCAAATCCCACGATTCTCTACTCCGGATTAACTCCATCATCTTGGACGAATCCATGCATTCGGCCAAGAGTTTCAGCCTATAAAAGGCTCAGACGTGACCCGAGGAGGGGCATTCTTCTCTTTCATTCATAACTCCCCCACCGGCGGGGGGGGGGGGGGGGGGGCATTCCCTCTTCCCCACCGGGGACTGATCCCCATCAAGATCTTCTCAGAGGCGGAATCCCACAAGCTCCCACGGGAAGAAGAAAAAAATAAAAGGAGAGAGAAGAGTTTGGGTATGTTGGGAATATTTCAAAGGAGCCAATCACCATGAAGTCCTGCTGCTGTGCTACTGCTGCCGTCCACCACTGCATGGAAGCCTAAGCTCTTCACTAGGGCTAGATGCAACCCTAACAAAGGGACACGAGTTTTATATTTTATTTTATATTCTTGGGGTTGTATGAACTTATTGTTTTTAATGGATATCTTCTTTTGAATCATATTTAATTTCTGTGATTTTAAGTATGATGTTCGTACAACTGTTCTTCATGATCACTAGGTAAATATAAGATAGTCCATGCTTAAGGAAGATGTGGTGTGCTACCGCATTAGTTTAGGGTAGACATTGCATGCCAACTGAAGATGGATTATGCCTAAATTACTTTTGTGAGATTTTTATTTAAATGCTTATTAGGCTTGTAGCCAATTTGCATGTTAACCCAAGAATAGATTAAAATACAAATAATCCTTGTTCCGATGTTGGTGGTGAATTCCTTGCCCTAAGTTTTCCTCAAACTGATATCATTTTAATTGCATTTATTTATTAAATTCCTTAGAGTAATTTTCTTCACAAAATCTTCCTTTTAAATATTTTTATTTTATTTTAAAGAAAAGCAACTATACCCCAATCCCTGTGGATCGATATTTGTAATCACTATCCTACCAGATACGTGCTATTGCGTGGTCTTTAAAGTTGACTATCAGCAAGATTCGTATGTGCTTGGCTGATCAGGTGCTACCTGAGATTTGCTCAGAGACAACGGCCAGAGAGCTATGGAAGAGGTTAGAGAATACCTATATGGAAAAGAGTATGACTAATAAACTGTGGTTGAAGAAACAGTTGTACAGTCTACAGATGCTAGAGGGAGGAGATCTGATTTCTCATATTCAGAAGTTCAATCAAGTTTGCTCGAAGGTCATGAGCCTTGATGTGATGATTGAGAAAGAAGATAGGACCCTTCTACTGCTGTGTTCTCTCCCAGGATCACATGATGGCCTGATCACTATCCTGGTGTATGGGAAAGACACCCTGAATTATGAAGAGGCGATTGGTGTTCTGCGATCTAATGAGCAAAGAGAGAAGATTTGCAAGGAAAGTTCTAACTTAGAGATTCTTGTTGTTAATGAGAGGCAAGGGAGGCCTCGGAAAAGGGTTAGAGAGAAGTCCAAGGGCAGATCTAAGTCTCGGAGTAAGCAAAAGGCTTGGAAGTGCTACAAGTGTCATCAGATTGGACACATAAGGAGAAATTGTCCTTTGCTGAAATTTGAGAAGGAAAAGAACTCTTCCAAGGGTGCTTCGGCCAGTCATGGTAGTGCTCTTACATCTAAAGACAGTGGAGATGATATCCTGGTTGTTTCAGATGGTCACATGAAGGAAGACAGTCGGTGGGCATTGGATTCAGTATGTTTGCATCACTACACTTCGCATCGGGAGTGGTTCGATACCTATGAGAAAATCGATGGAGGGAGTGTGAGTTTAGGTAATGATTGTTGCCCAAGAAGACAACCCAAGAGTGGGGTGAATTGGGTTTTAAGTAATAATTACAAATTAAAACTTAATGAGTAACTAATTAATATTATTGCGGGCTGATTAATTAGATTACTAGTTGTAGTGAGTGGAGAGGATGGAAGAGACAATGAATCAATTACAAACACAAGAGGTTTTATAGTGGTTCAGAGCTAACCCTTGCTCCTACGTCCACTCCCCAAGCTTCACTTGGGAGTTTACTATAATCCCTAGGATTACAGCCGGTTGTTTTACAAGTTCACAACCCAACTTGTTGTTTTCACGAGATCACAACGAACTCGGTCGGTTTTCACAGGCTCACCGACTAGAACCACCCGATTGTTTTTCCGGGATCACAATCGAACCCTTACACCGTTGGTTTTAACTTCGGCTCACCAACAAACCTCAACAACCTTGATTCAATCCCCTGATTGAATCAAGTAATAAGAAAATAGTTTGTAAAGAGTACAGAAAAAGCTTCTTAAAAGGCAAATATGAACAATGTAAATAATGTAGAGTTAGAAGCCCTCAAACAGATTTTGGAAGAGAAAGAAGGGACTTCTCGAACTCTGAGTCTCCTCTTTGAATGCACTAATGATCTGATGTCAGAGGAGAGCCTTGAATGCGAAGAAAATATTTGTTGGATGGAGTTCAATGCGCTTTTTCTTTCTTTCTCTTGTATTTACTCTTGAGAGCCTTTGATAGGTGGAAATCCCTTTTTGTTTGAATAGAATAGCTCTCTTCATGTCTACTACTGTTCACTCTGGCTATTTAAGCAGTCCACTTTGAAAACTAGCAGTTAGACACCTTTTTGTGGCCGTTCTGCACACTCTGCAACTCCTGACAGTGTATCCGTTGGGGTCGGAGTCGACTTGCTCGATCTGGAGTCGACTCGGCTGTTGCTGGAGTCGACTCACACTTTACTAGAGACGACTCGCCCACTGTTCAGGATTTGAATTAAAGTGCTGTCACGTTCTGGAGTCGACTCGGCCAACCCTGGAGTCGACTCGCCAATGTCTGAAGATGACTCGGCCCTCCAGAGATGACTCGTTCTCAGGGTTCCAGAGATCTATTTTTCTGTATTTTTTTCTCGAGTCGACTCGGCTCTCAGAGCCCGAAAACTGATCCTCTGTGTTTGGAGTTGAACTGCCTCGGAGTCGACTCGGATTTTGTTGGGGTTGACTCGGCTGACTTGGGAGTCGACTCGGGAGTACTTGGAGTCGGCTCGGCTCTCAGGATCCGAAAACTATTTCTCTGTGTTTTGAGTTGAACTGCCTCGGAGTCGACTCAAATTTTGTTGGGGTCGACTCGGCTGACTTTGACTCGGGAGTACTTGGAGTCGGCTCGGCTCTCAGGATCCGAAAACTGTTTCTCTGTGTTTTGAGTTGAACTGCCTCGGAGTCGACTCGCACTTTGTTGGAATCGACTCGGCTTTCAGAATCCGATTCTGTGTTTTGGCTTGAACTGCCTTCTAGTCTTGCTTTCCTCTGAGAGTCGACTCGTACTTAACTAGGAGTCGACTCGCCAAACTTCGGAGTCGACTCGTAACCTTCTGGAGTCGACTCGTTTGCAGGGTCTGAAATACATTGTTCTGTCTTTCTTATGTTACCCTTTGGAGTCTACTCGGAAACGTCGGGAGTCGACTCGGCAACCATCGGAGTCGACTCGAACCCTTCTGAAGTCGACTCGCTGACAGGGTTTGAAAATCAACTTTCTGTCTTTCTGTCAGTTCTCAGTCGGAGTCGACTCGTAGTGTACCGGAGTTGACTCGAGCATGTGCCAGAGCTTCTGAAACACTTGGAGTCGACTCGTAATCTTCCGGAGTCGACTCGAGCTTCAGACTTTGGTTCAAACTGAGTTCCATACTTAGCCAAAATGTATTGAACCAAAGCTAGAGACACTTAAACATAAATTCACAAATATTTGGCTAAAACACTAGATTGAATTCATTAGTATAAGATATACTCAAATGCTTTGAGCTCATCAAAATCAAATAGGGTTATAATCAATCACTCCACAATCTCCCCCTTTTTGATGATGACAAATCATTGAGTATTTATAAAGTGAATTGCTCAACCAAAAGGAGATTTATAATAAAGTTTTGAAATGAATTCAAGTGTCTAGTCATTTAATTTATCCAAAATTGAAAGGTATGAAACAGTAAATCCTGAAGTTAAAGCTTCCCCTTTCATTTGGAATTATACAAGCCTTCATGTCATGCAATCAATTGTTTGGCTTATATGTGTTTAATGAATTTACTTTCTTAAGATTTCAGATTCTCCCCCTCAACATATGCATTCAATTTTGTTTAGATTCTCTGAATTTTCTTTTAATGTCTTGAAGCTTTTGAGCTTAAATTTTTGATTTTAGAAGAAAAATCTGCCAATTTGTTCTTGAATATGATTCAACTAATCTCCAAATATTTCTTGAATGGATTCTGGAGATTATTCCTTTAGGAGCCCCAACAGAGAGATAATGAGCCTCGAGGTATCGAATCCACTTAGAACAAATTACTTTGTGCTTTAAGAATTTTCTTTTTATTGATTCCCTTCACATTTCAATTCAATATATTTTCTCTCCCTTTTTGTCATTATAGCAAAATGGCAGAAAGCACAGAAAAGTACAAGAACTCAAGAATGCAGAATTTTGAAAGGAAATTTCTACTCATTGTATTAAATTCAAATTTGAGTACAAGTGTGATTACATATCAAAAGAGTCCTCAAGGGACTGTACATCATAAAAACAGATAAAAATACACTAATTTTTTTTGGTAGTGGAGGATGTGGCTCCCGTTTTCAGTCTACTCATTTGCATGACTAAGTTTATCCTCTCAGAGATGTTCCCTAGCTGCTCGATGATCTCCGAGGTGGCACTAGACTGTATCGTGGTGAGCTGAGTCACACTTTCTTGGAGGGTGTCAAGCTTGGAGATCAGCGCATTGGCTAGCCGCTCTGCACCCTAACTCTGGTTGCCTAACTCATGTCTGATGCTGTCTCGCATCTCCCTTGTGTCGTCCTTGACGTCACTCATGTTCCAGTATTGAGCTTGAACTAGGCTTCGCACATTGAATATTTCCTCCTTCAGATTTGCAACCATCTCTGTCACGGCTGCTAAGGAGGGAACTAAATCTGTGGAAGGAGCAGTCTGAGAACCTCGTAGCTCTCTCAGGAGATCATCCCTCAGCTCCCTCACTATCTCCTGCCTTAACTCTCGGAGCTGCTCAGAGGATATCCGAACCTCCAGAGGCTGCTGCTGAGAAGGTGGGGCAGTGGAGGTGGAGGGCTCAGTATAGGTAGGAGCAGAGGTGGAAGGAAGGTGGGAGGAGCTATGTCATGGTCAGGGCTAGGGGAGTGGTGAGTGGTAGGGTCAGATGGTGTGATAGTGGATGGTCTCCGTACCCAGACTCCCTCAACTCTATGAAAGCCCATACGATGGAGTCCCCTCACCCATGCGATCTGTATGACGTAGTGAGCGAGAGGGTTCCCCCCTCAGGAATAGGAACCTCTAACTCCCTAAAGATGAGAGTGAATAGCATACCGTAAGGTAGACTCAACCTAGGCTTATCTAGGGGTTCACAGATATATTTGTAGATGAGTTTAGAAAAGTTGATAGGAGTGTCCTGGAGTATGTGGAACATCAGTGCTAGGTCTCTCTCTGAAATAAAATCAAACCTACCCGTTTTGAGGAAGAGAGTCCTAGAGATGACACTTAGGAGAAGCCGCATTTCAGCCGAAAGCTGATTTGCGAACACCTCCTCTATGGGGGACTGAGGTGGACATCCTAAGATGGCCGTAAGGGCCTCTGTCCTATCGGAGGGGTGTGTGGGAACAATCCCCTCACTCGAGAGATGGAGGACTCGAGCAATGAAGTCCTCCAAGATGAATACAGGGACACCCGCTACGGTTTCCTGGATACCACCACTACCTCGGGCTACAGTCCCATAGAATTCCCTAACTAACTCCGGGTAAGTAGGGAGGTCTAATGAACAAAATAACTCTAACCCTTGAGCCCTGAGATGATGCCCTAGGGTGAACCCTTCCCGGGAGAGGAAGTCAAAGTCGACTTTCCTCCCTGTGGAGACTGCCCTTCCGGCGCAAGGACGCGAGGGAACCGGCCTAGGCGGGGAAGGAACTGGAGGTGGTGGCCTCACGGGTTCGTTCCGAGCCTTTGACCGCCGCTCGACGCCGCTCGCGGCGAGAGGTCTCTTCCGGCTTGGGACAACGACTTTTCTAGGCATTTTTGACCTAAATACGGGGGAAGAACAAGAAAAATGGAAGAAAACTCGACGGAGATGACCTAAAATGGGTCGGAGATGAGGTCGGAGACGGCTCTAGGGCTTTTGAACAGTGGTGGCTGAAAATAGAAGTGAAGAGAAAAACATTCCGCTTAGGGTTAAAAGTCGGATTTCCGACCTCGAGTCGACTCCGGTATGTCGCGAGTCGACTCGAACTCGAGTCGACTCCCAAATATGCGCGAGTCGACTCCCCCATGAGCCGACTCTAAAATGTATCCGAGTCGACTCGAACTCTGGCACACAACCAAGAATCTTGTTATTTTCGTGCCAAAAGAGAGAGTTATGGACTTATCTAGGATTTAAGAACTGATTTGATGATCATAGATAAGAAATCCTATGTCCAACATAAACTAATCCTCAAAATCAATGAACTAGAGGAGAGTATCACTAGAATGGATCAATCACTCCTAACCCTCTTCTTAGTATGCAAAATCGATCTTCACTCAAAAGTTTTGTGAAGATATCAGCAAGTTGATCATCAGTACAAACAAATTGAAGTGTCACATCACCATTCAGTACATGATCTCTTATGAAGTGATGTCTTATCTCAATGTGTTTAGTTCTTGAATGCTGAATTGGATTTTTAGTTAGATTAATGGCACTTGTATTATCACAGTTTATGAGAATTTTATCTTGTTTAATGCCATAATCTTCAAGTTGTTGTTTAATCCATAAGATTTGAGCACAACAACTCCCGGCAGCAATATATTCGGCTTCCACCGTAGATAGTACAACTGAGTTTTGTTTCTTGCTAAACCAAGAGATTAAATTTTCTCCTAAGAATTGACATGACCTGCTGGTGCTTTTTCTATCAAGTTTATAACTAGCAAAGTCTGAATCTGTATACCCTATTAAGTTTATGCTAGATTCTTTAGAGTACCATAAACCTATATTTTTTATTCCTATTAGGTATTTAAAAATTCTCTTAATTGCAATTAAATATGATTCCTTAGGATTAGATTGATATCTAGCACACATGAATACACTAAACATGATATCAGGTCTACTTGCTGTAAGATATAGTAAAGAGCCTATCATACCTCTATACAGCTTTTGATCTATTGATTTACCTGATTCATCCTTATCTAGTTTGCATGATGAGCTCATGGGTGTGCTGATTGGCTTGTTTCCATCCATATCAAACTTCTTAAGCATCTCCTTGATGTATTTAGCTTGATTGAAGAAGAACCCCTCTTTAGATTGTTTGATTTGGAGCCCGAGAAAATAGTTCAGCTCTCCCATCATGCTTATTTCAAATTCACTCGGCATTAAGTCAGCAAATTCTTCGCAGAGGTGATTGTTAGTAGCACCGAAAATAATATCATCTACATAAATCTGCACTACTAACATTTCTTTGTTTTTCTTCTTTAAAAATAGTGTTGCATCAATATTTCCTCTAGAGAATTCATGGCCTAATAGAAATTTGCTAAGTCTTTCATACCATGCTTTAGGGGCTTGTTTTAGACCATAAAGTGCTTGGTTTAGTTTATATACATGATTGGGGTATTGATGATTTTCAAAACCAGGAGGTTATTCTACATAAACCTCCTCCTTAATATACCCATTCAAAAAGGCACTTTTTACATCCATTTGAAATAGTTTGAAGTCTTTAGAGCATGCAAATGCTAGTAATAATCTAATTGCTTCAAGTCTAGCCACAGGAGCAAAGGTTTCATCAAAATCTATACCTTCTTCTTGATTATAGCCCTTTGCTACTAGTCTAGCTTTGTTTCTAACCACAACTCCATTTTCATCAAGTTTGTTTTTATATATCCATTTAGTTCCTATTGAGTATTCAGCGGGTCTTTCTACTAAATTGCATACCTTGTTTCTAGTGAATTGGTTTAGTTCCTCTTGCATAGCATTTATCCAATTTACATCATTTTCAGCTTCTCCAATATTTTTAGGTTCTAAGTGTGAAACAAAAGCTAGGTGATTATTTAAGTTCCTAAGAGAAGCTCTAGTTCTAATAGGTTGTGATGGATCATCTAATATTAATTCTTTAGGGTGACCGTATGCATACCTCCAAGCTTTTGTAAGCCCATGATCATCAATTACCTCTTGGCTTGTTGAGGTTTCTCCACTTTGCTTCGGTTCATCCTCTTGTAATGTCATATCATCTATCTTTTTCTCAAGTATTCATGCATCATCATCAAGAGCTAATCTCTTGCTAGTATGAGACATCATTAGTATCATCAAAAACAACATGTATAGACTCTTCAATAACAAGGGTTCTTTTGTTGAAGACTCTATAAGCTTTACTTGATGTAGAATAGCCCAAAAAGATACCTTCATCAGATTTAGAATCAAATTTACCTAAGTTATCTTTGCCATTATTATGAATGAAACATCTACACCCAAAAACATGAAAATAGTTTACTTTGGGCTTTCTATCTCTCCAAAGTTCATAAGGTGTTTTCTTTATAATTGGTCTCAATAAAACTCTATTTAATATATGACATGATGTGTTAATGGCTTCTCCCCAAAAATACTTAGGGAGGTTACTTTCACACAACATGGTTCTAGCCATTTTCTCTAGGGTTCTATTCTTTCTTTCCACAACTCCATTTTGTTGTGGTGTCCTAGGTGGAGAGAAATTATGAGTTATTTCCTTTTTACTACAGAATTCATCAAATAGATGATTTTCAAATTTCGTTCCATGATCACTTCTAATAGCTATGACTGAAGCATTTCTTGTATTAGTTACTTCCTTATGAAATTTCTTAAATACAGAAAATGCTTCATCTTTATGAGCTAAAAACATGACCTAAGTATATCTAGAAAAATCATCTACAATAATAAGACCATATTTGTTTCCACCAAGACTTGTGGTTCTAGTCGGTCCAAATAGATCCATGTGTAGTAGTTCAAGAGGTCTAGAGGTAGAGACACAATTTATGGATTTAAAAGAGCTCCTAGATTGTTTGCTATATTGACATGCTTCACAAATTTTATTTTTCTCAAATTTTAGTTTTGGCAAACCTATTACAGAATCTCTTTTAACTAACTTAGATATTGTATCCATACTTGCATGACCTAATTTACGGTGCCATAACCAACTTGCATCATCAATCTTAGTATCACTAGCTATTAAGCAAGGACTGTTTTTAGCAAGGTCTTCAAGATCTACTACATAGACGTTACCACGTCTAATTCCTTTAAATACTAATCCATTGTCAATTGAGTTGGTTATGATGCATAAAGATGGCTTAAACAAAACATCAAAACCTCTATCACATAATTGACTAACGCTAAGTAGGTTATGCTTAAGACCATCTACAAATCGTACATTATCAACGAAGGTTGAAGAGGTGATTTGTACTTTACCTATACCAACGATGTGACCTTAGTTATTGTCTCCAAATATCACAGCACCTCCCTTCTTAGGCTCTAAGGTAAAGAATTGCTCCTTGTCACCCGTCATGTGTCTTGAGCAGCCACTTGTTAGAACCCGCCCATGCCGCTGATATTTCAAAACAAAATCAGATGGCAGCGGAATCGGCATAAGCGGGATCGACGTTCATCGCATGAACGTGTTTCAAAAACCGTTCGTAGATAGATAAGGATTAAAAATTTTTAATTTAATTAGAAGATCAGATCTTCACCTTGTGCGGGTAGATGATCACCGCAAACTAAAGTTCGTGGTTTTGGAAGAAGGTTCGCTTGAAGCCGTTCAAGTGTCCGGCCTCTACGAGTATCCACACGACGCAGAAACCGATCCAATCGCTCTAATCTCCCCGGGGTGCTAGCTCCCTTGCAGAGATATGTTTTGATGGCTGATCTCCTCTCTTTCTTTCAACTCTTGAATGTGCTTGAGAGGAGGAAAAAGAAGAAGCAACCAAGGAAGAAGATCACCAAGCTTTGCAGCCTTTATCTTTTCCCTGCGTTGGATGAAGGAAGGGAAAGGGAAGAGGCCGCCAAGGCTTCTTTCTTCTTCTCTTCTTGCTTGCGGCTGAACCAAGGAAAGGAAGAGGGTGGCCACGGCACAAAGGAAGAGGGCTTCAATTGCTTAGGGTGCCGGCCCTTGCCTCCTCTTTTTATAGCCATCTGGGGCTCCTACAATTTTGGAGCCCTAGACTAGTTTCCTAAGAGGGGGCGCCGACCCCCTCTCTTCATGCCGCAACAAGGAAGCAAAAGGGGAGGGGCTTGCACCCCTCCCTCTTGGCAAACCCTAATCCACATTAAGTAGGGTTTGGAATGCCCTAATGTGGTCAAGCCCTAATCCAATTAGGCTTAGCCCAAGCATGAACCAATTTGGATCCAATCTAGGTAAGTCCTAATCCAATTAGAACTTAAATCAATTTTGACTCAATTGAACTCTTCAATCCTAATCCAATTAGGAGTCTTATTGATTCATTAGATTAATAATTAATTGTGACTTAAGAATCCTAATCCAAATTAGGACATATTTAATTTTAGTCCTAATCCAATTAGGACTCTAATTGAATCCGAAGTCCTAATCCAATTAGAATTTCTAAGAATCCTATTCTAAGTAGGAATCCAAAAATGAATTCAAAATTCTAATCTAATTAGGATTTAGAAATCCTACTCCAAGTAGGAATCCCAGTTCTACTCCAAATAGGATTCCCAGTCCTAATCCAATTAGGACTCTAGGAATCCTACTCTAAGTAGGATTTGTGTTTTAAGTCCAATTAATCAATTCCCATTGTTCTTTCTTCAACTGAATATCAATCGAATTGATTACTTGTGATTCCTAATCACTATTCAACCATCGGATCGGTCAATACTTCTAGTGTGTGTGACCCCATAGGTTCTATTCTGACTGGTAGTGAGATATATTGCGATCTCTATCACAATATCATTGAAAACTTCTTTCAATGGGTTGGAACGATTCCAACTCAACTCATTAGGGTTTATCGATCATCGAGACAATCCCTATGAGTCCCACCATCCACCAGTGACACCTAGCAGCATGTAGTGGCTACCCAGCAGAATAGAATGGTGAACCTCTAGGTGCAGTTATTATGTGATACAGTCCTTCTATCGTGGATTCCTACAGGATGGAGGTCATGGACAACTCGTCAAACCCCATCGTCTGTCATATGTCAAGATTTATTCGACTTAAGTTCGAGAGCGGAGAACTCTTTCTCTATTGTGCAATCTGCCCCGACCGAGGTCTTACGAACTCAGTCTTATAAATCACATAGGATCTCTTCTTATCTATCAAGGTCGATAGATTCCTTATAGGTGCATACCCTACTCCTACAGTGAACCTACTGCAGCCAATCTACACTGCATGGACTCATATGGCTAGAGACCATATATGTGTGCAGTCAAACTACAATAACCTCACTGTGAGTGGCCGAAGCACCGCAGGTCAAAGGACCAGTCACACTACTGTAACATCAAACAAGTCATTGACGAGTGGATAGACATCCAAGTGACTTCTTGTATTGGTCACGCTCAGTACCCTTGTTCTTAACAAGCACCTGCACTATTACTTCAGTGTCGCCACACTGTGGACTCGAGTCTCGTCCATCCATAAGGAAAGTAATGTGTGCACTGATCTCAGCGGATTGATCACCGCCCTCGTGATGATCCATCGATCAGGAGCATTCAGAAATTAATCACCAATGATGCATGGCTCAAATTTTTGACTCTTAAGAATATGCATCATCATCTTATTAATTCTTGGACGATTCATAGACACATAAATAATATGAATGAAAAAGATGCCTTTTATTTATTCAATAATAATAAAGTCAAATACAAATTATGTCCCAAAATTAATAATGTGCCAGCCAAAATTGGCTTCTAGGGCATACATCTAACAATCTCCCACTTGCACTAAAGCCAATCAGTCATATATTTTAGTCCCATCTTCTCAAGGTGGACTTCAGTCTTTTGCTGACTTAACTGTTTAGTGAACGGGTCTGCCACGTTGTCCGCGGAGTCTACTCTCTGCACTTCGACATACTTCTTCTCAACATAGTCGCGTATGAGATGGAAGCGCCGCTCTATATGCTTGGACTTCTGATGAGACCTTGGCTCCTTAGCAAGAGCTATGGCGCCATTATTATCGTAGTAGAGTGTTATGGCATCTGATGATATTACATCCAATTCCGCAATGTATTTCTTGAACTAGAAGCCTTCCTTAGCAGCTTCAGAGGCGGCGATGTATTCAGCTTCCATAGTAGAATCAGCAATGATCGGTTGTTTAGAACTCTTCCAATTCACCGTACCACCATTGCACAAGAATACATA
Organism: Phoenix dactylifera; assembly: GCF_051530095.1. NCBI lineage: Eukaryota > Viridiplantae > Streptophyta > Magnoliopsida > Arecales > Arecaceae > Phoenix > Phoenix dactylifera. The sequence goes on along the minus strand of NC_143207.1, from coordinate 7,081,137 downwards.
TCCAGATGTTGACTTCCTATCATCGACAACAGTCATGAAGTCTGAATCTGTGTATCCTTCTACCTTCAACTCTGATGATCCTCCAAAGACCAAGAATAAATCTTTAGTTCTTCTCAAGTACTTAAGAATATTCTTCACAGCTGTCCAATGTTCTTCACCTGGATTTGACTGATATCTGCTTGTGACACTCACAGCAAGAGCTATATCAGGTCGTGTACACAGCATGGCATACATGAGCCTCCCTATTGCCGATGCATAGGGAATCTTGCTCATGCGTTGAATCTCTTCAGATGTGTTGGGGCACATCTTCTTGGAGAGATGAATTCCATGCCTAAAGGGTAAGAGACCCCTTTTGGAGTTTTCCATGCTGAACCTTTTCAGCACTTCCTCTATATACATTTTCTGTGATAGGCCAAGCATCCTTTTGGATCTATCTCTATAGACCTTTATTCCCAAAATATAGGATGCTTCCCCAAGGTCTTTCATGGAGAACTCTTTTGACAACCAGACTTTGACCGAGGTTAGCATGGGAATATCATTCCCTATCAGGAGGATGTCGTCCACGTACAGTACGAGAAATACGACAGCGCTCCCACTAACCTTTTTGTAAACACACGGTTCCTCTTCGTTTTTGATGAAATCAAACGTTTTGATTGCGTCATCGAAACGAGTGTTCCAACTCCGAGATGCTTGTTTTAGTCCATAAATGGACCTTTGCAGCTTGCAGACCTTGTGATCTCCATCACTGGAAGTAAAACCCAGAGGCTGTTTCATATAGATATCTTCTTCAAGATATCCATTTAGGAAAGCAGTTTTCACATCCATCTGCCAGATTTCATAATCATGAAATGCTGCAATGGCCAGCAATGTTCGGATGGATTTCAGCATGGCTACAGGTGAAAAGGTCTCCTGATAGTCAATGCCTTCGCGTTGACTATATCGTTTCGCCACCAGCCTTGTTTTATAGGTCTCTACCTTTCCATCCGAACCTATCTTCCTTTTGTAGATCCATTTACATCCAATAGGTACAATACCTTCTGGTGGATCTACTAAGGTCCAGACTTAGTTGGAATGCATGGAGTCTAATTCTGACTTCATAGCTTCCAACCATTTCTCAGAATCGATATCAGATATCGTCTCGTTGTAGGTTTTGGGATCCTGTATGTGATCCCTATCTCTCATTAGAAACATTTCCTCGGTATCCTCTTCTAGTACACCTAAGTATGTATCGGGAGGATGGGAGACCCTACTTGATCTACGAGGTGGTTGAGGGACATCGTGTACTGGCTCTGTATTAATGGGTTCGATAGGATCCATGACTCGTTGCTTTTCAGAGACTTTCTCTTCAAGCTCAATTTTCCTCCCACTGCCTCTATCAAAGATAAACTGGTTTTTCAAGAAGATGGCATGACGGCTCACAAACACATTGTGCTCCTCTGAAACGTAAAAATTGTATCCTAATGACTCTTTAGGATATCCTATAAAACGAGCACTTATGGTCCTAGCCTCTAGTTTGTCCGCCTATAGTCTTTTGACGTGGGCCGGACATCTCCAAATCTTGAGATGACTAAGACTTGGTTTCTTACCATGCCATATCTCATACAGTGTGGTAGGAACGGATTTAGAGGAAACTCTATTAAGTAGATATATTGCGGTAAGTAAGGCATCTCCCCAAAGAAATATCGGTAGATCAGTGAAGCTCATCATGGACCGGACCATATCCAATAGAGTCCGATTTCTTCTCTCTGACATCCCGTTGAGTTGAGGTGTACTCGGAGGAGTCCATTGTGAGACTATGCCATTGTCCTTGAGATAGTCCCGAAATTCTCCACTAAGGTATTCTCCTCCTCGATCTGATCGAAGAGCCTTAAGGGGTTTTCCAGTTTGTTTTTCCACTTCATTTCTGAACTCTTTGAACTTTTCGAAAGATTCAGATTTGTGTCTCAGAAGATACACATACCCATACCGTGAATAATCATCGGTAAAGGTAATGAAGTATGAATAACGTCCCCTGGCTAGCACATCGAATAGGCCACATACATCTGTATGTACCAGGGTAAGTATTTCAGTGGTCCTCTCCCCATGTCCTACAAAGGGCAATCTGGCCATTTTTTCTTGAAGACAGGACTCGCAAACTGGATATGACTCGAAAGTCAATAAGCCGAGAAGCCCATTTTTATCCATTTTGTTCATTCTGTCCTCTCCAATATGGCCAAGCCTGAGGTGCCACAAATATTTTTAGTTTATCTCATCCCTGGATCTTTTGGATCTTTTGGCACTCACTTCTTGCTCAGACACATTTATAGATACATCCATATGCAAATGATAGAGACTGTGAATCATAAAACCACATGCGACTATTTTATTTCTGAAATAAATAGAACAACAGTCTTTGTCAAATGTAAAAACATGACCTTCCTGTGCTAGACATGAAACAGAAATCAAATTTCTGCTAGCAGCAGGTACATAATAGCAGTCTCTAAGTAATAAACTAAAACCAGACGGTAGTCGCAGATGGTAGGTGCCCACAGCCACAGCAGCAACTTTTGCCCCATTGCCTACCCGAAGGGTTACTGCACCTTTCGCCAGCTTTCTACTTTCCTTTAGACCCTGCATGGTAGTGCATAGGTGAGCACTAGAACCAGAATCTATAACCCAACTAGAAGTAGAAGAAACCGTTAGATTAGTTTTAATTATGAGCAAGTCTATACCTTCTGAAGGTGTGTCACCTTTCTTGTTCTTCAGGCTCTCGAGGTATGAAGGACAGTTCCTCTTCCAGTGGCCGTCGACATTCCAGTGAAAACATTTTTCTTTGTCATTGGCCTTTTTCTTTTGAACTTCCTTCTTTGGCTTCTTGTCTTTCTTTTGCTTCTTCGCAGGCTTCTTTTTCTTCCAAGCAGACTTTCTCTTGGAACCAGAAGTCAACTCAGCAGCAAGGACATTGCCCCTTGAACCTTTCAAGGCTCCCTCAGCAGTTACCAACATATTTATCAGTTCAGTCTTAGTGCATTCAATCTTATTCATGTGGTAGTTTACTATAAACTGACCAAATGAATCAGGAAGGGATTGAAGGATCAGATCAACTTGCAATTCCTTGTGCATGTTCATACCGAGCTTCTCAAGCTCCTCTAGGTCCTTGATCATAGTCAGACCGTGATCATGGACGGACTGCCTCTCGCGCATCTTTGCTTTGAAGAGCCTCTTGGATACTTCAAAACGAGCTGTGCGACTCTGCTCACCATACAACTCTTGCAGGTGTGCCAGTATGTCCCTAGCAGTCTTCATATTTTCATGCTGGCATTGTAGTTCATTGGACATGGATGCCATGATATAGCACTTGACCCTAGTGTCATCGTCTGTCCACTTCTCATGCGTCGTACGCTGATTAGCGGTCGGACGTGAAAGAGTAGATGCCCTACAAGCCAATCGCAATATGTATTGCGAAAGGTTTTTTCTTTTGATTTGTCCAAATCATGTACATGACATTTAAATATGAATAAAGGCGTTATGTTTTATCATATGCTGTTGATTATATTTATGATAAACTCCTTAGATTAGGGCAATGGTTTTAAGAATATGATGAGATCATGCTAGTGAGACTTAAAATCCTAAAATCCTAATCTTAAATATTCTTAGTCATTGGTACATTGAGTCGGGGATCAATGATTACCGGAAAGACTGGCATGTCTTATGTATGCTCAATGCAGAGGATGATTGATCTCACAATCATTTGTGTGGAGACACTAATACAAAGATGTGGGTGCTCATTAGAGGAATGAGTTCATTGAATTGACGTACAAAGAGAAATCTTATGAAGTCTTACTTACATGTCAAAAGATGATTCTCTTAGTGGGAGTTGTGCAACTGATCCTATGACCTGAGATCACCATGGTATCTTGTGCACATGAACCCATATTTTGGTTTACACTCATTCATGACAATAAGTTATGTACGAGGTTTTCTGGATATGGTGAATTGTGTACGAAGATTATGAGTAGGTCAACAAGGAATTAATCACTTCTAGTAAGAGAAGATAGCATCCTATTTATTCTAATCATATGATAATTCAGGAAGCCTTTGATCAAAGCAGAATGAAAATTAGAAAGAGTTTCTAATATTTCATTATTTGAATTATCATTAAAAGATTGAGAAAAATATGAATATGAAATTGAGTTTAACATATATTCATACTCATATACATATTTGGGATGCAGTTTGATTAAAGGATTGAATTGCATGGTAACTTGCCACTGAAGGGTATTTTTGGTATTTCCACCAAATTCCATATTTTCCGGGTAGACATGACACGTTGCTAGACGTCAATCTTGTTTTATAGGTTTGATCAAATTAAAGAGTTTAATTCGATCACCAATTAGAAAGAATTCTAATTGTTAAGTTCGGGTTCGCGCAGTTTGGACTTAAATCGATTAGAAGAGTTCTAATCAAGTTGGGTCAACTCGCACTCATACCTATTGCTGGCTAAGTATGGAACCCAATGGGTCACACACAAGAAAACTTATCAAGGGTCTAATTGGATTAGATCATGTTTGCAAGATAAACATCCTAGCAGGTGTTGCAAATCTTAGCTCCTGATTCGAATTGGATTCGAATCTGATTCGAATTGGATTCGAATCTGATTCGAATTGGATTCGAATCTGATTCGAATTGGATTCGAATCTGATTCTTAATTGATCTAATTTGATTAGATCATATTCTAATATGGGTTAGCCAAGAGTTGGCACCTAATTGGCTTGGTTTGAGTCTAATTGGATTAGATTTAATAAATCATTCAATCTAGACCGTTAGATCTTGATCTACCGTTGGATAAAGACATAATGGAGAGTTGGTTTAACCCAATTGGATTGGGTTAGAGGATGGCTACCATAATTGACCATTGGATCTTAATCCCACCATTGGATGAAGATATAATGGGTCAAGTGAATGGCACCTTGCATTGGAGCCCTTGGATCATCATCATGAAAGATCAAGAGGTGAGGCGTGATGGACATGTGATTAGCATGTGATGTTGACTTGGTCAAAATATGGCACCACATGAAAGGACATACCATTTGATACACCTCCTCACTTGATCTGCACCTCCTCTTATTTGATATGGCCCTTTAGATGATGCCCTTTCATGAGAGGATGTGTGGATGGGATGCATCCCTTGGAGATGCATCCCTACACCTATTATAAATAGGTTAGCACTCCATGGGTTTCATCATTCCAATTCCACCCCACTCCTCTCTTCTTTCTTTCTCACATTAGTTTCTTTCTTTCTAGCATTGCTTCTAGTGTGTCCTAAGCCAAGACAAGGTGGTCTTCTTTAGGACAAAAAGGATTAGAAGTGATTTTAGAAGGCTAAAGGAAAATAGAAAGGAAGGAAAGCAAGCCATTAGAGTTCTTTAGAAGAATTCTGCATTAAGGATCAAAAGTCTTTGGAGATAAAGTCTTGATCAAGTTTTCGTGTGGATCACCATTGGAGGGCGGACACTTGGACGCCTCGTGGAGATTGTACACTTTGGATTAGCGTTTGAGGTATTCTACTAATTCTGCATTTATTTTATATCATTTGATTGTAATCATTAAGGTGATCTAGGCTTAAAAGGGTTTCATGCATAGGAACTTTATTAAGAAATTTTTAAAATTCCTAGCTTCCGCTGTGCATTATAACATGCTAAAACCCTTCAGTGGTATCAGAGCCATCCTTAATTGGTTCAATCAAATAATTATGTATGATGTATGATTATTAATTTACTATGAGATAGTAATGTCATATGCTTAGAGAAATGCTGAAATGTATGATTAATATATGATATGTTATGTAATAAAATATCATGATATGAAATTTTTCATATGAAAATATGTTGAAGCATGTTAATTAATTGCTTATGATTTATACATGCTATGAGATAGCTGTTGCTGGGGGTCCAAACCGAGAACGATTGGCACAGCGGTGTGAACGGGGTTCCTTTTGAATTGCTTTGGTTGCGCTCCACCTTCCGCCGGGAAACCTGCAAGCAAGCCTCGCACCACCACTGGGGTAGTGGGGGCCCTCCGACGATCAAGTTAGAGGAAATCGAAGGAGAAGGAGAGGTAGCAGGTAGGATGATGCTATGGAGAATCTTGCTTACCCTCCCCCTTCCCCCTCCAGCCCCATATATATCAGGCTGGGGGGTTTTTCTGGGAATTGGTCATCGTGTGGCACGATGGGGTTGCCACTGACGTGGCCGTTACAGGGCGTCGTGGGGCAGCGCCGGGTACGGCCATGGCAGGGCGTAGTGGAGCTCCGCTTTGTACGGTTGTTACAGGGGATCGTGGGGCAGCGCCGGATTCGGCCGTTGCAGAGAGTAGTGGAGCAGGGGGCCGCGGCGTGCCTCAGGAGAACAGTCTGTTGTTGTCAAGAGATTGCCGACCCGAGGTCGGATTGCTGGATCAAGGGGCAACCGACTCGGGGTCGGACTGCTGGATCAAGGGGCAGCCGACTCGGGGTCGGGCTGCGGAGCCGAAGATATCCGACCCGAGGTCGGATTGCTGGATCAAGGGGCAGCCGACTCGGGGTCGGACTGCGGAGCCGAAGATATCCGACCCGAGGTCGGACTGCTGGATCAAGGGGCAGCCGTAGTCTTCCTGGGCGCGCGTGCCGGTCACGTGGGGCATGGTGGCTAAGTTCTCCCGTAACAGTAGCCCCCCACTTCCGAGCCTGGAACCAGGAGGGGAACGGGTGAAGGGAGTGATGCTTCGAGATTGCCGCCATCCCTCGGAAAGGCGCGCGCGCTCCGAGCTCCCCGCCCTTTTTTTAATGGCGTATGGCGGTTGTCGCTGATCTGGCGGTCTGCGGATTTCGGCGGACATCCTTCCTTAATGGCGTCGATTCGCCTTTGGGGCGAGAACGATCCTTCGGTAGCCAGGCGTCCTCTGGCGTCACCGAGGCGTCACCCGCCTTTCTGCCTATTTAACCGGGGGCCCTCCCCCGTCCGCCTTTCTCTTCACAGGCATCCTCGAGTTTCTCCCTTGTGCTGTTGCCGTTGCCGTCGGACTGTTCGTTCGCTCCTCCTTTGACGCTCTCGGAGCCATTCTTCCTTCCCTTCTGGTGAGTTGCCCCACTCTTCAATTTAGGGCTCTCCGTACTTTCTCCTTTCGTATTAGTGTACCCCCGTCGTTCCGGTCCCTTCTCCCCTCTTGACCCCGTCCTGACCGTAGATTCTCTGGCCGTTAGGGATGGACGAAGTAAGAGCGGACCGCATTCAGTCGGAGCTGGTCCCCGAAGACCTAGATAGGTTCGTGGCCCGGTACCACCTTCCCGAAGCCTGCAACGTTACGCTCCCGGGGCCTGAGGAGAGGATGTCCCATCCTCCTTCAGGGAAGGTCGCCATTAATGAGGACATCCTTCGGGCTGGGTTCCGCTTTCCCCCCTCGGACTTAGTCGTGCAGGTGCTTCGAGGTTTAAGAGTGGCGCCGACGCAACTGGTGTCGAACTTATGGCGTACCCTGACGGCCTTCCAGGTTCTCTGCCGCATGCACGAGGTTCCCGCCACCCTGAATGTCTTTTGGAAATGCTACGGCCTGAACGGCCACCCCCGGGACAGAGGGTGGTGGTGCTTTGCGGCGCGGCGAGGGTGCGGCCTCGTCAAGGAGGCTCCTTCCTCCATTCATGGCTGGAAGGAGCGTTTCTTTTTCATCGACGTAGATCCCTCTTGGGGAATCGGGACAACCTGGGAGACGCCGATGAAGTCCCCGATCGGCCTATCGAGGTTGTCAATGGAGGAGTCCGATGGCGTCGCCGTTTTGAGGGGGTTAGTTGTCGAGGGCCGGCTCCCCCCGGTGGCTCGCCTTATTTCCGAGGATGCCTTGGTGAACGTCGGTCTGAGCTCGGTCCCCGCCGACCGTGAGCCCGCCATCACTTCTTCTTTTTTAGCTCTTTTCTCCTCTTTCGTTTCTTCTTTCCATCAGCTTCTCAGTTTCTAACCATCTCGTTCTTTTTGCAGAAATCGACGACGTCATGCAGTCGGACAGGGCAATGGCTGTTAGTAGGGCGTCCCTACTGGAAGCGGTCCGGAGGAAGAAACGGACTCCTCCGAGCGGGGTCCCACCGGCGAAGAAGCCCCGCCAGCAGGCGACTCCGACGCCGACAGACGGGTCTGGGCCTACCGATCAGGGGGACGCTGCGGGCTCGGACCGACAGTTGGCGCCGTATCAGCCCTCCGGTGATGAGACTACCGCTTTTCCGGAGGTGTCATCCGGGCGCGCCCGAGACGGCCGGGTCGGACGCGGTCGGTCCCCAGCCCGGCCTTCAACTCGGTCGGCCTCGGATGATACGAGGAGGGGCGCGCCGAGGCCTCGGCCGAGCGGGACTCTGTCGATTTCTGGCGCGGCCCCCGCCCCGAGCACGGTCGGCATGACTCTCCCTCAAGCAATGGGTAAGGGTAAGGCCGCAGAACCACCGTCCGGCTCCGGGGCGAAGTCGGGGTCGGCCTTCACTTTCGCCGGCGCCCGAAACCTCATCGAGACGGTGCTGCTGGAGGGTGACCGTAGGCAGGTCCGGCAGATGAGGATCCCTGAAGTCGGAGCTGCCAGCTGCGTCTGCCTCATGTCGGTGAGTGTTCTTTTGGTCGCTTTCGTCATTTATAGGCTCTATTGATCCCCGTCTGACGCTCTCATTTTTCCTGTCTCTTAGCTCGCCCAGTACATGATCCGTCTGGAGGAGAGACACGAGGAACAGGCGAGGCTCCTGGCGAAGGCCGAGAGCCGACTGAAAGCTGGAGAGGAGGGAGGCCAGGCTGCGGCTGGGAGAACGACCAGGGACCTCGAGACGAGGCTCCAGGTGGCCGAAGAGCGGGCACTCGGCTTCGCCGCCCTCGAGAGGCAACTGTTGGAGGCTCAGGAGCAACTCAAGGTTGCCTCGGGTCTCGAAAGCGAGATCAGGAAGGCGGAGGAGCGAGCCGAAAAGCAGTCCCGGAAGGCTGCCGACTTCCGGGAGAGGTGGGAGAAGGCCCAGCAGTCGGCCGACAACGCCCGCAACCGAACCCGATCTCTTGAAGGCAAGATGGCCGAATTGGAGTTGGCCTTGGAGGAGACTCGTGCGAGCAACCAGGAGCTTCATTCGCGCCTGGAGGAGGCTGAGGCTGCTCGCGTCGCTGCCGAGGCGAAGCACGTGGAGGCTCGGGCCGATCTGCTGAGGGTCTCCTCCGAGGCGGACGAGCGGATTGTGGCGAAGGTCATGGAAGCGAAAGCTCAGATTACGGAGCGAGCGGAGGCGGCGCTGGCCGAGAAGAGCACAGAAATCGGGCGTCAGGCGGTACAGGCCTATCGTCAGTCCGCCGAGTTCATCCGTGACATGTCGGATGCGGGGTCCGACTCCTTTGCCCTAGGCTTCGATGAAGGCCTGGCAAGGGTGTCCACTAAATACCCCAGAATTGACCTGAGTGGGGTCTCCCTCCTCGACTCCCCTCCGATGCCATTGCCTGCCGGTTCTCCAACCGTCTCCCTACCCTTCGCGGACGTGCTCGCCGTTCCCGATCTAGGGGTTCCTCCAAGCTGACCCTCTGTACTTTTTCTTTGTTCTTTTCTTTGTATGTTGGCGTTTTGCCATGTTGTATGGGTCTCGGCCCTGATGCAACGAAAGTTAATGCAAACAAAGTGTTTCCTCATTTCACTTTCGTCCTTCCTCTTTTTAACTCTTGATAGCGTCTCGCCGACTCCTGACTCTTGAAGTTCCTCCGGCACTAGGCCAGGCATCCGAGGGTTAGGCCCCAGGAAATCCTTCCGGCGCTAGGCCAGGCATCCGAGGGTTAGGCCTCAGGAAATTCTTCCAGCGCTAGGCCAGGCATCCGAGGGTTAGGCCTCAGAAAATTCTTCCGGCGCTAGGCCAGGCATCCGAGGGTTAGGCCTCAGAAAATTCCTCCGGCGCTAGGCCAGGCATCCGAGGGTTAGGCCTCAGGAAATTCTTCCGGCGCTAGGCCAGGCATCCGAGAGTTAGGCCTCAGGAAATTCTTTCGGCGCTAGGCCAGGCATCCGAGGGTTAGGCCTCAGAAAATTCTTCCGGCGCTAGGCCAGGCATCCGAGGGTTAGGCCTCAGGAAATTCCACTCATTGGTCGGCCAAGGCTGGCGCAAGCCGAGGCGACCGGTCGGGGCTTCAGGCTAGTCTGCTCCTGGGATGATCATCGGGTTAGCCTGGCATCCGAAGGCCGAGCTTCGGGGAATTCCGCTCGTTGGTCGGCTAAGGCTGGCGCAAGCCGAGGCGACCGGTCGGGGCTTCAGGCTAGTCTGCTCCCGGGATGATCATCGGGTTAGCCTGGCATCCGAGGACTGAGCCTCGAGAAATTCCGCTCGTTGGTCGGCCAAGACTGGCGCAAGCCGAGGTGACCGGTCGGGGCTTCAGGCTAGTCTGCTCCCGGGATGATCATCGGGTTAGCCTGGCATCCGAGGGCCGAGCCTCGGGGAATTCCGCTCGTTGGTCGGCCAAGGCTGGCGCAAGCCGAGGCGACCGGTCGGGGCTTCAGGCTAGTCTGCTCCCGGGATGATCATCGGATTAGCCTGGCATCCGAGGGCCGAGCCTCGGGGAATTCCGCTCGTTGGTCGGCCAAGGCTGGCGCAAGCCGAGGTGACCGGTCGGGGCTTCAGGCTAGTCTACTCCCGGGATGATCATCGGGTTAGCCTGGCATCCGAGGGCCGAGCCTCGGAGAATTCCGCTCGTTGGTCGGCCAAGGCTGGCGCAAGCCGAGGCGACCGGTCGGGGCTTCAGGCTAGTCTGCTCTCGGGATGATCATCGGGTTAGCCTGGCATCCGAGGGCCGAGCCTCGGAGAATTCCGCTCGTTGGTCGGCCAAGGCTGGCGCAAGCCGAGGTGACCGGTCGGGGCTTCAGGCTAGTCTGCTCCCGGGATGATCATCGGGTTAGCCTGGCATCCGAGGACCGAGCCTCGGGAAATTCCGCTCGTTGGTCGGCCAAGGCTGGCGCAAGCCGAGGTGACCGGTCGGGGCTTCAGGCTAGTCTGCTCCCGGGATGATCATCGGGTTAGCCTGGCATCCGAGGGCCGAGCCTCGGGGAATTCCGCTCGTTGGTCGGCCAAGGCTGGCGTAAGCCGAGGCGACCGGTCGGGGCTTCAGGCTAGTCTGCTCCCGGGATGATCATCGGGTTAGCCTGGCATCCGAGGGCCGAGCCTCGGAGAATTCCGCTCGTTGGTCGGCCAAGGCTGGCGCAAGCCGAGGTGACCGGTCGGGGCTTCAGGCTAGTCTGCTCCCGGGATGATCATCGGGTTAGCCTGGCATCCGAGGGCCGAGCCTCGGGGAATTCCGCTCGTTGGTCGGCCAAGGCTGGCGTAAGCCGAGGCGACCGGTCGGGGCTTCAGGCTAGTCTGCTCCCGGGATGATCATCGGGTTAGCCTGGCATCCGAGGACTGAGCCTCGGGGAATTCCGCTCGTTGGTCGCGCGCCTATCACTTGCCGCTCGACGGGATTTCTCCGTGGCCAGCTGCGATCGTATTTCTCCTCCTCTCGACGCGTCGCCTGGGGAACACCAGAAGGCTATTAAATGCTAATTGAGGCGTTACCTGGGAAATCGGATCGGCCAGTTGCTGCTTGCGAGGAGTGCCAGTTAAGCGGCCGCGATACGCGCGTTCTTCGAGGCGGATGCGCCTGGGCGCGTGCGGAGATACGTGTGCCGTGGGATACACGCCGCCCGGAGTGTCCTGCATGAAGAATGCAATTAAGGAGAACGACGCTTAGGAGGTCGTGGGAGGATACGCCTCGAGAGCCGGAACGGCTCCGGATTCGATGCGCCCGCATTTATTGGAGCCACCCGCATCGGAACGACCGGGGGGCCACAGTTTGGCTATAAATATAAGTGCGGGTGCGGTGGAGCCTGCCAAGCCGGAGCTGTTCAGGTTGCCATGGATCGTGGACCTCCTCTCCGGTGTGTGGCTGGAAAGCCCCTGCCGGAAGAACGGGAGGTGCGCCCCTCGCGACTTCCGCCAACTAGCCGTTTCATCTGGGATCAACGGGGAGATTCTCCCCGGTGGAACTCCGCTCTAGGCGTTTCATCCGGGATCACATCCCCCCTCTTTTCCGTCCCACCTCCCGATTGAGCTCTGCGCCAGACGCTTCATCCGGGATCGCGCCTCCTCGCGCTCTTCTCCCTTGTATTCCTTCCCTCCCCTTCTCTTGGGGAGGGCCGGAATATCCTTTGGAGGTGGCGTTCCTCTAGGAGCAGTGTGAACTCCTTCTTCGTCCACTTCTTCTTTGTCCGCGCCGGCTCTTCGTCTTTTGCGTGAGGCGTCGATGGCGCCTCCGGAGAGAAGCACCCACGCCCGGTGGGATTGCAGCTGCTTCGGGTGGAGGGTTCGGGATCCCGGATCTTCAACTCTACGGAGTCCCCACCTCTTCCTTACTTTCTTTGCTCCCCAATCCCCCTCTGGGAATTCTTTGTAATCACACGAACACGCCATTGTGACCAGGAATTATTGAAATGAAAAGGACTATACATTTTTTGAACTGTCTTTCTGGCTTTGTCTTTCTACTGGTAATACACCCGTAGGTTAGCAGAATTCCAGCTCCTTGGAATTTCTCGACCATCTAGGGCCTCCAACTGGTAGGAGCCAGGTCGGTTTACCCAGCGAACCCTATACGGGCCTTCCCAATTTGGTGCCAGCTTCCCACCTTCCGCGGGTTGAGATGCTTTGGCTCGCCTTAGCACCAGATCTCCGATTCTGAAAAGTTTTGGTCGGACCTTGGAGTTATAATATCGGGCCACCCTCCGCTGATACATCGCCATCCGAACCTGCGCCATTTCCCTCGCTTCTTCCAAGAGGTCCAAGTTTCCTCGGAGTTGCTCCGAATTGGCCTCGGGTCGGTGCGTAGCCACCCGGGGTGAGGGGAGTCCGAGCTCCACGGGGACAACCGCTTCCGTGCCATAGGTTAGGCTGAAAGGCGTCTCCCCGATAGGGGTCCGATGCATGGTCCGATACACCCAAAGGACGTTCTCGAGTTCTTCGACCCAAGCTTGCCCCGTCCGACCGATTCGCGCCTTAATTCCATGGAGGATTGTCCGGTTTGTCACCTCGGCCTCACCGTTGGTTTGGGGATGCGACACAGATGTGAACCGATGCTCGATCCCGAATTCCTCGCAGAAGTCACGGAAATGCTTGTTGTCGAACTGTCGACCATTATCCGAGATGAGGACCCGGGGTACCCCAAATCGGACAATGATGTTTTTCTTCACGAACTTTCGGACTTGCACCTCCGTGATGGTGGCCAGCGGCTCTGCCTCCACCCACTTGGTGAAGTAGTCGATTGCAACAATCAAGAATTTCCGCTGGGCGGAAGCGATGGGGAATGGTCCGAGGATATCCATTCCCCACTGTGCGAAGGGCCAGGGGGCGGTGATTGGTGCCAAGGGGACAGAAGGGACTCTCTGGACGTTGGCGTGGCGCTGGCAGGCGTCGCATTTCCGTACATGATCCTTTGAGTCCTCCAACAAGGTAGGCCAATAATAGCCTTGCCTCATGATCTTGTGCGCCAAGGACCTAGCCCCCGAGTGCGATCCGCAGACGCCCTCATGGACTTCGCCGAGGACGTAGGCCGCCTCCGAGGGGCGGAGGCACCTTAAGAGGGGGGCGGTAAACGAGGTCCGATACAGCCTCCCTTCATAGAGTACGTAGTGGGCAGACTTCCTGACAAGTCGCCGAGCTTGATCTTCGTCTTCAGGGAGGATCCCTTCGGCGAGGTAGGCGACGAGCGGGTGTTGGGAATTGTATCTTAAATGTCAATCGTCAGCATATTGATGATTGAATTGTAAATAAATTGACAAATTAATAAAGTATTATTTGGCATTATTCATCATTTCATCTTCAAATGAACTCTTATATGATGAAGTCTTTAGGACTTATGTTATGATAAAGGAGGATTTATCTTTGAGTCCTTAAACTTGTTCACGACCAAATGATATGTTGTTACTAGGACGACAACATTATCGAGATTAGGTCGTTGTGTGACATATACGTTGGTTGTCCTCTTAACCAAGGAGTGTGGAGACACTGGTATGCCATACAGGTGAAGTGTAGGAGTACATTTCACTGAACGTGACCAATTCCGGAACGCTCTACTGTCGAGAGATGTTCCGAGTGGATATGGGTATAAGTTTGGCCCTCTGACCTGAGACCGCAACCTGTGACTAGCAAGCAACTCACTGTACTTTGGTACCGGACTACCTGAATTTCTAATTCAGTGACGGAAGGTCACTGGGTGCAGTCAAGTACTTGCGTAGTCAGTTGTGAGTCAAGATGGAATTGACCCCTCCTGCAAACAGGAGATAATGTCTTGTGACTAATTTAGCAAAACCTTGGCCAGGGTAATCTCAGTGAGGAGTCACGGGATATCTAAAGTTAATCACATAATGGATGTACTAATTATAGGGTTGACAGTGAGCTCTAAGTCATCCTGGCATTAAGAGTCAAAGGGATTGAATTATACAGTAACCATAGTTCAGGGTTCCAGAATATTTGCTTCGCATATATTCGGCCTATTCGGACGTCGGGTACCATTGCTAGATGGTCACATCGATTAGTGTAGGAAGTCGTTCCTATACTACCGGCTTAGGTTCGAACCTATGAGGTCACACGCATAGAAGATTCCTGATTGATCAAGAAGGCTGATGAATGATTAAGAATCATTCAGGGGTAATTTGGTCAATTCGATTGGCAAATTATCTTATAAAATAATTAAAGTAATTATCGGAGGATTAATTAGTAATTAGATTGCTAATGAACTCAATTGGATTGAGTAATTAGACTAAGAATGAGCCAAATTGAATTAGATTCAATTCTGGGCTCAATCAGGGTTTTTGACCTGATTGGATTAGGTCTGAATCAAGAGGACTTAGGTTGACCAAATTAAATTAGATTAAATTTGTGCTTAATTAGGGATTGACCTAATTGGATTAGGTTCAACCCATGGTAATTGAATCATTCTAATTGTTAGGATTTAATTAAATTAAATGGGTTTGATCTGAAACTATTCGGATCTTGAAATCCACTTGTCACATATCCATGCATGGCGCCATAAATTAATTTTTAATATGATTAAAAATTAATTTAATTTATTTAATGGTGCCATGGGACACTTGGCAACATCAGGGACCTCTTTCATCATTAGATGGGTCGAAATGGAGAGATAAATTCATGAAAAGAATTGGATAAGATCAAATTCTCTCTCTTCATGACATATGCCATCCTTATCTTTATCTCACTTCTAATTAAGGTTGAATTTCGAATTTAATCACCACAAAATCACCACGTGACCCTCTAATCTGATTAGGGGCATGGGAATTTCGAAATTGAAAGAGGAAAGTGGCAACATGATGAATGGTTTAGATTAGATCAAGCTTCATCATGTAATGGCACATGAACTTGAATTTTGAATTCAAAATTCAAAACCCCACAAAATCCTCCACAAATATGGGATGGTTGGCATGAAGTTAGGTAGGAGAGCAACATTAAAAGGACCTCCATCATCTGGTGGTCGAATTCAAGGAAAAAAGAGAGAAAAAGAAGAGGAAAAAAGGGAAAAGAAAAGAGAGGAACCCTAGTTCATGCATGGAAAAATTCTGCATTCAATCTAGCTGACTTCTTCCTCCTCTAAGTCCATCGCGCCATTAGTGTTAGGAGTCCCTGATAAGAGTCTTTAGATCAGATCTAAGTCCTCTTCAATCCCTTTAAACCTTTCCTCCAAGTTCTTCCAAGAAGGCAGATCAAAAGTTGATAGTGTTTGGAAGATCAAATTTCAGCCTCAAGAAATTCTGCGCAAGCTAGCACTTCCGCAGGATTGGATCTCTTCAGGAACTTCGCGTGGACTTCTCGTAGAGGCCATTCGTGTACGTGGCTGCGAAGTCGAGGATCAGATCCACAAGTTTCATCCATCATAAAAGGTATTAATCCTACATTAATCTTTTATTATGGTGTCAAGATCTAGGTCTGATTCCCCGAGGTTTTACCCTCTTTTGGGGCTCCTCACGGAGATATCTCCAGAATCCATTCAATGGATATTCGGAGATTAATCAGAATAGAGTTCTTAAGTTTCAGATCTGATAGTTAATCATGCATGAAAGTTTTAGCATAATTGTTTAAACGATTCCGGCATAATCCTATGTGTTCTTAAGGTGCTGATTTCTAGATTTGATCTTGTAAGCATGCATGAATTAAATTGTTTGATTCGATTTTTCCGCTGCATTTTAAAACTTAAAAAAAACTACGTATGGCTTGATCCCCCTTATGAAGGGGTACGTAGGCAACCCGATCAGGTTCAGCCATGGTTTTAAAAAAAAAAAAATCCGCATGCTTAACACCGAAGAACCTAGGATTCATTTTCAGTGGTATCAGAGCCAGGTTCATGCTTAAACTTTTATGTTTTAATTCTTGTAATTAAATCTGAAATCATGAGCATGCTTAGATTAGATCTAAAGTATTTTTTATGATTGATTTAATTGCTGATTATGCATGATTAACTAGATCTGAAATTTTGAATGCATATGATGCATGTTTGTGTTAAGATTTGTAACATAAATAAATCTGAAATCATAATATTGTTTAGATTAGATCTAAATAAAATTTATGATTCATATGATCTCTGATTTTAATGAACAAATCAGATCTGAAAATAAAAGTGAAAAAACAAATACATAAGATGTATGTTGTTTGTATTAATTCATGTTGTTATGTATATGTGATGCATGAACATTAAATATAATGACTTAAACATGAATTTAATCTGATTACATGTGATTAATTACAAAAACTCAGATCTGAAAATATGTTTTAAGAACTGAAAGATTGTAATTAATATGTAATTAAAAAGAAATATGCAATGATCAAAACTTTCATAAGTCTAAACTTAATTGAGAATTAAGTGTTATGAAATAGAATTGTAACTCAATTAATTGACATTGCATAATTCTTTGGGCATATGGGTTAGCTTGAATCAAGTTCCTAGGATTGGGTTAGACCTAAGGTTAGAATCATACATGGACAAATAGAATTAATTGATCAAATCTAATTAAGTAGTAACTAGATTAGGTCAAGAAAATTCTAGATCAATTTACAATAGTTGTAGATGGATCAAGTCCATGTCTTTGATTAGACCAAGATGGAACTTGATTTAGGCTCAGAGGTGTAGCCCGAGTCATTTGAGTAATCAAATCGAAATTGATTAACCAGTCGGTGTCTAAGGTAAGTTTGGCAGTTTTGACCGGTGGTTTTTAATTGGGAGCTACTCGCTGATTCGTCTTTGCCGAGTTAATGGCATATCCCTTCCACCGATCTCACTTACCTGGCCGACATGGTCAATCACATTTTGATTGGATCACTTAATGATTCGAGTTAGCCCATGCCTATAAGGAAAATCAGTTTGACTGATTTAGGTGTCTCCTTAACCGGTTTGAGTCTAATCTGATTTGGTGAAGTCAGTGGGAGAAATTAGACTAACCGGATCTTCTCATCTATCCTAATTATGAAATCCTCTAAAATTATTAGGTCCTTAAAATGAAATGGTTATGGGGATAACTAGGTCATAGCCTCCCATTAAGTTGGGTGATAATGGGTCCAATGTTTTGATAATTATTGGAGGCGCGACACGCCTGGTACTTATCAAGCATTGGAATTGTCATTCAATATATGATGAGTTAAGTGTACCTTCAATAGGCGGTCAGGTGAGCCGAGCCACACTCGGGCTTGGTCGTCTATTAGTTGATTAGACTTAACCCTATCATTTAATGGTTGGACCTGACTAGGGTATTCGGTGGAGGCGCCACACGCCTGCCGAAGAACCTAGGGCAAAATTATCACTAGAAGTTGCTTGGTGAAGCAACTGGTTTAGAACCTACCAATAGGTGCATATGGGTTAGCCGAGCCACACTCGGGCCTATATGCGATCTATTGGGTTCTAGTGCCCACAAAAGAATTAGGAGTAATTTTTCGAATTGGAGGTAGAGGCTACCAATTTGTATAAAATAGTGGAAGTATCTTTAGACTAAAGTCCAAGTCTACTGTGTTTAGTCAATTCATATACTAATAGCCAAATTTTCTTTTATGTAGAAATGGCCACAAGTTTGTCACTTCGCTCATTATTGGATAATGACAAGTTGACTAGTCCCAACTTCAATAATTGGTATAGAAAGCTGAAAACTCAGCATAGTCAGACCAAAAGGATTAAGGATGACCAAAGTCAGGCAGAATGCTTCTATTGTAAGAAGCAGGGGCATTGGAAGAGGAATTGTCCTCAGTACCTTACCTCACTTCACCCGAACAGGCTAAGCAAGAGAAAAGGGCAATCAGTTGCTGATCAAGGTATTTATATGATAACACCTTGTAATTTCTCTATATGTGATAATTCAACCTGGGTATTAGATACTGGAAGTCCGTTTAATATATGCAATTCATTGCAAGGACTTCAGGTCAATGAGAGATTTGAAAACAGCGAGAGATTCCTGAATGTTGGAGATGGAAGATGTTGCCCAGTAGATACAACCCAAGAGGGGGGGTTAATTGGGTCTTTTAAAACTTTTATGCTACTTCTAAAACTTTTTGATTAACTATGCTAAGTTGTAGTGAAAGTTAAACTAAGCAAGGGTTTGATGTATAGACTTCGACTTGATTAAATATGCTTGCAACTAAAGGATGTGCGGATAAGAATTAAGCAAGCAATTTATCTAAGTAAGTAAGTGTGTTAGACAATAACTAGAGGCATTACAAATACAAAGGACATATAGTGGTTCGGTGCACCCCAGCACCTACATCCACTCCCCAAGACCTCTTGGGAATTTCACTATAATCCTACCGATTACAGCCGGTTGTTTTACAAGCTCACAACCCAACTTGTTGTTTTACGAGCGCACAACGAACTCGGTCGGTTTTCCCAGGCTCACCGACTAGAACCAACCCCGATTGTTTTCCCGGGCTCACAATCAAACCCTTACACGTTGGTTTTACCCTCGGCTCACCAACAAACCTAAACCCCGTTGGTTTTCCCTTTGGCTCACCAACAAACCTTAATCCCGTTGGTTTTCCCTTTGGCTCACCAACAAACCTTACACCGTTGGTTTTCCCTTTGGCTCACCAACAAACCTTTAACCCCTTGATTCAATCCCTTGATTGAATCAAGTTACAAGATATTAAAACAAAGAATAAAAACAAATCAAAGCTTCTTAAACAAGCAGATATGACAATATAAACAAATAGAGTAAAGAGAAGCCCTCAAACGAGTTTTGAAGATGGAGGAGCTCGGCTTCTTCTTTACTTGATCCTCCTCTGATTTGGCATGAAGTAGAGGATCCCCGAGGCAGCACACGGATGGAGAGGAAGCTTTTGGATTCACTTGGATGCTCTTCTTCTCTCTATTTCGTTTTGGATGGCCCTTTTGTGCTTATGGGAGATTTCCTTTGTAATCTCTTTGAGATCTCTTTCCTAGATGATCTCTCCCACTTCCATGAGTTCTCCCCTAGCTCTCTTCTTGTTTTTATAGCTTTAGATGGCGTGGAAACAAGAATATAGCCATTAGAGACAAAAATAGAGCCGTTGGACACAGTCTGCACTTCCTGACAATATTACCGTTGGGATCGGAGTCGACTCGCGCGATCAGGAGTCGACTCGCCTGTTGCAGGAGTCGGCTCGTGCTTTACTGGAGACGACTCGGCCACTGTTCCAAATTTGAATTAAAGTGCATGCCTTGACTGGGAGTCGACTCGGCTTAACCTGGAGTCGACTCGCCAACTTCTGGAGCTGACCTGGCAATTTCGGAGTCGGCTCATCCACTGAAGTCCGTGGATCCAATTTTGAATTTTGTCCTCTCGAGTCGACTCGACTGTCCTGGGAGTCGACTCGAATCTCAGAGCCCGAACTCCCGATCCTCTGTCTTTTGGCTCGTCCAGTCTTGGAGTCGACTCGAACTTCCTTGGAGTCGACTCGGCTCTCAGTTTGCGAAACACAGCCTTCTGCCATCTTGGTGTAGCGCTGCCTTGGAGTCGACTCGAGCTGTCTGGGAGTCGACTCGAATCTCAGAGGCAGTAACTTGGTTTTCTGTCTGTTGATGGTCGCGGAGTCTCGGAGTCGACTCGTGCAATGCGGGAGTCGACTCGAATCTCAGAGTCCCAAAAATGCTCTCTGACTTTTTCCTTGTGTTCCGCTGAGAGTCGACTCTTGCTTTCTTTGGAGTCGACCTACCAACCATCGGAGTCGACTCGCGTTCCACTAGAGTCGACTCGAATCTCAGACCCGAAAACTGCTCTCTGACTTTTCTGCCTGTGACTCCTAGGAGTCGACTCATACTTCTCCGGAGTCGACTCGGTAAACATTGGAGTCGACTCGAATTCCTCAGGAGTCGACTCGAAGACTATTCTTTTGAATTTTTTCCTTTGATTTTACTCCTCCAATTTGAATCCTTTGAACTTTAAGCTTGGGCCAATAAATTGTAGCTTTCTTCCAACTTGAGAGCTTTGGAGGCCTTCTTGTGTTCTCCCAACTTGCTATGTTCTTTGCAAAATAAATATTTTTCTCCTTGCAACATAAACATTAGTATCTATACTTCAAGGTTTTGTGATCATCAAAATCAATCTATGAATCAATCTTTCGGTCATCAATCTCCCCCTTTTTGATGATGACAAAACTTGGAGTATATGCAATATAAAAGATATTGATTTCTAGAAGTAATACATAGCTAAGTTGCATGAAGTAGAAAACATATATATGTAAAAACATACTTCATGATAATGCTTTAGATTTAATCAGCTTAACACAATTAACATATTTTAAATTTTAAGCTGATTTGTATTCAATTCAAAGTAATAAAGCATTATTAGTATATATAGCATATACTTAGATATTTCTCCCCCTTTTTGACAACATCAAAAAGATAGTGAAACATTAAGCACAAAGATCAGAGCAGAACACATCGAGTGTGAATTCAAGAGGTTTTCTAATTTGATACCACAGATAGTTTTCTAATCAAGTGTAGGTGGAATCTTTCTTAGGTTAATTCAAGACATGAGTGGAAATCTAACCTCTTCAATAAGTATGAAAGCTTGTTCATTTAAGACCTTTTGCCCAATCTATTAAGTATTTTGAGAGCAATTTAATTAAGTTTCAGAGTAAAAGATCAAAACTTATATATGTGAAAGACATATCATCATGTTGGATCATTAATTCTTCTATGACTTCAAAGTTCTTCTATGATAATAAGAGCATTGGAGCACAAATACCAAAATATGAAATCATGCAATTTTTGATACATCTTAGAGCTCTTTTAAAGACTTTCTTTTATTTCTTTAGAGAGTAAGCACAATTTGATACATAAAAATATGAATTGGCACACAATTTAAGTTCTAAAGATCAAGTCAATTAGGACTTATTAGTGAATATCAAAATAGGTTTTCTAAAAGATGCTCAAGAAAATTTTACACGTTATTCTCCCCCTTTTTCATTAAGTTAGAGGCTCTTTAAGCTCAACTTGCAATTTGGTTCATGATTTATGCATAAGATATACTAACCAAATAACACGCCTCAAGGTGTATCATAAAGATTTTCAGATTAAATTTCAGATGATACATATTAGAGAGTATTAGGATCATTTTTCATTTTGTATTCTTCCTCTCTCCTTTAGTTATAGATATACGCGATTAAGTTCCGTGAGACCTCTCCTTCTGAAATTTTCTTTCTCCCCCTCTATTGATCATTCCATTTAAGAGTTTAGAATTTGAAGATAATGTTCAATAAAATTGTCAATCTCAAAAATATATTTTCTATAAGTTTCAGCTCATTTTCATAAGACTCAAGGTTTGAGATAAGACAGCCTTTATAGAACTCATCTCAAGGTATAAACTCATTATATAATTAAAGCAAGTCGTGCAATATAAGGAGGTTCATTAAAAACAATCCATAAAAAAGATACTGAATATCTGAAGCTCCCCCTCAAAAGATGCATTCTTCTTTAATCATTCTTTTCTATTGTTGAATTTCAGATTTTAATGATAAACGTGAATAAGACTGAAATTCTATGATATCGAGAATGTAGAGTAATCTAGTATTATTCAAAATTTGTGGCAATTACTCTTTCTAATCCTTCAAGAACAAGTTATGCTTTCTCTTAATCTTAGAGAAAATGTATAGAAATATTAAACAGAAAATGATTCATTTTAAGCTCAGTTTCTTTCAAAAGCATTTACATTTTCTTTCTCATAGAATCATTTGAGTGAGCTGAAATATTTCTAGCTTTAAGATCATTCACTCTATATATATTCTGATGGAAGTCTTGAAGAATGTAGGAGAGAAAAACATATAGATGATCATTGAGGTATATAGATTTATAGAACTCAATTACTTAATCACAGTTTTTCAGCAATGTATACATGAAACACAATAAATCCCTTTTTAATATCAAAATAAAATTATATATTTAGAAATTTTTATTTGCAATCAAGATCATCGAAAGACACATCATTTGGACCAATATTGGTACACTGTAAGGATAAGAAATGATATGTTTCAGATGCGTATCGGGTCAAACAATCAAGGCATCAGAATTATTCTATTTTTCTTAAACTGTAGTTTTTATATAGGAATCATATTGAGTTTAAAAATCAGATTCTGAATTTTATAAAGATTTTCAATAGAGGCTTTTAAATCATGATTTGAGATATGTATCTTTCACATTGAAGCTCATCTTAAATCACTAAGATTGAAAACACATATTTCAATAACATTAGAGCACTTTCAGAATCTTTATATTTAATATTAAGTTTCGATACACAATGGAGGATAATTTAATAAGTATTAGGACATTATGTATCAAAGTTAGGCAAGTAGAAAGATAGATCAAGATTAATTCATTCTGCCTAAATAGAGATATCTTTCTCTTCTCCTTTTTACAAATTTATTTAACTTTCAGATTTTAAAGATGATTGTGAACGACAAATCTGAAATTTCTTTTCAATAATACCCAAAAATTTATGCAGTATTTCAAACATTCAATTAAATTATCTAAGCATGGAGCATTACAAAATATTGAGAACCCATAATTCAAAACATCATTCCACATGCAACATATATTATGTGTTAAGTCATGCATTAAGAACAAGCATGTCAAGGATCAAAATCAATTCTTTTCAAATAAACTCCCCCTATTTAAATATAATCTTGCATTGATTTCATCCTTAAGGTGTGTTTCCAAGTGACAAAGAAATTGAATTGATTCTTCTTATATATTTTCATTTACTTTGTCTTTCATTTTTACTTTCTTATGCTCTATACTGTATTTGCTCCCTATCCGGTGGAGTTGGAAGGGGCACGAGGTACTACCACTAGCCTCCCTCTTGTGCCGTCCCTAATATGCCCTACACCGAATAGTTGGGTCAAATAGTGCCGGGTACTACCACTAGCCTCCCCATTGGCACCATCCCTATGATGAGCAATATAGAAAGGTTAAAATGTTTACTTCAAACTCTCCCTGTTTGAGTGTAATTAATTATAGATTTTATCCCTTCCAAATGTGCCGAATATATTATGCTTGTTTTGCTTTTCCTTAAGATTGAAGTACTTGCCTTTGCTCAGATTTTTCATCTCTTGAACAATGTCCATTTTCTTTTCTTTATCTCTCTCTCTTTTTGTTATTCTCAAGTAATCTACATGAAAGAGCAGAATAAAGAAATAATGAAATGTATCGTATAGAGGTATATCATGCAAACACTATTTTCATTATGCCCAAGAATTCGTAGCTTCTCACAAGTCATTCTAAATCAGAGTTTTAATCATATACTTGTGTATTTCATGGTTATGATACAGCCATAGAAATATTTTAGATTGAGCAAACCATGAAATAATTTCTAAAAGTATAAGTCAGTCAATACACATATAGACATGATATCAAAAATTAATAATTAAAGAATTTAATCATGCCATAATAGGATTTAAGTTATTGACTTTGCTCAATTAATTTGTGAGAAAGGTATCTAAAATTACCTATTCATTATATGTTCTTCAAGCCAAACTAGATTTCTTATGTGTGAACTTTTGGCTGAAGAAGATCCTCTCTCTTGTTTGCATGTGAATGTTTAGTGTATCTTACATGAAGATATCCTTCAAGTTGAAATTTCTCATTTTTCTTTCTTGAAGGAAGGTCATTAGTTTCTTTAAGATACAAAGCATTCATCCAACATATATATATATTTTTAATTAGATGACTCAATATGAGATATGACAATAGTTGCATGTTGAGTCACTTTACTCAAGAGATTTCCTAAATATAAGCAAGCACATATCACTTGAACTAAAGAGATAGATTCATTAACCAAGATAGTTCAAGGACAAGCATGTGAGGCAATAGACAGATTTATCAAGGTCAAATCAATTTAGTTTAGATTCTATTTGCTTAAGATAATTATCAATAAGATGTGTTAACTAAGTTTTAATCAACTTATCTTAAACGTTTGTTTGTATCAAAATTTAGATTATGACGTATTTGTTATCAATAAAATATGATTAATTAAAGTTAGATTGAAGTCTTGCACAAGGTCACATAATGAGCATACAATCTGGTCTACTAGCTGTATGATAAAATAATTATTCTATCATGCTTCAATACAGCTTTAAACAATAGATCTACTTTGCTCATCCTTTACAATTTCTACAAGATGGGGTCATAGATATACCTTCTTCACGCCAATCTTCTATAGGAGTTTTCTTGTGGACTAACGTTGGTCAATGAAGATCCCCTTTCCTGTTTGTCTTAATTTGGAGTTTGAGAGAAGATGTTAATTCATTCATCATACGTATTTCAAACTCTCCTTGCATGAGCTAAGTAAAGTCTTCATATAACTCTTTATTAGTAGAACCAAAAATGATGTCATCAATGTAAACTATGAGCAAGTAAGATATCACAAATTCTTCTTTTTGATGCAAAGATTTATCACTATTACTTTCTATCAAAAAGGTTGCTTAAGCTTTTGTATCATGCTGTTGATGCTTGTTCCACATTATATATTGCTTTAACATATTTATAATGAGTGTTTTCAAATATGGTGGTTATTTTTCATAGATCTCCTTTTTAATGAAGTAACCACATAGGAGTGAATTCTACACATTCATTTGACAAAATATAAAGCTCATGAAGCAAGCACATGATAATGATGATCTTTTTACTTCTAATCATGCAAGAATCTTTATCAAGATCTATTTCCTCTTTTCTTGATTTAGTCTTTTTAGTAGTCATCAATTTTTCTTCATTAAGTGCATATCTGAAAAATCCAATTTTGATTCTAATTATTAACAAGTTTTCAGATTGTTATATGTAAAAGATTAACGGTATACATATATAATTTAATTTTAGTATCTTCATAATAAATCATTAGTCTCATAAGGAATAGAATGAATTAATATTTCTACAACTCGAATTTTTTCATTGAATGTTCTATATGCATTGCTTGATGAATGATATCCAAGGATAGAAGTATCTTTATCAGATTTGGCATTACTTTTCTAGAGAACATATCAAGCATAACATGTACGACTGAAAAATATGGAAGATACGCAATAGTTCATTTTCTATTTTTCAGAAGATCACAAGAAGTTTTCATCAAAAATAGATCTAATAGAAGTCATATGTATGACAAGTATTGATGATAGCTTTTAAAAAATCATTTAAGTAGATGACTATCATACAACATTGCCTTTTTCAATTCTTCAAAGATTTTATTAATCCTATTTTACTTATAGTGTTCTTGGTGCTGAAATAATTGAATTTAATATTATTTTCTGTATAACTTTTATCAGGATTTTGGTTTTCAACACTGTGACATGATACTCTTTATCTTCACAGTTTGGAAACCTTTTTCATTTGAAACACTTTTACAAGATACAGAAAAATACTTCAGTTTTATTTGCCAAGAACAAATCCAATGTAAGCTTTTGAAAACTTAGAGATGGAAACAACATCTTTAGATTTAGAAATGATTTTTGGTTGTTTCCTTAGTTAGCATGCATAGCAAAACTTTGACCTTTAAGAAGATAATTTAAGTAAGCCAATGGCAAGGTCTATTGAGATTAAGTACATACTAGCATGAGTTGATTTTGTATGCTAAAGATGGTTTCTTTAATCTTGGTATTCATAGTGCATATATTCAAAAACATACCAAGTACACATTATCATATTGATGATAAATAAAAAATAATGCCATGGATAAAAATTCTTAATCAAGCAATAGAGGATTCATAGAGTTATTTTTAATGAATTAATTAATCATTTAGCAACTTATCCAATAGTGAGTGGAGCATACAAAAAAAAATGAAGTGATTTGAATATATTTTCTTTTCATACCTAAAAAAAAAAACAAATATCACTTATATCACAAAAATGATTAATACTTTCAAGTTATGTTTTAATCAACTAATAAAGTAATTTCAATACGAGAAGATGTAAGAATTACTTATTTCATTCTTTCTTTCATTTAAATCATTCTTTTTAATTACATTTTAAATTCAATTCTTTAATACATGTCTAGAGCACCCATTGTTTAGATAACATCTTTCATTAGAACCTTGGATAGCTAGACATGCTTGCTGAAAGAATAATCATATTTTCAACTTAGGAACCCAAGCTCTTTTGGGTCCTTGTAGGTTAGCTATAATTGTTCCTTTTGGAACCCATATTCTCTTAATAGCTATTTTGTCCATGAATTTATAGATTTTAGGATTACAAGGGATGTATTTCTGTATCCTCTTGTTGAATTTAACACACTTAGATCGAACATGAGTAGTAGGAAAACTTTTAATTTTCTGTTTCTTCCTTTTTGGTTCATCAAATTTGTAATGTATAGATTTAGGAACAACAGAAGAGATTTTACTTAGCTTTTGTTTATAAGAATCTGTTTTAGAGTAATTAAAAACTGTTTTAACAAACATATTCTTAAAAGGTTTTTGGGTGTACCAAGGTTGATATCCTAATGTAACTTTATCAAATTCAGCTCTTTGATTATTTATCATTAGGTTCAATTTTTCAGAGCTGAGGGTAAATCTTTCAACAACAGGTTTTAATCTGTCAACTTCTTTAGTTAATCTTCTGTTATCTTTTGAGAGTAACTCATTATTTTTCTTAAGTTTATCATGACTTTCAGTGAGAAGTTGATCTCTTTGATTTAGTTCTTGATTTTCTTTAATTAAGATTTCAGTTTTACTGGTTAGTTTCAGTTTTTCATCTATTAGAATTTGATTTTCAATCTTCAAATTTTTGTTCTTACAAATAAGTTTCTTATATTCTAAATACAAATCAGAAAAGGCATCATGGAGTTCATCAAATGTAAAATTGCTTTCAGTTTCAGCATGTACCTCTTGTGCCACCAAGCATGGATTTTCAATATGATACTGCTCTCCTTCTACACATGATGTTTCAGATTTGTTAGTGCATTCATATTTGTCTTCAAGCATATTCCATATTTCTTTAGCAGTCATGCAAGAAGATATGCAATTAAACTCATTCCTATCTAATGCACAATATAAAAGGTTCATGGCATCAGCATTCAATTGTGCTAAATCATTAAAAGTTTGAGAGAGTGTGTGAAGATCATTTATTATGATTTTCCATAAGTAATAGTTTTGTGATTGAATAAAGATGCGCATGCGTATTTTCCAATGTGTATAGTTTATGCCATTAAATAGTGGTGGTGTATCAATTGATTGTCCTTCTCCTAGAAAACTATCTATTTGAGTTGTCATGATCTTTGGCTCTAGTCGGTTAAGACTACAAATAATATTTGAGCACCTGCTCTGATACCACTTGTTGCCCAGTAGATACAACCCAAGAGGGGGGGTGAATTGGGTCTTTTAAAACTTTTATGCTACTTCTAAAACTTTTTGATTAACTATGCTAAGTTGTAGTGAAAGTTAAACTTAGCAAGGGTTTGATGTATAGACTTCGACTTGATTAAATATGCTTGCAACTAAAGGATGTGCGGATAAGAATTAAGCAAGCAATTTATCTAAGTAAGTAAGTGTGTTAGACAATAACTAGAGGCATTACAAACACAAAGGACATATAGTGGTTCGGTGCACCCCAGCACCTACATCCACTCCCCAAGACCTCTTGGGAATTTCACTATAATCCTACCGATTACAGCCGGTTGTTTTACAAGCTCACAACCCAACTTGTTGTTTTACGAGCGTACAACGAACTCGGTCGGTTTTTCCAGGCTCACCGACTAGAACCAACCCCGATTGTTTTCCCGGGCTCACAATCAAACCCTTACACGTTGGTTTTACCCTCGGCTCACCAACAAACCTAAACCCCGTTGGTTTTCCCTTTGGCTCACCAACAAACCTTAATTCCGTTGGTTTTCCCTTTGGCTCACCAACAAACCTTACACCGTTGGTTTTTCCTTTGGCTCACCAACAAACCTTTAACCCCTTGATTCAATCCCTTGATTGAATCAAGTTACAAGATATTAAAACAAAGAATAAAAACAAATCAAAGCTTCTTAAACAAGCAGATATGACAATATAAACAAATAGAGTAAAGAGAAGCCCTCAAACGAGTTTTGAAGATGGAGGAGCTCGGCTTCTTCTTTACTTGATCCTCCTCTGATTTGGCATAAAGTAGAGGATCCCCGAGGCAGCACACGGATGGAGAGGAAGCTTTTGGATTCACTTGGATGCTCTTCTTCTCTCTATTTCGTTTTGGATGGCCCTTTTGTGCTTATGGGAGATTTCCTTTGTAATCTCTTTGAGATCTCTTTCCTAGATGATCTCTCCCACTTCCATGAGTTCTCCCCTAGCTCTCTTCTTGTTTTTATAGCTTTAGATGGCGTGGAAACAAGAATATAGCCGTTAGAGACAAAAATAGAGCCGTTGGACACAGTCTGCACTTCCTGACAATATTACCGTTGGGATCGGAGTCGACTCGCGCGATCAGGAGTCGACTCGCCTGTTGCAGGAGTCGGCTCGTGCTTTACTGGAGACGACTCGGCCACTGTTCTAAATTTGAATTAAAGTGCATGCCTTGACTGGGAGTCGACTCGGCTTAACCTGGAGTCGACTCGCCAACTTCTGGAGCTGACCTGGCAATTTCGGAGTCGGCTCATCCACTGAAGTCCGTGGATCCAATTTTGAATTTTGTCCTCTCGAGTCGACTCGACTGTCCTGGGAGTCGACTCGAATCTCAGAGCCCGAACTCCCGATCCTCTGTCTTTTGGCTCGTCCAGTCTTGGAGTCGACTCGGCTCTCAGTTTGCGAAACACAGCCTTCTGCCATCTTGGTGTAGCGCTGCCTTGGAGTCGACTCGAGCTGTCTGGGAGTCGACTCGAATCTCAGAGGCAGTAACTTGGTTTTCTGTCTGTTGATGGTCGCGGAGTCTCGGAGTCGACTCGTGCAATGCGGGAGTCGACTCGAATCTCAGAGTCCCAAAAATGCTCTCTGACTTTTTCCTTGTGTTCCGCTGAGAGTCGACTCTTGCTTTCTTTGGAGTCGACCTACCAACCATCGGAGTCGACTCGCGTTCCACTAGAGTCGACTCGAATCTCAGACCCGAAAACTGCTCTCTGACTTTTCTGCCTGTGACTCCTAGGAGTCGACTCATACTTCCCCGGAGTCGACTCGGTAAACATTGGAGTCGACTCGAATTCCTCAGGAGTCGACTCGAAGACTATTCTTTTGAATTTTTTCCTTTGATTTTACTCCTCCAATTTGAATCCTTTGAACTTTAAGCTTGGGCCAATAAATTGTAGCTTTCTTCCAACTTGAGAGCTTTGGAGGCCTTCTTGTGTTCTCCCAACTTGCTATGTTCTTTGCAAAATAAATATCTTTCTCCTTGCAACATAAACATTAGTATCTATACTTCAAGGTTTCGTGATCATCAAAATCAATCTATGAATCAATCTTTGGGTCATCAGAAGATCTGTTCCAGTTCTAGCTTTAGGAAATCTCAAACTTGTTTTCAATTCTCATGTAGTTGTCTTGAGTGATTGTCACTATTGTCCTGCATTCTTATTGAATGTAATTTCCGTAGGCCTTTTGGCCATGAACGGTTATGAAATTTCAATAAAGAAATATTCTTGTGATATCATTATGAATGGTGTTACTGTAATGAATGGACAATTGAGCAATGGCATCTACTTGTTATCACAACCTGTTAATGTAATGTACACGTCAAGTAAGCGTCCTAGAATAGATAATGTCACGGATGTCTACCTTTGGCATCATAGGCTAGGTCATATTAACAAGAACAGGATGAACAGGTTAAGTAAAGAGGGAATCCTCAATGTTAATGATTGTGAATCATTGACAACCTGTGAGTCATGTCTTCTTGGTAAGATGACCAAATCACCTTTTACTGGAAAAGGTGAACGAGCCAGTGATTTATTGACCCTTGTACATTCTGATGTATGTGGGCCAATAAGCACAGATGCTAGAGGTGGGTATTCATATTTCATTACGTTTACAGACGACCTTTCTAGGTATGGTTATGTCTATTTAATGAGACATAAATCTGAAGCATTTGAAATGTTCAAATTGTATCGTAATGAAGTAGAAAAACAAACTGGAAAGAGTATTAAAACTCTTCGATCAGATCGAGGAGGCGAATACCTTTCCAATGAGTTTTTGACATATTTAGGAGAGAATGGGATTCTCTCCCAATGGACTCCTCCTGGTACACCACAGTATAACGGTGTATCAGAAAGAAGAAATCGAACTCTGTTAGACATGGTTCGATCCATGATGGGGTTTGCAAGTCTGCCCATATCCTTTTGGGGATATGCACTTGAGTCAGCCTGCTACATTCTAAATAAGGTTCCAAGTAAGTCTGTAAATAAAACACCACATGAGATGTGGACTGGACGTAAGCCAATGCTGTCTCACCTTAGGGTTTGGGGGTGTCCAGCATATGTCAAACGTTTGAAGACAGACAAACTTGAACCCAAGTCTGACAAATGTTTCTTTGTTGGTTATCCTAAAGAAACTAAAGGATATTACTTCTACTTTGCTGAAGAGCAAAAGTTATTCGTAAGCAATAGAGCTGTTTTCTTAGAGAAAGAATTCCTTAGTGAAGGAACTAAAAGCTCTAATGTTGAGCTTAGGGAAGTTCAACATGTAGAAGATCCGACACCATCTACTGAACTAGTTGAGTCAGATTTGATTAGATCAGATCTAGAACCCATCTTAGATGCACCATTAAGGCGATCAGGTAGAGTACCACGTCAGCCGGACAGATACTACGGTTTCTTGGTCCAGGACGGGGATCCTGTCGAACTTGATGAAAACAATGAGGATCCGATCACCTATATGGATGCTATGCAGAGGCATGACTCTGATGCATGGCTTGGAGCCATGCAATCCGAAATGGAATCCATGAAGGTCAATGATGTATGGACATTAGTTGACCCACCCGAAGGGATTAAACCCATAGGGTGTAAGTGGATTTTCAAAAGAAAACGGGGCGCAGACGGAAAAATAGAGACCTATAAAGCCCGTCTGGTTGCCAAGGGATATCGTCAACGTTATGGTATTGACTATGACGAGACGTTTTCTCCTGTGGTAATGCTCAAATCCATTCGGATTATGCTTGCGATAGCAGCACACTTAGATTATGAAATCTGGCAGATGGATGTTAAAACCGCTTTTCTAAATGGAGATTTAGAAGAAGAGGTGTATATGATGCAACCTGAAGGTTTTATATCTGCAGATGAGTCTAAGGTGTGCAAGCTTCAAAAATCCATTTATGGATTAAAGCAAGCTTCACGGAGTTGGAACATACGATTTGATAAGGTGATCAAATCATATGGCTTCATTAAGAATGAAGAGGAACCTTGCATTTATAAATGGGCAAATGGTTCAGTTATTATATTTCTTGTTTTGTATGTGGATGACATTCTTTTAATCGGGAATGACATTCCTGCATTACAAGGAATAAAGGTTTGGCTATCATCTCAATTTGCCATGAAGGATTTGGGAGAAGCATCTTACATCCTAGGGATGAAGATCTATAGAGATAGATCTAGAAGATTGCTTGGATTATCCCAATCCACATACATTGATACTATACTGAAAAGGTTCAGTATGATTAATTCCAAGAAAGGCTATCTTCCAATGGGCCATGGAATTAACCTCTCTAAAAGGGATTGTCCGACAACCTTTCAAGAAAGAGAGACTATGGATAGAATTCCATATGCTTCGGCAGTGGGATCTATAATGTATGCCATGACATGTACTAGACCAGACGTGGCATACTCACTAGGAGTAGTGAGTAGATACCAGTCTGATCCAGGTAGCAACCACTGAAAGGTTGTCAAAACCATCCTTAAGTATTTGAGAAATACTAAAGATCAGTGGCTTGTCTACGGTGATTCTGACTTAAAACTTGAGGGATATACCGATTCAAGTTTTCAGTCAGATCAAGATGATAGCAAGAGCGTGTCGGGATATATCTTCACTCTTAAGGGTGGGGCCATCTGCTGGAAGAGTTCCAAGCAGCATACAGTGGCAGATTCTACATGTGAAGCAGAATACATTGCAGCATCTGATGCAGCCAAGGAAGCCGTATGGTTGCGCAAGTTCATCACCGAGCTGGGAGTGGCACCTTCCATTGATGGTCCAGTTCCTATATTTTGTGATAACACTGGAGCCATAGCTCAGGCAAAGGAACCTAAAGCACATCAGCGGACCAAGCATATTCTGCGACGTTATCACCTGGTTCGAGAGATTATAGAACGAGGTGATATTGATCTTCAGAAGATTGACACAAAAGAAAATCTGGCTGACCCATTTACCAAAGTCCTCGGCATCAAAGAGTTCAACGAACACAAGTCGAAGATGGGTATTAGATACTGTGCCGATTGGCTTTAGGCTAAGTGGGAGTTGTTGGGAATTGTATCCTAAATGTCAATCGTCAGCATATTGATGATTGAATATTGTAAATAAATTGACAAATTAATAAAGTATTATTTAGCATTATTCATCATTTCATCTTTAAATGAACTCTTATATGATGAAGTCTTTAGGACTTATGTTATGATAAAGGAGGATTTATCTTTGAGTCCTTAAACTTGTTCGCGACCAAATGATATGTTGTTACTAGGACGACAACATTATCGAGATTAGGTCGTTGTGTGACATATACGTTGGTTGTCCTCTTAACCAAGGAGTGTGGAGACACTGGTATGCCATACAGGTGAAGTGTAGGAGTACATTTCATTGAACGTGACCAATTCCGGAACGCTCTACTGTCGAGAGATGTTCCGAGTGGATATGGGTATAAGTTTGGCCCTCTGACCTGAGACCGCAACCTGTGACTAGCAAGCAACTCACTGTACTTTGGTACCGGACTACCTGAATTTCTAATTCAGTGACGGAAGGTCACTGGGTGCAGTCAAGTACTTACGTAGTCAGTTGTGAGTCAAGATGGAATTGACCCCTCCTGCAAACAGGAGATAATGTCTTGTGACTAATTTAGCAAAACCTTGGCCAGGGTAATCTCAGTGAGGAGTCACGGGATATCTAAAGTTAATCACATAATGGATGTACTAATTATAGGGTTGACAGTGAGCTCTAAGTCATCCTGGCATTAAGAGTCAAAGGGATTGAATTATACAGTAACCATAGTTCAGGGTTCCAGAATATTTGCTTCGCATATATTCGGCCTATTCGGACGTCGGGTACCATTGCTAGATGGTCACATCGATTAGTGTAGGAAGTCGTTCCTATACTACCGGCTTAGGTTCGAACCTATGAGGTCACACGCATAGAAGATTCCTGATTGATCAAGAAGGCTGATGAATGATTAAGAATCATTCAGGGGTAATTTTGTCAATTCGATTGGCAAATTATCTTATAAAATAATTAAAGTAATTATCGGAGGATTAATTAGTAATTAGATTGCTAATGAACTCAATTGGATTGAGTAATTAGACTAAGAATGAGCCAAATTGAATTAGATTCAATTCTGGGCTCAATCAGGGTTTTTGACCTGATTGGATTAGGTCTGAATTAAGAGGACTTAGGTTGACCAAATTAAATTAGATTAAATTTGTGTTTAATTAGGGATTGACCTAATTGGATTAGGTTCAACCCATGGTAATTGAATCATTCTAATTATTAGGATTTAATTAAATTAAATGGGTTTGATCTGAAACTATTCGGATCTTGAAATCCACTTGTCACATATCCATGCATGGCGCCATAAATTGATTTTTAATATGATTAAAAATTAATTTAATTTATTTAATGGTGCCATGGGACACTTGGCAACATCAGGGACCTCTTTCATCATTAGATGGGTCGAAATGGAGAGATAAATTCATGAAAAGAATTGGATAAGATCAAATTCTCTCTCTTCATGACATATGCCATCCTTATCTTTATCTCACTTCTAATTAAGGTTGAATTTCGAATTTAATCACCACAAAATCACCACATGACCCTCTAATCTGATTAGGGGCATGGGAATTTCGAAATTGAAAGAGGAAAGTGGCAACATGATGAATGGTTTAGATTAGATCAAGCTTCATCATGTAATGGCACATGAACTTGAATTTTGAATTCAAAATTCAAAACCCCACAAAATCCTCCACAAATATGGGATGGTTGGCATGAAGTTAGGTAGGAGAGCAACATTAAAAGGACCTCCATCATCTGGTGGTCGAATTCAAGGAAAAAAGAGAGAAAAAGAAGAAGAAAAAAGGGAAAAGAAAAGAGAGGAACCCTAGTTTATGCATGGAAAAATTCTGCATTCAATCTAGCTGACTTCTTCCTCCTCTAAGTCCATCGCGCCATTAGTGTTAGGGGTCCCTGATAAGAGTCTTTAGATCAGATCTAAGTCCTCTTCAATTCCTTTAAACCATTCCTCCAAGTTCTTCCAAGAAGGCGGATCAAAAGTTGATAGTGTTTGGAAGATCAAATTTCAGCCTCAAGAAATTCTGCGCAAGCTAGCACTTCCGCAGGATTGGATCTCTTCAGGAACTTCGCGTGGACTTCTCGTAGAGGCCATTCGTGTGCGTGGCTGCGAAGTCGAGGATCAGATCCACAAGTTTCATCCATCATAAAAGGTATTAATCCTACATTAATCTTTTATTATGGTATCAAGATCTAGGTCTGATTCTCCGAGGTTTTACCCTCTTTTGGGGCTCCTCACGGAGATATCTCCAGAATCCATTCAATAGATATTCGGAGATTAATCGGAATAGAGTTCTTAAGTTTCAGATCTGATAGTTAATCATGCATGAAAGTTTTAGCATAATTGTTTAAACGATTCCGGCATAATCCTATGTGTTCTTAAGGTGCTGATTTCTAGATTTGATCTTGTAAGCATGCATGAATTAAATTGTTTGATTCGATTTTTCCGCTGCATTTTAAAACTTAAAAAGAACTACGTATGGCTTGATCCCCCTTATGAAGGGGTACGTAGGCAACCCGATCAGGTTCAGCCATGGTTTTAAAAAAAAAAAAATCCGCATGCTTAACACCGAAGAACCTAGGATTCATTTTCAGCGGGTCCATCCAAGACGGCTCCGGATCAATCGCCATCACCGCTCCAACCTCGCCGATGCTCGGGGCATCCAGGGTCTCCAGGTAGATTGCCCTCGACAAGTTGTGCGCCTCTGCGCCCACCAAGCGGGACAACCTGTCGGCCCTGGCATTTTCGCTTCTGGGAACCTGCTGGATGTCGACACTGCCGAGGTCGGGAATGAGTGCTTGCACCTTCCGGACGTAGTTCTGCATGGTCGGGCTCCGGGCCTCGAACTCTCCACGGACCTGCCCGACCACCAGCTGGGAGTCGGTGAAGACCTTCAAACGCCGGATGCCGAGCTTCCCGGTGAGTTTGAGTCCTGCGACTAGGGCCTCGTACTCCGCCTCGTTGTTGGTAACCGGAAATCCAAACCTCAAGGCATACTCGGCTATCACTCCATCAGGACTGGTAAGGACCAGCCCGGCCCCTCCACCCTCGGGGTTCGACGACCCATCGATGTGAAGCGTCCAGGTCGGGAGGTCGAGGCTGGGCGTTTCCGGCGGTCTAGGTTCCGCCTCCTGCACCGTGCACTCAGCGAGGAAGTCCGCGAGCACCTGGGCCTTGATGGCGGGTCGAGGCTGGTAGCGGATGTCGAACTCACCGAGTTCTACTGCCCACTTCACCAGCCGTCCCGCATTCTCGGGGTTGCCGAGGATCTGTCGTAACGGTTGATCAGTTAAGAGGGTGACAGAATGGGCCTGGAAATAGGGGCGGAGCCTCCTGGTCGCGGTCAGCAGCGCGAAGGCGATCTTTTCAGCCTTCGTATACCGCGTCTCGGCGTCCCGTAGGACCCGGCTGATGTAGTACACAGGCTTCTGGAGCTTTGCCTCTTCCCAAACCAGCACCGCACTGACCGCGGTTGGGGAGACCGCCAGATAGAGGTAGAGCATCTCCCCTTCTTGCGGCTTGGACAGTAGGGGAGGAGACGCCAGGTATTCCTTGAGCTGGTCGAATGCTGCTTGACATTCGGCCGTCCAGAAGAAGTCTTTTGGGCGTTTTAACACCTTGAAGAATGGTTGGCAGCGTTCGGCCGATTTTGCCACAAATCGTCCGAGCGCGGCGACCCTTCCAGCGAGCTCCTGAACTTCCTTTACTTTGGTCGGAGGGGACATACCTTGGATGGCCTTGATTTTGTCCGGGTTGGCTTCGATACCCCGCTGGTTGACAATGAAACCAAGGAACCTCCCGGCCGAAGCGCCAAAGGCGCACTTCGCTGGGTTCAGCTTCATGCGAAACTTCCGTAAGGTGGTGAAAGTCTCCTCCAGATCCACGATGTGCTGGTCTGCCTGGCGGCTCTTCACCAGCATATCGTCCACGTACACCTCCATGTTCCGGCCGATTTGCTCTTTGAAGATTTTGTTGACGAGGCGCTGGTAAGTGGCGCCAGCGTTCTTCAGACCGAAGGGCATTACCTTGTAGCAGTACAGCCCCCGGTCCGTTATAAAGGCAGTTTTCTCCTCGTCCTGTGGGGCCATCATTATCTGGTTGTAACCGGAGAAGGCGTCCATGAAAGACAGCAGCTGATATCCGAAAGTCGCGTCGACCAGTTGGTCTATCCGCGGAAGCGGGAAGCTATCCTTAGGGCACGCCTTGTTCAGGTCGGTATAGTCGACGCACATCCTCCACTTCCCGCTCGCCTTCCGGACAAGTACAACATTTGCCAGCCACTCGGGGTAACTCACCTCCCTTATGAATTCTGCCTCCAAGAGTTTGTCTACCTCCTGGTCGACCACCCGGATCCGATCCGGGGCACAGTGTCTCTTCTTCTGCTTCACTGGCCGGTGGGTCGGGTCGACGTTGAGGGCGTGAGAAATGACCTCCGGGTCGATCCCAGGTACATCGGCTGCCGACCAGGCAAATACATCGGCATTGGCTCGGAGGAATTCCACCAACCGGGCCCGAGCTCCCGGGTCGAGATTGGC
This sequence comes from Phoenix dactylifera, assembly GCF_051530095.1. Lineage (NCBI taxonomy): Eukaryota > Viridiplantae > Streptophyta > Magnoliopsida > Arecales > Arecaceae > Phoenix > Phoenix dactylifera. Next base: position 7,043,696 of record NC_143207.1, on the reverse strand, counting down.
GCCGACCCGGACCGCCCGGTCCCGGCGGCCTTCCTCGAGGGGAACTTCGACCACACCCTCGGCCGGCTCCCCCTGCCGCAAGGCCACCTCGTCTCTGGCATCAAGGGACTCGACGCTTAGGGCTTCTGCGGGCTTCTTCCCTTTGAGGGTCGCTAGGAAACATTGCCGTGCGGTCGGTTGGTCGCCTCGGACCTCCCCGATCCCGACCGCCGTGGGGAACCGCATGAGCAAGTGGTACGTAGAGACCACCGCGCGAAGGGCGTTTAGTCCGGGTCGTCCGAGGATAGCGTTGTAGGCCGAGGGAACACGGACGACCAAGAACCCGAGTCGCACCGTGGCTTCTGCGGGTGCGACGCCCGCAGTCACAGGCAGCTCAACGACACCTTCCGCCGGGACAATGTCACCGGTGAATCCTATGAGGGGGGTGGATATTTTGTGCAACAATTGTCTGGACAAGCCCATCTTTTGGAAGGCCTCGTAAAACAAGATATCAGCTGAGCTTCCACTATCCACAAGAACATGCCTTACATCATAGTTTGCCATAGTGAGGGAGATCACCATGGCGTCATCGTGGGGGGTCTGAACCCCCTTTACATCCTCATCACAAAAGGTGATTACATTGCCGACCCTCTGCCTCTTTGCGACGGCCGCCCCTAACGCTTCCGTCGAGCCCCTTGCTTTCCTCACGGGCCGGGAGCAGCCCCCAGTGATAGTGTGGATTACGCCCGCAACGGGTCGATTCTGCTCCCGAGGCTCCGGAGGGGCCGGGTCGGCCGGACGCGGGTCTGCGGGGGGACGTCGGTCGCTCACATATCGACCGAGACGCCCCCGGCGGATGAGAGCCTCGATCTCGTCCCGAAGCTGGAAGCAGTCCTCCGTGTCGTGGCCGTGGTCTCGGTGGTACTCACAGTACGCCCGGGAGGGCCTCTTCCCAGGGATCCTCCGCATCTGTCTCGGGGCCGGGAGGTCCTCCCGCCCCTTGATCTCCATAAGGATCTGGGCCCGGAGAGTCAGAAGAGGGGTGTACCGGTGAAAACGTCGGGGCGGAGAACGAGGGCGTGGGGCGCCGTGGTTCTTCGCCGGCGAGCTTCTGCGCCGACGCTGAGGCGTCGGGCTCCTCCTCTGGCGTGCCTCTTTCCGCCTTTTCTTCCCAAGCTTTTGTGGGATCTCGGCGGCCTCCTTGCTCCGGTGGGCGGCCGCCTCCTCGGCGTCCGCATACTGGTTCGCCCGGGACAACAGCTCTGGGAAGCTCCGCGGCAGGCGTTTGTCCAGGGAGAAGGTGAGTCTGCCCTTTCGGAAGCCATGCTTCAGGGCTGAAAGAGCTACCTCCTGACTCAGGTTCCGGACCTCCAGCGTAGCCCTATTAAAGCGGGTAAGATAATCCCGCAGGCTTTCTCCCTCGTTTTGCCGGACATCAAAGAGGGAGTCGGAGACCAGTCGCCGCCGGCTACTGACGGCGAAATGAGTGATGAAGAGGCGAGTGAACTGGTCGAAGGACCGGATTGAGTCAGCCTCCAGCCTGGCGAACCATGCCCTCGCCGGGCCACGGAGGGTTGCCGGAAAAGCCTTGCAGAGAAGGGGATCTGATGCTCCGTGGAGGAGCATAAGGGTCCTGAAACTCTCGACGTGATCCCGCGGATCCGCCGCCCCGTCATAGGGCTCGATCGCCGGCATTTTGAACCCCGGCGGATTCGGGGTCCGCAGGATCCTCGAGGCGAGCGCCGGCTGGGAGGAGATCTCTAAGTCAGCGAAGGGATCTTTGGAATGGCCCTTCAGGACCTGGAGTTGTCGGTGGAGATCGTCCACCCGCCGGTCCAGGGAGCGCGACCGGTGGGTGGGAGACAAGGAGCGGAGAGAGGGGGACCGACTGGAGCGCGGGTTCCTCGAGGACTGGGGGGTCTGGGAACGCGCCCGGGCCCGCCTCTCGTACCCCGCGCAGCTCCGGTTGGAAGGTCCCGACAGAATGGAGCGTGCTCGAGAATCCTCCTCGCGCCGGCGCTCCTCCCCATGGGAGAGGAAGGAGCGCGGGTTGAGGAGGATAGGCGAACGCTCAGGCAACGGCGGCTCCTGAGCCTGCTGCGGCGCCCGGGACATCGCACCCTGCAGATTCTGCACCGCCTCCGCGAGGGTGCGAACCTGCTGGGTTAGCTGGTCGAACTGGGCGGCTTCGACCATCTGAATGGGCGGTGGGGCGGTGGAGTGTTGCTGAGAGCGTGTTGGAGATGCAGCGGCCTCCCGGCCAGTGGCGCGAGAGGCCCCGCGACCGGAAGCATTGGAAGCTCCACGACCACCTCGCCGTGCCATTACGATCGCTCTGAGATCCGGGCCCTTCCTCTAGCGCCAACTGTTGCTGGGGGTCCAAACCGAGAACGATTGGCACAGCGGTGTGAACGGGGTTCCCTTTGAATTGCTTTGGTTGCGCTCCACCTTCCGCCGGGAAACCTGCAAGCAAGCCTCGCACCACCACTGGGGTAGTGGGGGCCCTCCGACGATCAAGTTAGAGGGAATCGAAGGAGAAGGAGAGGTAGCAGGTAGGATGATTTTATGGAGAATCTTGCTTACCCTCCCCCTTCCCCCCCCAGCCCCATATATATCAGGCTGGGGGGTTTTTCTGGGGATTGGTCATCGTGTGGCACGATGGGGTTGCCACTGACGTGGCGGTTACAGGGCGTCGTGGGGCAGCGCCGGGTACGGCCATGGCAGGGCGTAGTGGAGCTCCGCTTTGTACGGTTGTTACAGGGGATCGTGGGGCCGCGCCGGATTCGGCCGTTGCAGGGAGTAGTGGAGCAGGGGGCCGCGGCGTGCCTCAGGAGAACAGTCTGTTGTTGTCAAGAGATTGCCGACCCGAGGTCGGATTGCTGGATCAAGGGGCAACCGACTCGGGGTCGGACTGCTGGATCAAGGGGCAGTCGACTCGGGGTCGGGCTGCGGAGCCGAAGATATCCGACCCGAGGTCGGATTGCTGGATCAAGGGGCAGCCGACTCGGGGTCGGACTGCGGAGCCGAAGATATCCGACACGAGGTCGGACTGCTGGATCAAGGGGCAGCCGTAGTCTTCCTGGGCGCGCGTGCCGGTCACGTGGGGCATGGTGGCTAAGTTCCCCCGTAACAATAACCATGATGCATAATAGTTTATTTTAGACATGTTAAATGTATGTTACAATTAAAGAATGTGCTAGAGACTAGTAAGCCCTCAATAAAAATTATATTAAGTCATAGTGTTGAAAAACTTTGAGCTAACCCATTCTAGAACAATTAATCTAATTGGTGTCTAACGAAAGCACTAAAGGTGGTTACTTAATTAGGATCTTACTCTCTGAGTAAGGGGAGCCTCCCACCTGCTTACCTGGCCAATTGTTTGATTGCCTATTATGGATAAGCTTAATATTGATATAACACTATTGATAGCCTTTCTTCATGCCTCGATATTATTATGTCAAGATCCATGCTAGTTTGTTGTGCTAACACAAGACTTACAATGGGGACTGATGTTATACTGTCTTGGTGCATTAAGATGCTTATGGCATATTTTAATATATTGCCTTGTTGTGCAACCACAAGGGCAATATTATTCGAATATGACTATATGGAAATGAAGGGTTTGACTTAACTAAAATATTATTGTTTGTTGTGCTAACACAAGGCAATAAGTATTTTAAGAGGACAAGATAAAGTTGAGAATTGCATGAGATGCAATTGGAAAGAGTTTCCTACCTTTGAACTCATAAGAGTTTGTTGTGTAAACACAAGGCTTTTTATGATGAATTAGGATCTCAACCCTACTAAGAAAAATTATATTTTCACGTTTATCATAGGAGAGGGCTATGATATTCGATAAAAATAGTAGGAGACAAATTAGATTAAAGTCCTTATCTAGTTGCAAACATGTCATCATGATTGGTCTGCTTATATTAGTTTTGTTCTTGCATATGTAAAATTATTAAATGGCTTCTTCACTTTCACTAAGAGGCATCTTAGATGCCAACAAGTTGACCGGACCAAACTATGTGGACTGGTTGAGGAATTTAAAGATAGTACTCACTTAGGAGAAAATTTTCTATATACTTGAAACTCCTGATCTTGGAGATCTAGGGGATGATGCTACAGAAGAGGAGATTGCCACACATAATATCTGAAAAAATGACAGTGTGACTGTCAAATGTATCATACTTGCCTCTATAAACAATGAATTACAGAGGCAACATGAAGGCATGGACACTCAATCCATACTTCTCAATTTAAAAGAGTTGTATGGAGAACAAAGCAGGACTGCTAGGTATGAGATTGTTGTCGGCGCCCCGCACCGGAACCCACTCACACCAGCGCCGCCACCGACGTCGGACAAGCAAGAGAGATACAAACGGATAAGCACTCTCTCGCTCCCTCGACTCCGGACTCAAGGATCACCTCTTCGCTCCGCCTACGAAGGGCAAAAGATTATCCCGTGGTATCAGTAGGATAAAACACTTGAGCACCGCAACGGATTATCAAAGATCAAAGGAAGAAGAAGGAAGAAAATAGCAAAGCAAACACAAAAATGTAACGAGGTTCGGCTACAAATAGCCTACGTCCTCCACCGCTCCAAATCTCAATAAGGATGAACTGATTACAGAGATAGCACACACCCGAACGATCACAAGCGATCGATCTACAAGAGATTCACACAGAATTCCCTTTGCACAAGAAGTAGGATCCCAATCCTCTTCTTCTCTAGAACCCTAGCCTCACAAACAAGAGTCTCTCTCAAATATACGGCCAATAATCCTACCCTAGGGCTCTCATGAGTCCTATATATAGTCTCAAGACCTTCAGATGATCATAGCCGTCGAAACGCCACCGAAAACACCAAAAGAAAATCGTCCGTACGATTTTTCGCGAGCCCGAGTCGACTCGGCTGAAGTCCAAGTCGACTCTGGCACGTCTGAACAACTTCCAGTTTAACTGGCACGATCTCGAGTCGACTCCACTGTATCTCGAGTCAACTCGACGATGCTCCGAGTCGACTCGACTGTAGTTCGAGTCGACTCTGACAGTCCAGACAGAAACATGGTTTTTGCTGCTTTCTCCTCTCGGGTCGACTCGACAGACCTCGAGTCGACTCGACTGTTCCCGAGTCGACTCGACTGAAGCTCGAGTCGACTCCGACAGTCCGCCAGATAGAAAACTATGCAGAATTGATTTTTCTTCAATTCTCTTCATTACCAAAGGTCTCCACATACCCCAACAATCTCCCACTTGGAGACCTTGGGTATATCCTCTTGTTACTTGGCTCTCCTCTGTGCTCCCACTGAAACTAAATCATCCTAGTGAAATAGGTACGATGCCTCCTCAACGTCTTCAAGCATGAAGACCAGCAGAAGCTGAACAACTCCTCAGCTTCTCCACCGTGACGAACTTCGTCAACATATCTGCAGGATTCTGACTTGTATGAATCTTCTCCAACTTGACGAGTCCCTGCTCGAGCAATGACCTCACGAAGTGGTACCGTATGTCAATATGCTTCGTCCTTGAATGGAAAGCTGAATTCTTTGCCAGATGAATTGCACTTTGACTATCTGAATATAACATGCAATCCTTCTGTTCCTTCCCAAGCTCCTTCATCAAGACTTGAAGCCATATTAATTCCTTGCACGCCTCTGTGGCTGCCACATACTCCGCCTCCGTAGTCGACAATGCAACAACTGGTTGCAACCTGGAAATCCAACTGACGGCTCCACTGCCCAAGGTGAACAAGTACCCTGTCGTGCTTCTCCTGCCGTCCAAGTCCCCTGCCATGTCTGAGTCCACATAGCCCTGTAACCGGATCTCAGAACCTCCATAGCACAATGACATGTGCTCAGTGCCTTTCAGATACCTCAGTATCCATTTGACTGCGCGCCAATGCTCCAAGCCTGGGCAGCTCATGAAGCGACTCACAACTCCCACTGCTTGAGCAATGTCTGGTCTCGTACACACCATAGCGTACATCAAGCTCCCCACTGCCGATGCATACGGGATTTTTGACATATTGAGCTCCTCCACCCGCATCTTCGGACTTTGCCCTTTTGAGAGCTTAAAATGGGCACCCAGCGGTGTGCCAACAGGTTTGGCACCCTCCATGCAGAATCTCCTGAGTACTCGGCTGATGTACTCCGCCTGAGATAGTCTGAGGATATGTTTAGACCTATCTCTATTGATCCGCATCCCAAGGATCTGTTTTGCTGCTCCTAGATCCTTCATTGCAAATTTTCTTGACAGCTTCAGCTTCAATTTTGCAATCTCATGCATGCTAGCTCCTGCAACTAACATGTCATCAACATACAATAGCAAGATAATGTAAGATGTACCGAAGTTCCGGAAGTAGCAACAGTGATCCTCCTGACATCTCCTGTATCCTATCTCAAGCATGTAACTATCGAACTTGAGATACCATTGTCTGGGTGCCTGTTTCAAACCATAGAGGCTTTTCTTTAGTTTGCAGACTAAGTCACCCGTGCCAGCTGCAATGTATCCCTCCGGCTGCTGCATATATATCTCCTCATCGAGATCTCCGTGGAGAAAGGCCGTCTTCACATCAAGCTGCTCTAAGTGAAGATCCTCTACTGCCACCATGCTCAGCACCGCTCGAATAGTACTCATCTTGACTACAGGAGAAAAGATCTCTGTGAAGTCGATACCTGCTCTCTGCTGAAATCCTTTTACAATCAGCCTGGCCTTGTATCGCTTCTTCCCGCCTTGCTCTTCCTTCAGCCTGTAAACCCATTTGTTTGACAGTGCTTTCTTCCCCTTGGGCAGATCCACCAAATCCCACATTTGATTCTGCTCTAATGACTTCATCTCATCATCCATGGCCAACTCCCACTCCTTCCTGGTATCAACCTCCAATGCCCCCGTGAAGCATTCAGGTTCGCCATTATCTGTGAGCAGCAAATAACTAAGAGTCCCATCATACCTTTGAGGAGGCTTCCCATGAGTACTACGAGTGGACCTTCTTAGTTATGGAGGGGGTGCCAATGCTTCAGGTTCTTGCTCTGACTGAGTCTTCTGACCAGAATTTGTAGACTCCTCTTCAGGATCCACAAAACACGGCTCAACAGGTTTTGTTTCTGATTCAGTGCTCTGCTGCATTTTCTCATTGAATACCACATCATTACTACGAATGATCTTCTTGTGTTCGGGATCCCAAAGCCGGTACCCAAACTGTTGACCTCCGTATCCAACGAAAATACACTTCTTTGATTTGGCGTCTAGTTTGCTTCTTTGACTGGAATCAACATGGACATAACTGGTACAACCGAATACTCGTAAGTGCGCCAAATCAATCTTCTTCGCTGTCCATGCTTCCTCAGGAATCCCAAATTCAAGTTTCTTTGATGGCCCTCTGTTGATCAAGTAGGTAGCAGTGTTAACTACTTCCGCCCAAAACTGCTGTGGCAATCCAGCATGTATCCTCATACTCCTGGCACGCTCATTAATTGTTCTGTTCATCCTTTCAGCAACTCCATTTTGTTGTGGTGTTCCTGGAACTGTCCTTTGCCTGACGATCCCAGCATCTGCACAGTAGTCCTCAAACTCCCTGCTACAATACTCACCACCGTTGTCCGATCTCAGGCATTTCAACCTCTTTCCTGTATCGAGTTCTACCATCACCTGCCATCTCCTGAAGACCCCAAATACCTCTGACTTGTGCTTCAAGAAGAACACCCAAAGCTTCCTGGTAGCATCATCAATAAAAGTAACATAGTACTGAGATCCACCAATGGAAGAAACTGGTGCAGGCCCCCACACGTCCGTGTGCACGAGATCTAGCTTTTCTTGCTTCCGAGGTTTACCTTCTTTGTTGAATGAAACACGCTTCTGCTTTCCGAGAACACAATCCTCACAGAAGTCCATCTCAACACTCCTGAGACCCTGCAGCTTTCCCAACTGGTGCATCACCTCCAGTCCCTGATAACTCATGTGCCCAAGTCTACAATGCCATAACTTGGTGTCCACATCTGCTGCAACAACTCCAATAGAGTTCTCCGTGCCGTTGGTGACATAAAGTGTCCCAACCTTCTTGCCACTAGCCACCGTCAACGAACCTCTGGATATCTTCCACTGATCAGCTGTGAAAGTAGCCTTGTACCCCTGGCTCGCCAATTGTCCAACAGAAATCAGATTCCTCTGCAGTTGAGGTACGTGCCGTACGTCCTCAAGCTCAAGTGAAGATCCAGAAACCAACTTCACTTCCGCGCTTCCCCTTCCTTGTATGGTGCAAGGCTCTCCATCCCCTAGGTAGACTTTGCCAAAGTCTCCCTTCTCATATCCTTCAAGAAGCTTCCGTTGGGATGTAGCATGGAAAGACGCGCCCGAGTCTGTCTGGTGGGGACACCAATGAGCCAGCATCACTTTGGCTTGACTGTTAGTCCACATTTCTTGTGTCGTCCAGTTTTTATTTATTTTTTTTTTTATTTCTCTAGTGATTTATTTAAGTCAAGTTCGTGTCAGTTCCAATCCAATTCAAGTCCAGTTCAAGTAATATTGAGTCAAGTCAATGTCAGTCCAGCCCACGTAGTATTGAGTCCATGTCATAATAAAGTCCACATTCCAAAATAAACCAGCCCAAAAGAACTACCAGCCGGTTCACTCATCAAGACCGGTTCCTTTAAAAATTAGCTCCCCTGTTTTGTTCCAAGCACCGTACTCGTCATCTTCCCCCAAGCCGAGCTCCAGCCGGATGTGCCCGAAGAGGAGAATGAAGCAAGGCGGTTTCTCAGCCGACGAGTCATCTTCCCCAGCCGACGAGTCATCTTCTTCCCACGCCGACGGGTCATCTTCTTCCCATGGCGATTCTTCTTCCCAAGCCGATTCGCTCCCAGTTCCAGCCGAAGAAGATGAAGGGGTGGAAAACCGATCCAACCCACAGCGTCTCCACCCAAGAGGCATTCCGTTTTCATCCCAAACACCAGCCAGATTCATCCGGTTCCTGCCGTTACAAATGGAGAAGCCCAACCGATCCAACCCGCAGCATCTTCCACCACCCTGTTTTAAGGAAATTTCAACCAGTTTATGAGTCCATTTATTTCTTTCTTCATGTAATTGGTTGCCCTGCCTATAAAAGGGGTTTATCTCGTTATGTAAGGTAATGAAGAAAATGAATGAAAAAAGAAGAGAGGCTGTTTGATGAATTGCCTGAAAGAAGTTTGGTGTCCAATCCCAAGATCCTATTTTCCTCCCTTCTCTAAAGTCCTTCTCTTCTAAGTGAACGCGGCATTCCCTGACTTCCACAACTTCCTCTAGCGTAGGCGGCGCTCCTCATCCGGCTTCCCATTCCCTCTTCCGGACTTCATCCCGATCCGACGAATCTTCGTCCGGATTATTTATCCTTTGAATAGATTATTGTGTTTTGTTTTCCCAAACATCCTGCTACCTCAACTAACCCAGGACTTCTGTTCCAGATCTTGTCGGTTTCCTCCATCCGTCTCAACGAAGGGCGACCCGTCAGCGAATCAGGACCCTGGACTTGCCTCCCTCTTCCAGGATTTTTTTCTCGAGCATCGTGTCCGTGTGATCCTTCCACTAAAATTTTGAGTAAGTCGTTATTGGATTCAGTTTAAGTTCCCAAATTTTTATGCTTAACAGCAGGAAATAAAAGTAGAACAAAGTGCCCTAATTATGTGTTGATTTCCTAATCAACAACGATCCTTCTTCTAAATTTATTAAAGGAACTGATCAATTGTCGGTAGTTTCTTACAGTAAATTCGATTTTAATATAATCATCTGATAGCTGTTAGATTTGAGTTGGCTAATAGTTTATGAATTGGATTGCTGAAATCTAATTAAAAAAAAATTAAAAAAAAAGAAATTATAGTTGCATGCATTGATCCTGTTCCACATCAATTTGGTATCAGAGCCAGGTTCTAAAAAAAAAAAAAAAAATTAGGGCACCATTTTCATGCATTATTGCAGAACTTAGGATTATTAGGCACCAATTTTAATCTTTTCGCATCCTTTTCTGAGTATAGTTTATTTGGGCATCAACATTAAGATTAAAAGTTTTTTTTTAGCTAGTTTGTTTGATCAACTATGCAAATGCAATTTAATGACATGACATAAAATGATAAAAAAAAAAAATTCTTGATTGTTGCATATGAGCATTTGCATAAAATAATCTAAGGGCTGAACCCATTAACAAGATAAGGTCGGGATTTCATCACTCGTCCTTAGCCCAAAAATCATCCCCGTGCATAAAATCCTAAGCCTAATTAAAATCAATTAGACGTTGGCCCCTAAGGATAATCGAGCTCAATAGGACGAAGACCACTGAAAGTTGCACCAATTTCGCGCTATGATCCCGGTCGATGTCTAGGCAAGCTTTGTCCCTTTAAGTAATTAAAGGGAGACAGTCTCTGTTCGAGGAAAGTGGGTTTTAAGTGGGACCTTTGCTACATGCAACGTGACCCCTCCACTTACCTGGGAGCTTACCTGGTCGACTAGGTTATTAGACCGGATTGGAGGCTTAAGTGTACTCTTCAACCCAGTTAGGAGCTGTCTAGAATTTTTAGGAAAACCTTAGAAATTGTTGGGTGATGCATGTTTTTGTTTTATTGTATTAGGGTGTTTGTGTAAAAAAACAAAAAAATAATAATAATAAAAAAAACAAATTTTCAAAGAAAAGCTACCCAAACTCTATGACTACCAGATCCGGAACTAGTTATCAACCAGACGAGCCTGAGTCCAGTCGTGGGATGGACCCTGACATCAGCTCAATCCTTAGAGAAATTAATGAGAAGCTAGGAAGGTTATGTACCCGAGTCGATGCCTTAGAAGAATACCAAGATAGGGGTAGTCCTTCCCTAGCCAATAACCCAAGAGAAAGAATTGATCACCCACTCTTTGATCGGAACCACCAACATGTCAATGACTATCCCAGGAATAGGCAAAACTTTGACAGAAATCTCAATCGTCCACTAGATGACTATCCCAGAGAAAGGCCCCATCACAATGAAAGAGGTCGTGATCCTATAAATCAACCTCTTAATGATCACCGTGACATCGATGACCGTATACTTCGAAGTGTCAGGGTTGAGGCACCCAGTTTCGTAGGCCGCATGGATCCTCATGAGTATCTTGACTGGGAGTCAGATATGAATCATTATTTCGAATGGTACGACATGTTTGAAGAGCGTAAAATTCGATTTGCAAAAATGAGGCTTCTCGGTCAAGCCAAATATTATTAGCAGAATGTGGAACGTCTAATTTTACATAGGAGACAGGAACCCATCCGATCCTGGGATGAAATGAAGGATAAACTTAGGGAGAAATACCTTCCCACTTCCTATCAACAACGCCTTCTTGATCAATGGCAGACCTTGACCCAGGGAAACAAATCCGTCACTGACTACATCGCCAAGTTTGATGAGTATCTCATGCGATGTCATGTCAATGAGGATCCCTCTGTCACCCTTTCCCGATTTCGTGCCGGGTTAAGAAATGACATCCAACGAGAGCTTTTCATGCGAGAGGTCTATAGTCTAGAGCAGGCATATCAATTAGCTCAGGATTATGAGAGATTCCAAAGAATGCCAATCACTCGACCCAGTGAACCTAGAACTTCGAGTATACTAGGTCCTAGACCCGAACCACACCAAGTCCCCAGAACTAATCCAAATCCAACCTCAACCACTAGACCTCCATTAGTTGCTCCTCCACCCAGGAAAGAAGACCGAGGCAAAGGCACCCTGAATGAAGGACGTAGGGAGGGTAGCTCAAGGGGTAGATGTTTCAACTGTCATGGAATTGGACATTTTGCAAACCAGTGCCCTTCTCGTGCCCTACATATTGGAGAGATCGAAGAGGAACACCCTGGGGAAACTGTAGAAGACGAAGAAATTCACATAGCTGATCCTGAATTAGCTGAGGGATTCGATGAACCAAATTTCACTGAAGAAACTGAACCTGAAGTTAGGATAAACGTACTAAGATGTACCCTGACACAATCAAAGGAATGTGAAGATTGGCGAAGAACTACAATTTTTCATACCTACATAAACAATGGGAACAAGGTCTGTAAAATTATCATTGATAGTGGGAGTTGCATCAACGCAGTTTCCACTGATACGATTTCCAAGCTTGGGCTAACACCCGTCGACCACCCCAGTCCCTACAAGGTCGCCTGGCTAGACACTTCATCCATACCTGTTAGATACCGTTGCAAGGTACCCATTAAGTTTCAATCTTACCAGGAAGAAATTTGGTGCGACGTTCTTCCCATGGACGTCGGAAGCATTATTTTAGGACGACCTTGGTTATTCGATCAAAATGCCACGCTTTTTGGTCAAACAAATACTTGCTCATTCATGCACAAAGGCAAGAAAATCACACTATACCCTTCACCACCAAAAAAGCCAAAGGATAGTAACCCAATAAAACCAAAAGAGGAAGAACAACCCAAGGGATTACACTTGATCAACGCAAAAGAACTAGAAAGAGACATCAAAGAAAGCCCTTCTGTGTGGGTTTTAGCTGTTAAAGAAGTTAGTCTGAAAGAAACAAGCCCAATTCCAGAAGAAATGACTAGTCTTCTTAAAGAATTTGAGGAAATCATCCCAGAGGAACTTCCTGATCAACTACCACCTATGAGGAATATACAACACGCAATAGACCTAGTCCCAGAAGCGACCCTACCAAATGCCCCTCACTATCGGCTCAACCCTACCGAACATGCCGAGTTGAAACGTCAAGTCGAAGAACTCCTAAGAAAAGGATTCATTAGGGAGAGTTTAAGCCCATGTGCCGTACCTGCCCTTTTAACTCCAAAAAAAGATGGAACTTGGAGAATGTGTATTGATAGTCGGGCAATTAACAAGATCACAATACGATATCGATTTCCGATTCCCCGACTAGACGACATGCTAGATATGATCTCTGGATCGAATATATTTTCTAAAATTGATCTTAAAAGTGGCTACCATCAGGTTAGAATCAGACCAGGAGACGAATGGAAGACCGCATTTAAAACAAAGGATGGACTATATGAGTGGTTAGTAATGCCGTTCGGTCTGTCAAATGCTCCCAGTACTTTCATGAGACTAATGACTTAAGTACTACGACCTTTCATGGGAACATTTGTTGTTGTCTACTTTGACGACATCCTCATTTACAGTAAAACAAAGGAGGAACATCTAGACCATCTTCGGCAAGTTTTCCAGACGCTTAGATCCGAAAGCCTATTTATCAACCTTAAGAAATGTGAGTTTATGACTACGCGTGTTACATTCTTAGGATTTGTTGTGACTCCAGATGGACTATCTGTAGATCCTGAAAAGGTGAGTGCAATCAAGAATTGGCCCGCACCCCAGAATGTGCATGAAGTAAGAAGTTTTCATGGGTTAGCCACCTTTTACCGTAGATTTATTAAGGGATTCAGCACGATCATGGCACCAATTACAGATTGTATTCGTAAAGGAGCCTTTGAGTGGACTAAGGCTAGTAATCGCGCTTTTGAGGAGATAAAGACTTTAATGACCAGTGCACCTGTGTTACGCCTTCCTGATTTTTCTAAAGTCTTTGAAGTCGCATGTGACGCATCAGGTGTAGGAATTGGTGGAGTTCTAAGTCAAGACAAACACCCTGAGGCCTATTTTAGTGAAAAACTAAATGAAACCAGGCGCAAATACTCCACCTACGATAAGGAATTTTATGCCATAATTCAAACTCTTAAATTCTGGAGGCACTACCTACTACCACAAGAATTCATTTTATATTCAGACCATGAAGCCCTCAGATTCCTTAGTTCACAAAAGAAATTAAATCCTAGACATGGCAAATGGGTTGAATTTTTACAATCATATACTTTTGTATTGAAACATCGTTCCGGTGTAGATAATCGAGCTGCTGACGCGTTATCTCGAAAGGCAAACCTGTTGTCAGTAGTCAGTATTCAAGTCACTGGATTCGAGAAGTTAAAAGAAGAATATAATAACTGTCCTGATTTTGGAAAAATCATGTCTGTACTCCAACAAGGAACTTCGAAAGAGATAGATAAGTATTCCCTTCAAGAGGGGTACCTTTTCCTGAATAATAAATTATGTGTCCCGCATACGTCTGTTCGAGTTTGGAAATTACACGCTGGGGGATTGTCTGGTCATTTTGGGAAGGCCAAAACTATTGAAGCCGTAGAGCGTCAATTCTACTGGCCCAGTTTGAAGCGCGACGTTGCCAAAATTGTGGCTCAGTGTCGAATCTGTGCTGTTGCCAAACAGCAAAGACAGAATACGGGATTATACACTCCACTTCCAATACCTGAATATCCATGGAAAGATGTCAGTATGGATTTCATTCTAGGATTACCACGGACTGCCAAGGGACATGACTCCATCTTTGTGGTTGTAGACAGATTTTCGAAAATGGCTCATTTCCTGCCCTGTTCTAAAACCTTCGATGCCTCTCAAGTTGCCCGGATATATTTTAACGAAATCGTTCGTCTACATGGGTTACCCGAATCCATTGTATCAGATCGAGATGTCAAGTTTGTTAGCTATTTTTGGAAAACTTTATGGCATCTAATGGGAACAAAATTAAAATTTTCATCTGCATATCATCCTCAAACTGACGGTCAAACCGAAGTCGTAAATAGAAGTCTGGGTAATTTACTTCGGTGTTTAGTAGGTGAAAATATGAAAACTTGGGATCTTTTACTCCCTCGAGCCGAATTCGCATATAATAGTTCCGTCAATAGAACCATTGGCATGAGTCCCTTTGAGGTTGTTTACGGTCAGCACCCTAGAAAACCTGTTGATCTCATTCCATTACCCATGCATTCCAGGACATCTGAGTCAGCTGAGTCATTTGCACAACATATTAGAGATCTGCATAAAGATATTATAAAAAAATTAAATATCAGCAATCAAATTTATAAACAATTAGCAGATTCACATCGCCGGACATCTGATTTAGCTGAAGGTGATTATGTTATGATACGAATTAGACCAGAACGATTTCCTTCTGGAACTGTTAAGAAATTGCATGCACGAGGAGCAGGTCCTTTTAAAATTTTAAAGAAGATCGGATCAAATGCATTTGTGGTAGATTTACCACCAGATTTTGGCATTAGTTCTACCTTTAATATCTCTGATTTGGTTAAGTATAAAAAGCCAATAACGATACCCAGTGAGCCATTTGAGCCTAATCCCTCCTTTGAGAGTGAACCCATACCTGAGTATCCACGGCCAAAGTTTTCCAAGAAACACGATCGCATTGAGAGGATCCTGGACGAGCAGATTATTTCTACTAGGAGGAAAGGCTACCAGAGGTACTTGGTTCGTTGGCACGGTCGGCCAGAGTCTGATGACACATGGATAACCCGAGAAGAACTGCAGCAGATTGATCCAGACATTCTTGAGCACTATCAGAGCCAGAAACAACTTCCTTCAACGGAGTTGAATTTTCTCCAGTCCGGGAGAATTGGTGGGAACACCAATGAGCCAACATCACTTTGGCTTGACTGTTAGTCCACATTTCTTGTGTCGTCCAGTTTTTATTATTTTTTTTTTTTATTTCTCTAGTGATTTATTTAAGTCAAGTTCGTGTCAGTTCCAATCCAATTCAAGTCCAGTTCAAGTAATGTTGAGTCAAGTCAATGTCAGTCCAGCCCAAGTAGTATTGAGTCCATGTCATAATAAAGTCCACATTCCAAAATAAACCAGCCCAAAAGAACTACCAGCCGGTTCACTCATCAAGACCGGTTCCTTTAAAAATTAGCTCCCCTGTTTTGTTCCAAGCACCGTACTCGTCATCTTCCCCCAAGCCGAGCTCCAGCCGGATGTGCCCGAAGAGGAGAATGAAGCAAGGCGGTTTCTCAGCCGACGAGTCATCTTCCCCAGCCGACGAGTCATCTTCTTCCCACGCCGACGGGTCATCTTCTTCCCAAGGCGATTCTTCTTCCCAAGCCGATTCGCTCCCAGTTCCAGCCGAAGAAGATGAAGGGGTGGAAAACCGATCCAACCCACAGCGTCTCCACCCAAGAGGCATTCCGTTTTCATCCCAAACACCAGCCAGATTCATCCGGTTCCTGCCGTTACAAATGGAGAAGCCCAACCGATCCAACCCGCAGCATCTTCCACCGCCCTGTTTTAAGGAAATTTCAACCGGTTTATGAGTCCATTTATTTCTTTCTTCATGTAATTGGTTGCCCTGCCTATAAAAGGGGTTTATCTCGTTATGTAAGGTAATGAAGAAAATGAATGAAAAAAGAAGAGAGGCTGTTTGATGAATTGCCTGAAAGAAGTTTGGTGTCCAATCCCAAGATCCTATTTTCCTCCCTTCTCTAAAGTCCTTCTCTTCTAAGTGAACGCGGCATTCCCTGACTTCCACAACTTCCTCTAGCGCAGGCGGCGCTCCTCATCCGGCTTCCCATTCCCTCTTTCGAACTTCATCCCGATCCGACGTATCTTCGTCCGGATTATTTATCCTTTGAATAGATTATTGTGTTTTGTTTTCCCAAACATCCTGCTACCTCAACTAACCCAGGACTTCTGTTCCAGATCTTGTCGGTTTCCTCCATCCGTCTCAACGAAGGGCGACCCGTCAGCGAATCAGGACCCTGGACTTGCCTCCCTCTTCCAGAATTTTTTTCTCGAGCATCGTGTCCGTGTGATCCTTCCACTAAAATTCTGAGTAAGTCGTTATTGGATTCAGTTTAAGTTCCCAAATTTTTATGCTTAACAGCAGGAAATAAAAGTAGAACAAAGTGCCCTAATTATGTGTTGATTTCCTAATCAACAACGATCCTTCTTCTAAATTTATTAAAGGAACTGATCAATTGTCGGTAGTTTCTTACAGTAAATTCGATTTTAATATAATCATCTGATAGCTGTTAGATTTGAGTTGGCTAATAGTTTATGAATTGGATTGCTGAAATCTAATTAAAAAAAAAATTAAAAAAAAAAAGAAATTGTAGATTGCATGCATTGATCCTGTTCCACATCACTATCACCCAAGACTCGTCACAGGTAGACAAAGATAGAACGAGGGCATCCATATCACCGTCTTCAGCAAGATTTGCCAGATCCTTGCTGACTCCTTCGGTGTGGTCGCCTTGCTTCCCTTTAGGAGATTTGCAATCCCTCCTAAAGTGCCCCGTCTTCCCGCAGTTCCAGCACTTCGCTCCCTTGTTCTGAGGTGCTCGAGACCTGCTGGATCTCGACTTCGAGTCGCTTCGAAATCGACCGTCCTTCTTTTGTCTTCCCCGGTCAGAGGTGTTTAGTGCACTTCCAGACGACTCCGTAGCTCCAGAAGATTTCCTTCTTGCTTCTTCACTCAGAAGCACTCCCACAACGTCATCAAAAATCAACTTCCCCGTTGCCGAAGAGTTGCTCACCGCCATCACCAGGCCCTCCCAGCTATCAGGCAATCCGGAGAGGATTAGCAATGCCCGAATCTCATCGTCAAAACTAATCTCCACTGACTCCAACTGGGCCGTGAGTCCATTGAACTCGTTGAGGTATTCTGCTATGCTGCCGCCATTTTTCATACGAAGATTAAACAACCTCTTCATGAGAAATACCTTGTTTGATGCTGAGGGTTTCTCGTACATCCGCGACAATGTTGCCATCAACTCCATCGTCGTCTTCTCGTTTTTGATGTTGAATGCCACTTGGGATGCAAGTGACAATCTGATGGTGCCGAGCGTCTTCCGATCGAGGACCTCCCAGTCTTCATCGGACATCTTCTCTGGTTTCTTTGCTCTACCTCCAAGAGGTAAATAGAGATCCTTCTGGTAAAGGTAATCTTCTATTTGCATCTTCCAAAACCCGAAGTTCGTGCCATTGAACTTCTCAATTCGCAACTTTCCTTCATCCGCCATTGTAGAATAACCAATAGCTCTGATACCAATTGTTGTCGGCGCCCCGCACCGGAACCCACTCACACCAGCGCCGCCACCGACGTCGGACAAGCAAGAGAGATACAAACGGATAAGCACTCTCTCGCTCCCTCGACTCCGGACTCAAGGATCACCTCTTCGCTCCGCCTACGAAGGGCAAAAGATTACCCCGTGGTATCAGTAGGATAAAACACTTGAGCACCGCAACGGATTATCAAAGATCAAAGGAAGAAGAAGGAAGAAAATAGCAAAGCAAACACAAAAATGTAACGAGGTTCGGCTACAAATAGCCTACGTCCTCCACCGCTCCAAATCTCAATAAGGATGAACTGATTACAGAGATAGCACACACCCGAACGATCACAAGCGATCGATCTACAAGAGATTCACACAGAATTCCCTTTGCACAAGAAGTAGGATCCCAATCCTCTTCTTCTCTAGAACCCTAGCCTCACAAACAAGAGTCTCTCTCAAATATACGGCCAATAATCCTACCCTAGGGCTCTCATGAGTCCTATATATAGTCTCAAGACCTTCAGATGATCATAGCCGTCGAAACGCCACCAAAAACACCAAAAGAAAATCGTCCGTACGATTTTTTGCGAGCCCGAGTCGACTCGGCTGAAGTCCGAGTAGACTCTGGCACGTCTGAACAACTTCCAGTTTAACTGGCACGATCTCGAGTCGACTCCACTGTATCTCGAGTCGACTCGACGATGCTCCGAGTCGACTCGACTGTAGTTCGAGTCGACTCTGACAGTCCAGACAGAAACATGGTTTTTGCGGCTTTCTCCTCTCGGGTCGACTCGACAGACCTCGAGTCGACTCGACTGTTCCCGAGTCGACTCGACTGAAGCTCGAGTCGACTCCGACAGTCCGCCAGACAGAAAACTATGCAGAATTGATTTTCCTTCAATTCTCTTCATCACCAAAGGTCTCCACATACCCCAACAGAGATATCTAAGCAGTTGTTCCGTGCTAGAATGAATGAAGGAACTCCAGTGCAAAACCATGTTCTTATGGTTATAGACTTGATCACCAGATTAAGTCAATTAGGTTTTGCTATGGATAGTGAGCTCAGTCAGGATTTGATCCTGCAATCACTGCCTGATTCATTCTCTCAGTTTGTTGTAAACTTTCACATGAACAAGCTGAACACCTCCCTGCCCGAGCTGTTAAATATGCTCAAAACAGCTAAAGGGCATATTAAGAAGGATAAAGGTCCACTTCTTCTTATAAATAGCACCTCTATGAGGAAATCGGAAAATAAGGGTTCTAAGAAACGATTGAACCCCAAGAGTAGCATCAAAAAGAAAAAAAGAAAGAAAAACTCCGGATCAAGTACCTGTTTTCATTGCGGCAAAGCTGGCCACTGGAAAAGGAATTGCAAGAGTTTTCTTGCAAGTATGAAGACCGATGCAAGAGTTGCATCAAAAGGTATGTTTATGTTACATGCCAACTTGTCATTAAGTTCTTCAAATTCAAATTCATGGGTATTGGATACCGGCTGTGGTTTTCACATTTGCAAATCTTTGCATGGACTACAGAAAATTAAAATTTTGAAGAAAGGTGACTTCGAGCTGTATGGCGCTGGAGGAGAGTCCATCCAGGCTGAAGCTGTTGGAACCTACAACTTGGAATTGCCTTCGGAAAAGCTCCTACAATTAGAAGATTGTTATTATATGCCCAAAATTATTAGAAATGTAATTTCCATTCCTTTGTTGTTAAAGAAAGATTTTGAAATTAATGGAAAGGGCAATGGTTGCTCTATTTATTTTTCTAATAAGCATCTTTGCAATGGCATTATGGAAAATGGTCTTCTAGTTTTATTACTTAATGACAATGTCTTTCATATTAATAAAAGCAATAAAGAAAGAGAGAGGAAGTGAATAATACCCTCCTTTGGCATTGCCGACTTGGTCACATAAGTGAATCAAGAATCAACAAGTTATACAAAGAAGAGTTCTTTGATCCTTATGATTATGAATCATTAGGAACTTGTGAATCTTGTCTTATGGGAAAAATGACCAAGTCTCCATTCACTGGACATGGAGAAAGGGCAAGTGAGTTATTAGGACTTATACATACAGATGTATGTGGTCCTATGACAACTCTAGCTAGAGGTGGATACTCTTACTTCATCACATTCACTGATGATTTATCAAGGTTTGGATTTGTGTATCTTATGAAACATAAATACGAAGCCTTTGATAAGTTTAAAGAGTATCAAAGTATGGTTGAAAAACAAACCGGAAAGTGTATTAAAATTCTTCGATCTGATCGAGGAGGTGAATACCTTTCTAGTGAATTTTTAAATCATCTTAAAGAAAAGGGCATTCTCTCTGAATGGACACCTCCGTATACGCCACAACTAAATGGTGTAGCTGAACGGAGGAATCGTACTCTATTAGATATGGTAAGGTCCATGATGTGCTTTACAGATCTTCCTATTTCCTTCTGGGGTTATGCCTTAGAAACTGCTACATATGTGCTAAACAGGATACCTTCAAAATCTGTATCTAGTACTCCATATGAGATATGGAGAGGTAGAAAGTCCAATCTTAAATATTTTAAAATATGGGGCTGCCAAGCATATGTCAAAAGAAATTTTGGACATAAGCTAAGTGCTAGATCAGATAAATGTACATTTATAGGTTATTCCAAAGGAAGTATTGGATATCTCTTCTATCACCCTACTGAACAAAAGGTATTTATTAGTAGGCATGCCACTTTCTTAGAAAAAGAGTTTATCTTAGAAAAGGGCAGTGAAAGAAGAATTGAACTTAATGAAGTTCAAGACCTACAAATAGAAACATAAGAAATTCTTCAACCAGATGTACCCATTGATGAAGTACAACCACAACACACATCTCCTCTCCAAAGGTCAGATAGAGTGCGAAATGCACCTAAGAGGTATGGGTTTATCATTGAGAATGATGAAGCCCACATCGTCGAAAATGATGATCCTCTGACCTATTCGGAAGCTATCATGAGTAATGACTCTAACAAATGGTTAGAAGCTATGAAATCCGAAATAGACTCTATGTATACTAACCAAGTATGGACTTTGGTTGATGCACCAGAAGGTGTAAACCCTATAGGTTGCAAATGGGTCTATAAGAAGAAGATTGGAGCAGATGGCCAAGTAGAAACCTACAAGGCTAGATTGGTGGCAAAAGGTTTCAGGCAAAAGCAAGGAATTGACTATGATGAAACTTTTTCACCAGTTGCCATGCTTAAATCTATTCGGATTTTGCTTGCAATAGCTGCATACTATGATTATGAAATTTGGCAGATGGATGTCAAAACCGCCTTCCTTAATGGTTATCTTGAGGAAGAGGTTTACATGACACAGCCAGAAGGATTTGTCTCAAGTGGGAGAGCAAATCAAGTATGCAAGCTTAAGAGATCCATTTATAGATTAAAGCAAGCATCGAGGAGTTGGAACATCCGTTTTGATACAACAGTCAAAGAGTTTGGTTTTATCAAAAATGTGGATGAACCATGTGTGTACAAGAAGACTAGTGGGAGTGCCGTTGTCTTCTTAATATTGTATGTAGATGACATACTAATCATTGAAAATGATATTCCAATGTTACAATCGGTCAAGACTTGGCTATCAAAAAGCTTTTCCATGAAAGACTTGGGAGAAGCATCCTATATACTTGGTATAAAAATCTATAGGGATAGATCTAAAAGGATGCTAGGCTTGTCCCAGTCTAAGTACATAGATCGTGTGCTGAAAAGATTCAGCATGGAAGGAAGTAAAAGAGGTTACTTACCTATGAGTCATGGCATACGTCTCTCTAAGAAGATGTCTCCTAAGACATCTGAAGAGAGGAATAGAATGAATTCTATTCCCTATGCTTCGGCAGTAGGATCAATTATGTATGCTATGCTATGTACTAGGCCTGATGTTGCTTATGCCTTAGGCATAACAAGCAGATTCCAGGCTGATCCAGGAGAAAATCATTGGATAGCTGTGAAAAATATTCTTAAGTACTTAAGAAGGACTAAAGATATTTTTCTAGTTTATGGAGGATCTGAGTTGAAACTAGAAGGATTTTCTGATTCTAGTTTTCAATCAGATCCAGATGATAGCAAGTCCACTTCAGGGTATGTCTTTACCCTAAATGGTGGTGCAGTGAGCTGGAAGAGTTCCAAGCAGCAAACTGTAGCTGACTCAACTACTGAAGCAGAATACATCGCTGTAAGTGAAGCCGCTAAGGAAGCTGTCTGGATAAAGAAGTCATCGCTGAGTTGGGAGTAGTTTCTGAGATTGCTGGACCAGTTTCAGTTTATTGTGACAACACTGGAGCTGTTGCTCAAGCAAAGGAACCAAGATCTCATCACAAATCCAAGCACATTCTAAGACGCTTCAATCTCGTTCGAGAGATCGTCGAGAGACAAGACATAGTCATTGAACGAGTAGACACAAAGAACAACTTAGCAGACCCGTTCACTAAAGCTCTACCACAACAGCAATTCGATCGCCACCTCGATTGTATGGGGATAAAATATAAGAGCGATTGGCTTTAGTGCAAGTGGGAGATTGAAAGAGTAGATGCCCTACAAGCCAATCGCAATATGTATTGCGAAAGGTTTTTTCTTTTGATTTGTCTAAATCATGTACATGACATTTAAATATGAATAAAGGCGTTATGTTTTATCATATGCTGTTGATTATATTTATGATAAACTCCTTAGATTAGGGCAATGGTTTTAAGACTATGATGAGATCATGCTAGTGAGACTTAAAATCCTAAAATTCTAATCTTAAATATTTCCAGTCATTGGTACATTGAGTCGGGGATCAATGATTACCGGAAAGACTGGCATGTCTTATGTATGCTCGATGCAGAGGATGATTGATCTCACAATCATTTGTGTGGAGACACTAATATAAAGATGTGGGTGCTCATTAGAGGAATGAGTTCACTGAATTGACCTACAAAGAGAAATCTTATGAAGTCTTACTTACATGTCAAAAGATGATTCTCTTAGTGGGAGTTGTGCAACTGATCCTATGACCTGAGATCACCATGGTATCTTGTGCACATGAACCCATATTTTGGTTTACACTCATTCATGACAATAAGTTATGTACGAGGTCTTCTGGATATGGTGAATTGTGTACGAAGATTATGAGTAGGTCAACAAGGAATTAATCACTTCTAGTAAGAGAAGATAGCATCCTATTTATTCTAATCATATGATAATTCAGGAAGCCTTTGATCAAAGCAGAATGAAAATTAGAAAGAGTTTCTAATGTTTCATTATTTGAATTATCATTAAAAGATTGAGAAAAATATGAATATGAAATTGAGTTTGACATATATTCATACTCATATACATATTTGGGATGCAGTTTGATTAAAGGATTGAATTGCATGGTAACTTGCCACTGAAGGGTATTTTTGGTATTTCTACCAAATTCCATATTTTCCAGGTAGACATGACACGTTGCTAGACGTCAATCTTGTTTTATAGATTTGATCAAATTAAAGAGTTTAATTCGATCACCAATTAGAAAGGATTCTAATTGTTAAGTTCGGGTTCGCGCAGTTTGGACTTAAATCGATTAGAAGAGTTCTAATCAAGTTGGGTCAACTCGCACTCATACCTATTGCTGGCTAAGTATGGAACCCAATGGGTCACACACAAGAAAACTTATCAAGGGTCTAATTGGATTAGATCATGTTTGCAAGATAAACATCCTAGCAGGTGTTGCAAACCTTAGCTCCTGATTCGAATTGGATTCGAATCTGATTCGAATTGGATTCGAATCTGATTCTTAATTGATCTAATTTGATTAGATCATATTCTAATATGGGTTAGCCAAGAGTTGGCACCTAATTGGCTTGGTTTGAGTCTAATTGGATTAGATTTAATAAATCATTCAATCTAGACCGTTAGATCTTGATCTACCGTTGGATGAAGACATAATGGAGAGTTGGTTTAACCCAATTGGATTGGGTTAGAGGATGGCTACCATAATTGACCATTGGATCTTAATCCCGCCATTGGATGAAGACATAATGGGTCAAGTGAATGGCGCCTTGCATTGGAGCCCTTGGATCATCATCATGAAAGATCAAGAGGTGAGGCATGATGGACATGTGATTAGCATGTGATGTTGACTTGGTCAAAATATGGCACCACATGAAAGGACATATCATTTGATACACCTCCTCACTTGATCTGCACCTCCTCTTATTTGATATGGCCCTTTAGATGATGCCCTTTCATGAGAGGATGTGTGGATGGGATGCATCCCTTGGAGATGCATCCCTACACCTATTATAAATAGGTTAGCACTCTATGGGTTTCATCATTCCAATTCCACCCCACTCCTCTCTTCTTTCTTTCTTACATTAGTTTCTTTCTTTCTAGCATTGCTTCTAGTGTGTCCTAAGCCAAGACAAGGTGGTCTTCTTTAGGACAAAAAGGATTAGAAGTGATTTTAGAAGGCTAAAGGAAAATAGAAAGGAAGGAAAGCAAGCCATTAGAGTTCTTTAGAAGAATTCTGCATTAAGGATCAAAAGTCTTTGGAGCTAAAGTCTTGATCAAGTTTTCGTGTGGATCACCATTGGAGGGCGGACACTTAGACGCCTCGTGGAGATTGTACACTTTGGATTAGCGTTTGAGGTATTCTACTAATTCTGCATTTATTTTATATCATTTGATTGTAATCATTAAGGTGATCTAGGCTTAAAACGGTTTCATGCATAGGGACTTTATTAAGAAATTTTTAAAATCTCTAGCTTCCGCTGCGCATTATAACATGCTAAAACCCTTCAGGACGTGCTGGTAATGCGGGGATATCATTGTCGAGCACATAGCCTATTTTCTCGCAACTCAGAACAATTTTGAGATTCTTAAGCCAGTCTCTGTAATTGGTACCGGTCAATCGGTTGGTCTCAAGAATACGGGTCAAAGGGTTTGAGGCTAACATTATGATCTGCAGAGAGTAAAGATTCTAGTTAGACTTTTATACTTGATCCTAATCTGTTCTAAGGTCTTTTAGAACAAATGTAACTCCCACTATTTTCTCGAATTCCTCACACTCCCCTGTTAGGAAAACGGAAATCCCACACGACTAGGGTTTCTAGTAGGTACTACGGTCCCACCAATTTACATGCCACCTCACCTAACAGTTATTGGTGACACATAGATTGATGAATGTACAACTCTTGTACAATGCTTCTCAAGCATGTTGCAGTGCTTCTTGGTCTCTAAGCCATGAAGACCTCACCTAACAGTTATTGGTCCCATTTCTTAGTCAAGTCAGACCCACAGTATAACCGTAGGAATAAAGTCGTCATTGGGTCCTCACCTAACAGTTATTGGTGCCCAACCCCACCTTTACCCTACAACATCTCATGTCTATAGAGAGGTCGAGCCCCCCGATGCAACTTGCCCACTGTGTCCAGCCGAGACAAATCAACATCAGAAAGGCCTTAGCAGCTCTACTACAGTGGAAGACCTATTGACTTAATATTGGTTAATCAGGTCTTAGTGTTTGCAACTTGAGCTCTTCATAAAAGGTAATCGAACAATTGGCCAGGTAAGTAGGTGAGAGGCTCCCCTTACTCAGAGAGTAAGGTCCTAATTAAGTAACCACCTTTCATGCTTTCCTAGACACCAATTAGATCAATTAATCCAATATGACTCGCTCATGTTGGTTCACTCTCGACTTGATTGAGGAGGTTTTAATTTAGGTCTCAATTGGGTTTGCTACATCACATGTAAACCTATCTACCCGACTCTCATTCACATCACATGCAAACGGCACATTACAGGCAGTTTATAATCGCAGCAATAATTAAAGCTAAACTTTGAATAGGTGATGATCATGGATTCTAGTTAGGTCGTATTACAAGCACATGCACGTCAATCGATCAACTGATCTTCAACTCTTGAATTTGTTCCAAGCCTTCTTGATTCGATCCTTGACCAACTCTTGATCCAATCGCCATCAACCGCTTAGACCCCTGCTCATCTCATGCATCATCTTCGACTTGATCGTTGACGTACATCACATCACAGAAATACAACCAGATATAAAATAAAAATAAAAATAAATTACATCTTTCTTTTAGGAGGCACGCAGGCCTCTCAAAACATTAAATAAGATGCATGCAAGCATCTGAAAAATTACATGACATTACAGATCACATCGCAGGTCATTACATTTGATACCAAAAGGGTTTGAATCCTATGATCATCACCACATGCAGCAATTATAATTTTCAGATCTGAAAACTAATTGATTATCTTATGACATAGGTTGCTGATCATGCTAATCATGATTCTAAACTTTGTAATCCCATTAACAATGCAATTAGAATTATCTTTTTATCACATAAAAATCAGTATGCAAAAATCAGCACCCTAGAAAAAATCTGCATGCAGAAAATTTTCAGCATGCATGATCATTCAATTTTCAGATCTAATAAGCCTATTAATAATTAATCCTTACCTTAATCTACGATGCCTAGGCTCTGATACCACTGTTAGAACCCGCCCATGCCGCTGATATTTGAAAACAAAATCAGATGGCAGCGGAATCAGCATAAGCGGGATCGACGTTCATCACATGAACGTGTTTCAAAAACCGTTCGTAGATAGATAAGGATTAAAAACTTTTAATCTAATTAGAAGATCAGATCTTCACCTTGTGCGGGTAGATGATCACCGCAAACTGAAGTTCGTGGTTTTGGAAGAAGGTTCGCTTGAAGCCGTTCAAGTGTCCGGCCTCTACGGGTATCCACACGAAGCAGAAACCGATCCAATCACTCTAATCTCCCCGAGGTGCTAGCTCCCTTACAGAGATATGTTTTGATGGCTGATCTCCTCTCTTTCTTTCAACTCTTGAATGTGCTTGAGAGGAGGAAGAAGAAGAAGCAACCAAGGAAGAAGATCACCAAGCTTTGCAGCCTTTATCTTTTCCCTGCGTTGGATGAAGGAAGGGAAAGGGAAGAGGCCGCCAAGGCTTCTTTCTTCTTCTCTTCTTGCTTGCGGCTGAACCAAGGAAAGGGAGAGGGTGGCCACGGCACAAAGGAAGAGGGCTTCAATTGCTTAGGGCGCCGGCCCTTGCCTCCTCTTTTTATAGCCATCTAGGGCTCCTACAATTTAGGAGCCCTAGACTAGTTTCCTAAGAGGGTGCGCCGGCCCCCTCTCTTCATGCCGCACCAAGGAAGCAAAAGGGGAGGGGCTTGCGCCCCTCCCTCTTGGCAAACCCTAATCCATATTAAGTAGGGTTTGGAATGCCCTAATGTGGTCAAGCCCTAATCCAATTAGGCTTATCCCAAGGGTGAACCAATTTGGATCCAATCTAGGTAAGTCCTAATCCAATTAGAACTTAAATCAATTTTGACTCAATTGAACTCTTCAATCCTAATCCAATTAGGAGTCTTATTGATTCATTAGATTAATAATTAATTGTAACTTAAGAAACCCTAATCCAAATTAGGACATATTTAATTTTAGTCCTAATCCAATTAGGACTCTAATTGAATTCGAAGTCCTAATCCAATTAGGATTTCTAGGAATCCTATTCTAAGTAGGAATCCAAAAATGAATTCAAAATCCTAATCTAATTAGGATTGTAGGAATCCTACTCCAAGTAGAAATCTCCTACTCCAAATAGGATTCCCAGTCCTAATCCAATTAGGACTCTAGGAATCCTACTTTAAGTAGGATTTGTGTTTTAAGTCCAATTAATCAATTCCCATTGTTCCTTCTTCAACTGAATATCAATCGAATTGATTACTTGTGATTCCTAATCACTATTCAACCATCGGATCGGTCAATACTTCTAGTATGTGTGACCCCATAGGTTCTATTCTGACTGGTAGTGAGATATATTGCGATCTCTATCACAATATCATTGAAAACTTCTTTCAATGGGTTGGAACGATTCCAACTCAACTCATTAAGGTTTATCGATCATCGAGACAATCCCTATGAGTCCCACCATCCACCAGTGACACCTAGCAGCATGTAGTGGCTACCCAGTAGAATAGAATGGTGAACCTCTAGGTGCAGTTATTATGTGATACAGTCTTTCTATCGTGGATCCCTACAGGACGGAGGTCATGGACAACTCGTCAAACCCCATCGTCTGTCATATGTCAAGATTTATTCGACTTAAGTTCGAGAGCGGAGAACTCTTTCTCTACTGTGCAATCTGCCCCGGCCGAGGTCTTACGAACTCAGTCTTATAAATCACATAGGATCTCTCCTTATCTATCAAGGTCGATAGATTCCTTATAGGTGCATACCCTACTCCTACAGTGAACCTACTGCAGCTAATCTACACTGCATGGAACCATATGGCTAGAGACCATGTATGTGTGCAGTCAAACTACAATAACCTCACTGTGAGTGGCCGAAGCACCGCAGGTCAAAGGACCAGTCACACTACTGCAACATCAAGCAAGTCACTGACGAGTGGATAGACATCCAAGTAACTTCTTGTATTGGTCACGCTCAGTACCCTTATTCTTAACATGCACCTGCATTATTACTTCAGTGTCGCCACACTGTGGACTCGAGTCTCGTCCATCCATAAGAAAAGTAATGTGTGCACTGATCTCATCGGATCGATCACCGCCCTCGTGATGATCCATCGATGAGGAGCATTCAGAAATTAATCACCAATGATGCATGGCTCAAATTCTTGACTCTTAAGAATATGCATCATCATCTTATTAATTCTTGGACGATTCATAGACACATAAACAATATGAATGAAAAAGATGCCATTTATTTATTCAATAATAATAAAGTCAAATACAAATTATGTCCCAGAATTAATAATGTGTCAGCCAAAATTGGCTTCTAGGGCATACATCTAACACCACTATCCAAATACCAACAGTTTTTGTCGACTTTGGCTGCAAGACACTCCTACATAAGGAAATCATACAATTTTAGGTACCCAAGTTTTCTTGGATCCTTCAAGGTTAGTAATGTTGGTTCCTTTTGGAACCCAAATCTTTTTAATTTTTCTTTTAGCTTCTGCTTTCCTATGGTCACACACATTAGCTTTATGTCCTACTTTTCCACAGCAAAAACAGGTTATATTCTTAGTTTTACTTTTTCCTGCTTTCACAAAGAAATTTTTAAGGAGCTTTTGCTTATTATTAGGTTTATACCCTAAACCAGCTCTATTAAACACAGCTCGTTGATTGTTAAGTATCATTTCTAATTTTTCAGAACTATATGTAAACTTTTCAACAATAGGTTTGTATTTTTTAAGCTCTTGTGTTAGCTTTTGTTTTTTTGTTTTTAGTATGTTTAAGTCTTTTGTGAGATTATCTTTTAAAGTTTGTTTACCGTTTTTAAGTTCTGAAATTTTCTTGGTTAGTTTTTCGTTATCTTTAATTAAGGTATTGGTTTTTTGAATTAACATTTGGTTGCTTGTTTTAAGTTCTAAATTTTCTTTAATGATAAAATTCTTGTCCTTAATTAATTTATCATACTTATGGAAGTGAGATTGATTAGTTAGTTTTAGTTCTTTATTCTTAAGATTTATTATCTTATATTCATGCATTAGTTCATTAAAAGCATCATACAATTCATCAAAGGTAAAATCTAAATGCGTTTCAGATGTTACCTCATTTTCATTTGCCATAAAATAGAAGTTGGCCTTTTTCTCTTGTTCCTCATCCGATGATGATGATGATGAATCGGAGTCTGTCAGGGTGGTGACAAGAGCTTTCTTCTTCTTGTGCTTGATGCTCTTCTTTAATAATGGATAGTCAATTCTGAAATGTCCCGATTTCTTGCACTCATAGCAACCGATTTCCTCACTTTCCCTTTCCTTACCTTTGTCCTTGTTGTAGAAATTTGAGGGACCTCTCCCCTGATGAAAGGACTTCTTCCGGTTGATGAACTTTCTGAACTTTCGCACGAGAAGAGCCTCATCATCATCTCCCTCATTGTCTTCTTCTTCGCTGCTACTACTGCAAGATGGATCTTTGTTAGAAGAAGTAGATTTGATGACTATTACCTTTTTCTTATGAGAGGATTCTTCTTCGCTGTGTTGTTTCATTGTGAGCTCATGCGTCATCATGTTAGATGTATGCCCTAGAAGCCAATTTGGCTGACACATTGTTGATTCTAGGGACATAATTTTGTACTTGACTGTTTATTATTGAATAAATAAAAGACATTTTTTCATTCATATTGTTTATGTGTCTATGAATCGTCCAAGGAATTAATAAGATGATGATACATATTCTCAAGAGTTGAGAATTTGAGCCATGTATCATTGGTGATTAATTTCTAAATGCTCCTGATCAATGGATCATCACGAGGACGGTGATCGATCCGATCAGTGCACAGATCACTTTCCTTCTGGATGGACGAGACTTGAGTCCACAGTGTAGGGACACTGAAGTAATAGTGCAGGTGCTTGTTAGAGAACAAGGGTACTGAGCGTGACCAAGACAAGAAGTCACTTGGATGTCTATCCACTCGTCAGTGACTTGCTTGATGTTGCAGTAGTGTGACTGGTCCTTTGACCTGTGGTGCTTCGGCTACTCACAGTGAGGTTATTGTAGTTTGACTGCACACATACATGGTCTCTAGCCATATGGGTCCATGCAGTGTAGATTGGCTGCAGTAGGTTCACTGTAGGAGTAGGGTATGCACCTATAAGGAATCTATCGACCTTGATAGAAGAGGAGTGATCCTATGTGATTTGTTAGACTGAGTTCTAAGACCTTGGCCAGGGCAGTAATATAAAGTGGAAAAAGAGTTTTCCACCATCGAACTCAAGTCGAATAAATCTTGACATATGACAGACAATGGGGTTTGACGAGTTGTCCATGACCTCCGTCCTGTAGGGATCCACGATAGTAGGATTGTATCACATGTTAACTGCACCTAGAGGTTCATCATTCCATTCTGCTGGGTAGCCACTACATGCTGCTAGGTGTCACTGGTGGATGGTGGGACTCACAGGGATTATCTCGATGATCGATAAACCCTAATGAGTTGAGTTGGAATCGTTCCAACCCATTGAAAGGAGTTTTCAATGATATTGAGATAGAGATCACAATATATCTCACTACCAGTCAGAATAGAACCTATGGGGTCACACACACTAGAAGTATTGACCGATCCGATGGTTGAAATCGTGATTAGGAATCACAAGTAATCAATTTGATTGATAAGAAGTTGAAGAAAGGAACAAAGGGAATTAATTAATTGGACTTGAAACAAGAGTCCTACTTCGGGTAGGATTCCTAGAGTCCTAATTGGATTAGGACTGGGAATCCTAGTTGGAGTAGGACTGGGATTCCTACTTGGAATAGGATTCCTACAATCCTAATGAGATTAAGAATTTTGAATTAAAATTGGATTCCTACTTGGAGTAGGATTCCTAGAAATCCTAATTGGATTAGGACTTCGGATTCAAATAGAGTCCTAATTAGATTAGGACTAAAATTAAATACATCCCAATTGGATTAGAATTCCTTAAGTCTAAATTAATTATTAATCTAATGAATCAACATGACTACTAATTGGATTAGGATTGAAGAGTTCAATTGAGTCATAGTTCATTCAAGTCCTAATTGGATTAGGACTAGCATAGATTGAACCCAATTTGGCCAATCCTAATTAGATTAGGATTAAACCATGAAAGAGGGACCTAATCCTCTTTGGAAGAGGATTAGGCTAACCAAGTAAGAGGGGCATCAGCCCGTCTCCACTTGATTAGGTGCGACATGAAGAGAGAGGGGGCCGGCGCCCCCTCTTGGAAAGTTGTCAAGGGCTCCTAACTTGTAGGAGCCCTTCATCCTTATTAAAGGAGGACTAGGGCCGGTGCCCTAGTGGAATCTTTTTCCTCCTCTTCAAGCCGTGGAAGCCCCCTCTCCTCCTCTTGGTTCAGCCGCAAGCAAAGGGAGAAGAAAAGCCAAGAGCTGGCGGCTTCCTTTCCCTTCCCTTCCTTCATCCAACGCAAGGAACAGCGGAAGGCTGCGTAGGGGCTCATCTTCTTCCTCTTCTTCATCCTTCTTCTTCCTCCTTCTAAGCACGATCAAGAGTTGATTGAGAGGAAGGACATCAGCCATCAAAGCTATCTCTGCAAGGGAGCTAGCACCCCGGTGAGATAGAAAGCTTGGATCGGATCCTACTTCGTGTGGATACCCGTAGAGGCCGGACGTTTGAACGGCTTCAAGCGAACCCTCTTCCAAAACCACGAATTCAGATTTGCGGTGATCATCTACCCGCGCAAGGTGAAGATTTGATCTTCCTAATAGTTTTAAAAGTTTTAATTCTTACCTAATTACGAAAGGTCTCGAAACAACGTTCATGCGATGAACGTCAAACCCGTGCATGCCGATTCCGCTGCCATCTGAAAATTTTTTGAAATATCAGCGGCATGGGCGGGTTCCCAACAGTGGTATCAGAGCCTAGGCTTCATAGATTAAGGTAAGAATTAATTATCTAAAGGCTTATTAGATCTGAAAATTGAATGATCATGCATGCTGAAAAATTCTGCATGCAGATTTTTCAGGGGTGCTGATTTTTTGCATGCTGATTTTTATGTGATAAAAAGATGATTCTAATTGCATTGTTAATGGGATTACAAAGTTTAGAATCATGATTAGCATGATCAGCGACCTATGTCATGATATAATCAGTTAGTTTTCAGATCTAAAAATTATAATTGTTGCATACGGTGATGATCATAGGATTCAACCCCTTTTGGTATCAAATGTAATGGCCTGCGATGTGATCTGCGATGTCATGTAATTTTTCAGATGCTTGCATGCATCTTATTTGATGTTTTGAGAGGCCTGCGTGCCTCCTAAAAGGAGATGTAATTTATTTTTATTTTTATTTTACATCTGGTTGTATTTCTGTGATGTGATGTACATCAACGATCAAGTTGAAGCAAAGGCATGAGATGAAAGGTGATCTAAGCGGTTGATGGCGATGGGATCAAGAGTTGATCAAGGATCGAATCAAGGAGGCTTAGAACCAATTCAAGAGTTGAAGACCACTTGATCGATTGATGTGCATGTGCTTGTAATACGACCTAATTAGAATCCATGATCATCACCTATTTAAAGTTTAGCTTTAATTTGATGCTGCGATTATAACTGCCTGTGATGAGCCGTTTGCATGTGATGTGAATGCGAGTCGGGTAGATAGGTTTACATATAATGTATCAAACCCAATTGAGACCTAAATCAAAACCTCCTCAATCAAGTCGAGAGTGAACCGACATGAGCAAGTCATATTAGATTAATTGATCTAATTGGTGTCTAGGAAAGCATGAAAGGTGGTTACTTAATTAGGACCTTACTCTCTGAGTAAGGGGAGCCTCCCACCTGCTTACCTGGCCAATTGTTCGATTACCTCTTATGAAGGGCTCAAGTTGCAAACACTAAGACCTGATTAACCAATATTAAGTCAATAAGTCTTCCACTGTAGTAGAGCTGCTAAGGCCTTTCTGATGTTGATTTGTCTCGGCTGGACACAGTGGTCAAGTTGCATCGGGGGGCTGGACCTCTCTATAGACATGAGATGTTGTAGGGTAAAGGTGGGGTTGGGCACCAATAACTGTTAGGTGAGGACCCAATGACGACTTTATTCCTACGGTTATACGATGGGTCTGACTTAACTAAGAAATGGGACCAATAACTGTTAGGTGAGGTCTTCATGGCTTAGAGACCAAGTTACACTGCAACATGCTTAAGAAGCATTGTACAAGAGTTGTACACTCATCCATCTATGTGTCACCAATAACTGTTAGGTGAGGTGGCATGTAAATTGGTGGGACCGCAGTACCCACTAGAAACCCTAGTCGTGTGGGATTTCCGTTTCCCTACCAGGGGACTGTGAGGGATTCGAGAAAATAGTGGGAGTTACATTTGTTCTAAAAGATCTTAGAACAGATTAGGATCAAGTACAAAAGTCTAACTAGAATCTTTACTCTCTGCAGATACAATGTCGGCTTCAAACCCTTTGACCCGTATTCTTGAGACCAACCGACTGACCGGAACCAATTACAAAGACTGGCTTAGAAATCTCAAAATAGTTTTGGACTGTGAGAAGATAGGCTACATACTCGATTCAGATATCCCCACACTACCAGCACGTCCTACTGATGTTCAGCGTGAAATGCATAAAAAGTGGTTGGATGATGACATTAGAGTAAAATGCTATATGATGGCATCCATATCTAATGAACTCCAATGCCAGCATGAAAATATAAAGACTGCTAGGGACATACTGGCACACCTGCAAGAGTTGTATGGTGAGCAGAGTCGCACAGCTCGTTTTGAAGTGTCCAAGAGGCTCTTCAAAGCGAAGATGCGCGAGGGGCAGTCTGTCCATGATCACGGTCTGACCATGATCAAGGACCTAGAGGAGCTTGAGAAGCTCGGTATGGACATGCACAAGGAATTGCAAGTGGATTTGATCCTACAGTCACTTCCTGATTCATTTGGTCAGTTTATAGTAAACTACCACATGAATAAGATTGAATGCACTAAGACTGAACTAATCAACATGTTGGTAACTGCTGAGGGAGCCTTGAAAGGTTCAAGGGGCAATGTCCTTGCTGCTGAGTTGACTTCTGGTTCCAAGAGAAAGTCTACTTGGAAGAAAAAGAAGCCTGCAAAGAAGCAGAAGAAAGACAAGAAGCCAAAGAAGGAAGTTCAAAAGAAAAAGGCTAACGATAAAGGAAAATGTTTCCACTGCAATGTCGAAGGCCACTGGAAGAGAAACTGTCCTTCATACCTCGAGAGCCTGAAGAACAAGAAAGGTGACACACTTTCAGAAGGTATAGACTTGCTCATAATTGAAACTAATCTAACGGTTTCTTCTACTTCTAGTTGGGTTATAGATTCTGGTTCTAGTGCTCATTTGTGCACTACCATGCAGGGTCTAAAGGAAAGTAGAAGGCTGGCGGAAGGTGCGGTAACCCTTCGGGTTGGCAACGGGGCAAAAGTTGCTGCTGTGGCTGTGGGCACCTACCATCTGCGACTACCGTCTGGATTTAGTTTAATACTTAGAGACTGCTATTATGTACCTGTTGCTAGCAGAAATTTGATTTCTGTTTCATGTCTAGCACAGGAAGGTCATATTTTTACATTTGACAAAGACTGCTGTTCTATTTATTTGAGAAATAAAATAGTCGCACGTGGTTTCATGATTGACAGTCTCTATCATTTACATATGGATGTATTTGTGAATGTTACCGAGCAAGATGTGAGTGCCAAAGGATCCAAAAGATCCAGAGATGAGATAAACCAAAGATATTTGTGGCACCTCAGACTTGGCCATATTGGAGAGGATAGGATGAACAAAATGGATAAAGATGTGTTGGGAATTGTATCCTAAATGTCAATCGTCAGCATATTGATGATTGAATATTGTAAATAAATTGACAAATTAATAAAGTATTATTTGGCATTATTCATCATTTCATCTTCAAATGAACTCTTATATGATGAAGTCCTTAGGACTTATGTTATGATAAAGGAGGATTTATCTTTGAGTCCTTAAACTTGTTCGCGACCAAATGATATGTTGTTACTAGGACGACAACATTATCGAGATTAGGTCGTTGTGTGACATAGACGTTGGTTGTCCTCTTAACCAAGGAGTGTGGAGACACTGGTATGCCATACAGGTGAAGTGTAGGAGTACATTTCACTGAACGTGACCAATTCCAGAACGCTCTACTGTCGAGAGATGTTCCGAGTGGATATGGGTATAAGTTTGGCCCTCTGACCTGAGACCGCACCCTGTGACTAGCAAGCAACTCACTATACTTTGGTACCGGACTACCTGAATTTCTAATTCAGTGACGGAAGGTCACTGGGTGCAGTCAAGTACTTGCGTAGTCAGTTGTGAGTCAAGATGGAATTGACCCCTCCTGCAAACAGGAGATAATGTCTTGTGACTAATTTAGCAAAACCTTGGCCAGGGTAATCTCAGTGAGGAGTCACGGGATATCTAAAGTTAATCACATAATGGATGTACTAATTATAGGGTTGACAGTGAGCTCTAAGTCATCCTGGCATTAAGAGTCAAAGGGATTGAATTATACAGTAACCATAGTTCAGGGTTCCAGAATATTTGCTTCGCATATATTCGGCCTATTCGGACGTCGGGTACCATTGCTAGATGGTCACATCGATTAGTGTAGGAAGTCGTTCCTATACTACCGGCTTAGGTTCGAACCTATGAGGTCACACGCATAGAAGATTCCTGATTGATCAAGAAGGCTGATGAATGATTAAGAATCATTCAGGGGTAATTTGGTCAATTCGATTGGCAAATTATCTTATAAAATAATTAAAGTAATTATCGGAGGATTAATTAGTAATTAGATTGCTAATGAACTCAATTGGATTGAGTAATTAGACTAAGGATGAGCCAAATTGAATTAGATTCAATTCTAGGCTCAATCAGGGTTTTTGACCTGATTGGATTAGGTCTGAATCAAGAGGACTTAGGTTGACCAAATTAAATTTGATTAAATTTGTGCTTAATTAGGGATTGACCTAATTGGATTAGGTTCAACCCATGGTAATTGAATCATTCTAATTGTTAGGATTTAATTAAATTAAATGGGTTTGATCTGAAACTATTCGGATCTTGAAATCCACTTGTCACATATCCATGCATGGCGCCATAAATTGATTTTTAATATGATTAAAAATTAATTTAATTTATTTAATGGTGCCATGGGACACTTGGCAACATCAGGGACCTCTTTCATCATTAGATGGGTCGAAATGGAGAGATAAATTCATGAAAAGAATTGGATAAGATCAAATTCTCTCTCTTCATGACATATGCCATCCTTATCTTTATCTCACTTCTAATTAAGGTTGAATTTCGAATTTAATCACCACAAAATCACCACGTGACCCTCTAATCTGATTAGGGGCATGGGAATTTCGAAATTGAAAGAGGGAAGTGGCAACATGATGAATGGTTTAGATTAGATCAAGCTTCATCATGTAATGGCACATGAACTTGAATTTTGAATTCAAAATTCAAAACCCCACAAAATCCTCCACAAATATGGGATGGTTGGCATGAAGTTAGGTAGGAGAGCAACATTAAAAGGACCTCCATCATCTGGTGGTCGAATTCAAGGAAAAAAGAGAGAAAAAGAAGAAGAAAAAAGGAAAAAGAAAAGAGAGGAACCCTAGTTCATGCATGGAAAAATTCTGCATTCAATCTAGCTGACTTCTTCCTCCTCTAAGTCCATCGCGCCATTAGTGTTAGGGGTCCCTGATAAGAGTCTTTAGATCAGATCTAAGTCCTCTTCAATCCCTTTAAACCTTTCCTCCAAGTTCTTCCAAGAAGGCGGATCAAAAGTTGATAGTGTTTGGAAGATCAAATTTCAGCCTCAAGAAATTCTGCGCAAGCTAACACTTCCGCAGGATTGGATCTCTTCAGGAACTTCGCGTGGACTTCTCGTAGAGGCCATTCGTGTGCGTGGCTGCGAAGTCGAGGATCAGATCCACAAGTTTCATCCATCATAAAAGGTATTAATCCTACATTAATCTTTTATTATGGTGTCAAGATCTAGGTCTGATTCCCCGAGGTTTTACCCTCTTTTGGGGCTCCTCACGGAGATATCTCCAGAATCCATTCAATGGATATTCGGAGATTAATCGGAATAGAGTTCTTAAGTTTCAGATCTGATAGTTAATCATGCATGAAAGTTTTAGCATAATTGTTTAAACGATTCCGGCATAATCCTATGTGTTCTTAAGGTGCTGATTTCTAGATTTGATCTTGTAAGCATGCATGAATTAAATTGTTTGATTCGATTTTTCCGCTGCGTTTTAAAACTTAAAAAGAACTACGTATGGCTTGATCCCCCTTATGAAGGGGTACGTAGGCAACCCGATCAGGTTCAGCCATGGTTTAAAAAAAAAAAAAAATTCGCATGCTTAACACCGAAGAACCTAGGATTCACTTTCAGTGGTATCAGAGCCAGGTTCATGTTTAAACTTTTATGTTTTAATTCTTGTAATTAAATCTGAAATCATGAGCATGCTTAGATTAGATCTCAAGTATTTTTTATGATTGATTTAATTGCTGATTATGCATGATTAACTAGATCTGAAATTTTGAATGCATATGATGCATGTTTGTGTTAAGATTTGTAACATAAATAAATCTGAAATCATAATATTGTTTAGATTAGATCTAAATAAAATTTATGATTCATATGATCTCTGATTTTAATGAACAAATCAGATCTGGAAATAAAAGTAAAAAAACAAATACATAAGATGTATGTTGTTTGTATTAATTCATGTTGTTATGTATATGTGATGCATGAACATTAAATATAATGACTTAAACATGAATTTAATCTGATTACATATGATTAATTATAAAAACTCAGATCTGAAAATATGTTTTAAGAACTGAAAGATTGTAATTAATATGTAATTAAAAAGAAATATGCAATGATCAAAACTTTCATAAGTCTAAACTTAATTGAGAATTAAGTGTTATGAAATAGAATTGTAACTCAATTAATTGACATTGCATAATTCTTTGGGCATATGGGTTAGCTTGAATCAAGTTCCTAGGATTGGGTTAGACCTAAGGTTAGAATCATACATGGACAAATAGAATTAATTGATCAAA
Source organism: Phoenix dactylifera (assembly GCF_051530095.1). Lineage (NCBI taxonomy): Eukaryota > Viridiplantae > Streptophyta > Magnoliopsida > Arecales > Arecaceae > Phoenix > Phoenix dactylifera. Next base: position 7,005,196 of record NC_143207.1, on the reverse strand, counting down.
TCTAATTAAGTAGTAACTAGATTAGGTCAAGAAAATTCTAGATCAATTTACAATAGTTGTAGATGGATCAAGTCCATGTCTTTGATTAGACCAAGATGGAACTTGATTTAGGCTCAGAGGTGTAGCCCGAGTCATTTGAGTAATCAAATCGAAATTGATTAACCAGTCGGTGTCTAAGGTAAGTTTGGCAGTTTTGACCGGTGGTTTTTAATTGGGAGCTACTCGCACTGATTCGTCTTTGCCGAGTTAATGGCATATCCCTTCCACCGATCTCACTTACCTGGCCGACATGGTCAATCACATTTTGATTGGATCACTTAATGATTCGAGTTAGCCCATGCCTATAAGAAAAATCAGTTTGACTGATTTAGGTGTCTCCTTAACCGGTTTGAGTCTAATCTGATTTGGTGAAGTCAGTGGGAGAAATTAGACTAACCGGATCTTCTCATCTATCCTAATTATGAAATCCTCTAAAATTATTAGGTCCTTAAAATGAAATGGTTATGGGGATAACTAGGTCATAGCCTCCCATTAAGTTGGGTGATAATGGGTCCAATGTTTTGATAATTATTGGAGGCGCGACACGCCTGGTACTTATCAAGCATTGGAATTGTCATTCAATATATGATGAGTTAAGTGTACCTTCAATAGGCGGTCAGGTGAGCCGAGCCACACTCGGGCTTGGTCGTCTATTAGTTGATTAGACTTAACCCTATCATTTAATGGTTGGACCTGACTAGGGTATTCGGTGGAGGCGCCACACGCCTGCCGAAGAACCTAGGGCAAAATTATCACTAGAAGTTGCTTGGTGAAGCAACTGGTTTAGAACCTACCAATAGGTGCATATGGGTTAGCCGAGCCACACTCGGGCCTATATGCGATCTATTGGGTTCTAGTGCCCACTAAAGAATTAGGAGTAATTTTTCGAATTGGAGGTAGAGGCTACCAATTTGTATAAAATAGTGGGAGTATCTTTAGACTAAAGTCCAAGTCTACTGTGTTTAGTCAATTCATATACTAATAGCCAAATTTTCTTTTATGTAGAAATGGCCACAAGTTTGTCACTTCGCTCATTATTGGATAATGACAAGTTGACTAGTCCCAACTTCAATAATTGGTATAGAAAGCTGAAAACTCAGCATAGTCAGACCAAAAGGATTAAGGATGACCAAAGTCAGGCAGAATGCTTCTATTGTAAGAAGCAGGGGCATTGGAAGAGGAATTGTCCTCAGTACCTTACCTCACTTGACCCGAACAGGCTAAGCAAGAGAAAAGGGCAATCAGTTGCTGATCAAGGTATTTATATGATAACACCTTGTAATTTCTCTATATGTGATAATTCAACCTGGGTATTAGATACTGGAAGTCCGTTTAATATATGCAATTCATTGCAAGGACTTCAGGTCAATGAGAGATTTGAAAACAGCGAGAGATTCCTGAATGTTGGAGATGGAAGATCTGTTCCAGTTCTAGCTTTAGGAAATCTCAAACTTGTTTTCAATTCTCATGTAGTTGTCTTGAGTGATTGTCACTATTGTCCTGCATTCTTATTGAATGTAATTTCCGTAGGCCTTTTGGCCATGAACGGTTATGAAATTTCAATAAAGAAATATTCTTGTGATATCATTATGAATGGTGTTACTGTAATGAATGGACAATTGAGCAATGGCATCTACTTGTTATCACAACCTGTTAATGTAATGTACACGTCAAGTAAGCGTCCTAGAATAGATAATGTCACGGATGTCTACCTTTGGCATCATAGGCTAGGTCATATTAACAAGAACAGGATGAACAGGTTAAGTAAAGAGGGAATCCTCAATGTTAATGATTGTGAATCATTGACAACCTGTGAGTCATGTCTTCTTGGTAAGATGACCAAATCACCTTTTACCGGAAAAGGTGAACGAGCCAGTGATTTATTGACCCTTGTACATTCTGATGTATGTGGGCTGATAGTCAACTTTAAAGACCACGCAATAGCACGTATCTGGTAGGATAGTGATTACGGGTATCGATCCACAGAGATTGGGGTACAGTTGTTTTTCTTTTTTTTAAAAAAATAAAATATTTAAAAAGAAAGAGTTGGTGAAGAAAATTAAACTAAGAAATTTTTAATAAAGCAAAATGCAATTAAAAAGATATCAGTTTGGGAGAACCTAGGGCAAGGAATTCACCACTAACATCGAGACAAGGGTTATTTATATTTTAATTTATTCTTGGATAAACATGCGAATTGGCTACAAGCCTAATAAGCATTTGAATAAAATTTCACAAAAGTAATTTGGGCATAATCCATCTTCAGTTGGCATGAAATGTCTACCCTAATCTAAGGTGGTAGCACACTGCATCTTCCTTAAGCATGGACTATCTTATATTTACTCAGTGATCATGAAGAACAGTTGTACGAACATCATACTTAAAATCACAGAAATTAAATATGATTCAAAAGAAGATATCCATTAAAAACAATAAGTTCATACAACCCCAAGGATATAAAATAAAATATAAAACCCATGTCCCTGTGTTAGGGCTGCATCCAGCCCTAGAGAGGAGATCAGCCCTGCATGGAGAATTGAACAGCTGCACTGCAGGGGGACTTCATAATGATTGGCTCCTTCCTCCCGTCGGCTCTCTCCTCTCTTCTCTGTCTCCCGTGAGAACTTAGCTGTGAACCCGAGCTCTTCTTCTTCCCGTCGTGAATTTGGCCTCTGAGGAGATGGGAGAAGCCTCCCCCCCGGTGGGGGGAGAAGGAATGGGATCAGCCCACTCCCCTGGTGGGGAAGAGGAGGAATGAGTCCCAGAGAAGAGAACTCCCTTCCTTTTATAGCCTCTGTTAGCATCCGGAGGATAAGCTTCCCGAGTGAAAAGATGAGGATGGAGGAACGGCTTCTATTCCACGGCAGCGAGCGACGCGTAGAAGATTTAATCCGAGCGTTGGGATTATAGTTTGGGAACTGATTTCGTTGAAGTTAGCTTCATCCTTGAGTTGGTATGCTGTTGGGATTTGATTCCGAAGCAGAGGAAGGTGAGCTGGTAGTTGATCCAGAAGTCTGTTGCTTGATCTTCGGCTGCAGGGGGGTGACGAGGATGTTGAAGAAACAGGATGGGGGGAATCCAGAAGCAAGGAATCACGGAAAAGATGGGCACAGGCGCGAGGGATTCGGAAGAGATGAAGCTGGGAGATGATGTGGAACAGGGGATGACACGCGGATGGATCTGTGATGAAGAAACGATGGGAAGACGACACGGATGCGAGGGGAAGTTTGGATGTGAGCGTGGGAAGGATGAGGATGGGTTTGTTAGAGATGTTATCCTGGCTGGCAGCAGGATATCCGGATGAAGAGGGTGGCTGGGAAGGATATGGAGGAGACGCAGCTCTATCGTGGAACAGGGGAGTTGGGATGTGATCTGGACTTGGTTCGGAAGAAGGATACGGCTGGGATTTGAGTTTATCCCACGGGCGTTCGGAAGAAATGGGGTGCTGATCCGAACGGGAGAAGATCACGGTTGGGAGAAAGATGCGGGATGAAGTTAGATCAACGTGGATGTGATTCCGAGGGAAGTTGCTTGATCTGCGGCCATGGGATGGACTACGTGGAAGAAGCTCGCGGATGGCTGAAACAAACCTAAAGAAGCAGAGACGTGGATGCTGGATTCAAGCTTACGACTGTGATGAAGATGCGTGAAACAGAGGAGCTGAAACATATGTGGAGAAAGCCCACAAAGTTGAGAGGATTTCGGCTGATAGCTAGGAGGTTTGGGATGCAACGTTGACTATGCTCACGGCTGCGGATGAATTCTGTTCATGGGATAAGGATGAACGTGATACAGGGGAGAGATTGGATTTAATTGGGAGGAGATCTTTGGATGGAACGAGAGGAAATCTAGTAGTTCGGAAGAACAATGACGTGGATGGGAGTTTGGTCGTGGGGAGCATGGAGTTTGGATCATTTGAGTAGGGGGGAGATGCTGGGAAATAATCTGGAAGGGGCCTTGAATCACGGATAGTTGTTACCTTTGTTTCGGAACAGGGGAAGGCTAGCATGGGAGGTTTGTTGACGTGGATACGATGGGAAGAGGATAACCTTGTTCTCAGAGTTGATCTGATCCGCCGTTGGGAGTGATCCGGAAGAGGCCAACGCGGAGGCCATGCACACGTGAGCGTTGTCCGTGGAGCGGGATTTGAGACTTCACATGGGATCAACCGCGGATGCTGGAGAATGGGAAAATGTTGGAAATGATATTGTTTTGCTGGGAAGGATGCAGAGCATTTTGGAAGGGATAAAGCTGAAATTCTTTAGGATCCGTGCAACTATAGATGGTATACTTTGAGATCTGAAAGACAAATAATTGAGGGGATTTTATCGTTTTTGAGATTAAAATAGGGGAATTGGATCATGTGGAAAAGAGTCGGGTGACTGAATCAGAGAGTCTTGATTTGCGGGGTGCATGTGGTTTAGGTCCAGGAATAATCCCTAATGAACTTGACTCAACCTGCATATATTAGACTCAATCAGTAGATAAGTAAAACTTGAATTACCTTTAATAATTTATTCAAATGCAATGATGAAGGTAACACATTTTTTAGTTAAATTCATAAAATATATGAATTAAAATAATGATAAGTGCTATGAATAAGATATTAATTTATGCATTATTTAGCACTTATCACACCCTCCAACCTACATTTTGCTAGTCCTCAAGCAAAATAAAATAAAAAACTAACTCACTTTCGCAGGAATCGCGATTGCATTTACCGTATGCAATAAGGCTTTAAACCCCTAGGTGGCCCTAGTGGACGAGTTTTGTCTCGTGAGGGTTTCCGGCTCAGATACCCACAAACTGCTGTCGAAAGAATTTATTTTATAAAATCTAATTTCAAGAATTTCAAAAGCACACAAAGTTTTAATTACTAAGTCAGCCCGAATCCTAAGTCAAGATGCAACTTAAGTTGAAGTCATTAAGTTTCCGTTAGAGAGTTGTAAGGCTAATTTATACTTGGGTGCTCGGTGATGTCTGGACCATACACAAGCTAAGGCTTTAGATTCTCCAGAATACTGCTAAAGCTAGTAGCTTCCAAGAATTGGTCAGATAAGACCTAATCACTGATTCAAAATCATCCTACCTTGCAGGATTTCGAGAGTTGTGGATGTTTACTTTAATACCTCATGGGCTTTATCTGTAATATTCCAGTTTACCCGAATTTTTACAACGACGGCTTTCACACTATCGTCTTTTTCAAGGTCAATATTATTTTCGTTTTCTTTCATTTTTTTTTTTTTGATTTTGATTTTTTTTTTTGATTTTGTATTTATAAATAAATTATGCACTTTTACTCTTGTAATGATTCCTCCATGTAGCGAGCATTCAGTCAACATTCCCACGCCAGATGGCATAAGGTGTTGGGCATCAAGACTCCCCTACGGACCTATGCTCGGGTTCCTCATTACAAGCCCGCTGACCTTTGACGAGAGGTAGCCCTTTTCGATGTACCTGACTAAATTCACCTCTTTTTTTTTTAACAATAAATATGGGATAATAGTGAATTAGATAGGAATGATTCATCAGGACTCAAGGTTGTTACTAGACTTAGCAACATAATGTTGAACCTAATCCTTAGAAGTGCAGGCCATGTGTGTTGTGAAATTCCAAAGTAAAAATTATCTTACAACTCGCTAAAAGAATATTTAAAAAGAACTCAAATTGACTTACTCCTGACTAGTTATTGGGCTTGGGCTTTTTAGATTTTATATACTTTGTGTGATTATCATTTCAGCACTAAGGCATAGAAATTAGTTTTTTTTTTTTTGAAATTCATTTTTTTTTTGAAATTCACTTAAAAATGTGAAAATGCGAAAAATTCCTTCAAAAATTCGAATCCTATACCCCCCAACCTAGATCAGACATTGTCCTCAATGTTTTTTTGTTTTTGTGTTGATGATTTTTTTTTGAATATTATATTATTATTTTTATTGTTTTATATTTTTTTTATTTTGGACGAAAATATGATGCATATGGAGAATAGAAGCATTTTACCTTAGTTGCATCAGTAATATGAGGACTCCTGATAAAAATACGACAAGAAAATATGCAAAAAATAACCTATGAGAATTGGGTTGCCTCCCAACAAGCGCTAAGTTTAACGTCTTCAGCCAGACGCATCAGGTGCAGTTAAGCATGCATTAAAAGAAAAACACATCAATTCCTCATGTTTGCCCTAAAATCACTAGACAGCTCCTAACTGGTTTGAAGAGGGCACCTAAGCCTCCAATCCGGTCTAATGAACTGAGTTGACCAGGTAAGCTCCCAGGTAAGTGGGGGGGTCACGATGCGTTGCAAAGGTCCCACTTAAAAACCACTTGCCTCGAACAGATGAACTGTCTCCCTTGGGACAAAGCTTGCCTAGACATCAACTGAGCTACAGAGCGAAATTGGTGCAACTTTTGGTGATCTTCGTCCTATTGAGCTCGAATGTCCCTAGGGGCCAACGTCTAATTGATTTTATTTAACGTGATAGCTATGTGAGAATTGATTCACCTAATTTGGGCAAGAATCTGGTGATGAAATCCAGTTCTTATCTTGTCGGGGTGATTGCCCTTACTATGTGCGGATTAATTGGTGTATGTGTATCAAGCATGCATTCACACTTTTGCTGAAATTAAAATCAAACAATCACCACAATATTTCAAGCAAACTGGGAATCAATTTAAATAAGAAAGGTTTAGAGGTTACCAAAAGGAATTTTCTCAGCAATTTTTTTAATTTTTTAAGGCAAACCTCTACAACATTCCTTTTCCAGCAATTTCCTTTTTGATCGTCCCAGATGTCTTCTTCGATACCTGATAAAATAATACCAAAATCAAAAATTAGTAGGAGAGAAGAAGGAGATAAGGAAAGTAACAAAAAAATAGAAAATTTTTTTTTTGAAAATTTTTTTTAATAAAAAGAAAAACAACTATGCTACCAATCCCCGGCAACGGCGCCAAAAATTGATAGTCAACTTTAAAGACCACGCAATAGCACGTATCTGGTAGGATAGTGATTACCGGTATCGATCCACAGAGATTGGGGTACAGTTGTTTTTCTTTTTTTTAAAAAAATAAAATATTTAAAAAGAAAGAGTTGGTGAAGAAAATTAAACTAAGGAATTTTTAATAAAGCAAAATGCAATTAAAAAGATATCAGTTTGGGAGAACCTAGGGCAAGGAATTCACCACTAACATCGACACAAGGGTTATTTATATTTTAATTTATTCTTGGATAAACATGCGAATTGGCTACAAGCCTAATAAGCATTTGAATAAAATTTCACAAAAGTAATTTGGGCATAATCCATCTTCAGTTGGCATGAAATGTCTACCCTAATCTAAGGTGGTAGCACACTGCATCTTCCTTAAGCATGGACTATCTTATATTTACTCAGTGATCATGAAGAACAGTTGTACGAACATCATACTTAAAATCACAGAAATTAAATATGATTCAAAAGAAGATATCCATTAAAAACAATAAGTTCATACAACCCCAAGGATATAAAATAAAATATAAAACCCATGTCCCTGTGTTAGGGCTGCATCCAGCCCTAGAGAGGAGATCAGCCCTGCATGGAGAATTGAACAGCTGCACTGCAGGGGGACTTCATAATGATTGGCTCCTTCCTCCCGTCGGCTCTCTCCTCTCTTCTCTGTATCCCGTGAGAACTTAGCTGTGAACCCGAGCTCTTCTTCTTCCCGTCGTGAATTTGGCCTCTGAGGAGATGGGAGAAGCCTCCCCCCTGGTGGGGGGAGAAGGAATGGGATCAGCCCACTCCCCTGGTGGGGAAGAGGAGGAATGAGTCCCAGAGAAGAGAACTCCCTTCCTTTTATAGCCTCTGTTAGCATCCGGAGGATAAGCTTCCCGAGTGAAAAGATGAGGATGGAGGAACGGCTTCTGTTCCACGGCAGCGAGCGACGCGTAGAAGATTTAATCCGAGCGTTGGGATTATAGTTTGGGAACTGATTTCGTTGAAGTTAGCTTCATCCTTGAGTTGGTATGCTGTTGGGATTTGATTCCGAAGCAGAGGAAGGTGAGCTGGTAGTTGATCCAGAAGTCTGTTGCTTGATCTTCGGCTGCAGGGGGGTGACGAGGATGTTGAAGAAACAGGATGGGGGGAATCCAGAAGCAAGGAATCACGGAAAAGATGGGCACAGGCGCGAGGGATTCGGAAGAGATGAAGCTGGGAGATGATGTGGAACAGGGGATGACACGCGGATGGATCTGTGATGAAGAAACGATGGGAAGACGACACGGATGCGAGGGGAAGTTTGGATGTGAGCGTGGGAAGTATGAGGATGGGTTTGTTAGAGATGTTATCCTGGCTGGCAGCAGGATATCCGGATGAAGAGGGTGGCTGGGAAGGATATGGAGGAGACGCAGCTCTATCGTGGAACAGGGGAGTTGGGATGTGATCTGGACTTGGTTCGGAAGAAGGATACGGCTGGGATTTGAGTTTATCCCACGGGCGTTCGGAAGAAATGGGGTGCTGATCCGAACGGGAGAAGATCACGGTTGGGAGAAAGATGCGGGATGAAGTTAGATCAACGTGGATGTGATTCCGAGGGAAGTTGCTTGATCTGCGGCCATGGGATGGACTACGTGGAAGAAGCTCGCGGATGGCTGAAACAAACCTAAAGAAGCAGAGACGTGGATGCTGGATTCAAGCTTACGACTGTGATGAAGATGCGTGAAACAGAGGAGCTGAAACATATGTGGAGAAAGCCCACAAAGTTGAGAGGATTTCGGCTGATAGCTAGGAGGTTTGGGATGCAACGTTGACTATGCTCACGGCTGCGGATGAATTCTGTTCATGGGATAAGGATGAACGTGATATAGGGGAGAGATTGGATTTAATTGGGAGGAGATCTTTGGATGGAACGAGAGGAAATCTAGTAGTTCGGAAGAACAATGACGTGGATGGGAGTTTGGTCGTGGGGAGCATGGAGTTTGGATCATTTGAGTAGGGGGGAGATGCTGGGAAATAATCTGGAAGGGGCCTTGAATCACGGATAGTTGTTACCTTTGTTTCGGAACAGGGGAAGGCTAGCATGGGAGGTTTGTTGACGTGGATACGATGGGAAGAGGATAACCTTGTTCTCAGAGTTGATCTGATCCGCCGTTGGGAGTGATCCGGAAGAGGCCAACGCGGAGGCCATGCACACGTGAGCGTTGTCCGTGGAGCGGGATTTGAGACTTCACATGGGATCAACCGCGGATGCTGGAGAATGGGAAAATGTTGGAAATGATATTGTTTTGCTGGGAAGGATGCAGAGCATTTTGGAAGGGATAAAGCTGAAATTCTTTAGGATCCGTGCAACTATAGATGGTATACTTTGAGATCTGAAAGACAAATAATTGAGGGGATTTTATCGTTTTTGAGATTAAAATAGGGGAATTGGATCATGTGGAAAAGAGTCGGGTGACTGAATCAGAGAGTCTTGATTTGCGGGGTGCATGTGGTTTAGGTCCAGGAATAATCCCTAATGAACTTGACTCAACCTGCATATATTAGACTCAATCAGTAGATAAGTAAAACTTGAATTACCTTTAATAATTTATTCAAATGCAATGATGAAGGTAACACATTTTTTAGTTAAATTCATAAAATATATGAATTAAAATAATGATAAGTGCTATGAATAAGATATTAATTTATGCATTATTTAGCACTTATCACACCCCCCAACCTACATTTTGCTAGTCCTCAAGCAAAATAAAATAAAAAACTAACTCACTTTCGCAGGAATCGCGATTGCATTTACCGTATGCAATAAGGCTTTAAACCCCTAGGTGGCCCTAGTGGACGAGTTTTGTCTCGTGAGGGTTTCCGGCTCAGATACCCACAAACTGCTGTCGAAAGAATTTATTTTATGAAATCTAATTTCAAGAATTTCAAAAGCACACAAAGTTTTAATTACTAAGTCAGCCCGAATCCTAAGTCAAGATGCAACTTAAGTTGAAGTCATTAAGTTTCCGTTAGAGAGTTGTAAGGCTAATTTATACTTGGGTGCTCGGTGATGTCTGGACCATACACAAGCTAAGGCTTTAGATTCTCCAAAATACTGCTAAAGCTAGTAGCTTCCAAGAATTGGTCAGATAAGACCTAATCACTGATTCAAAATCATCCTACCTTGCAGGATTTCGAGAGTTGTGGATGTTTACTTTAATACCTCATGGGCTTTATCTGTAATATTCCAGTTTACCCGAATTTTTACAACGACGGCTTTCACACTATCGTCTTTTTCAAGGTCAATATTATTTTCTTTTTCTTTCATTTTTTTTTTTTGATTTTGATTTTTTTTTTGATTTTGTATTTATAAATAAATTATGCACTTTTACTCTTGTAATGATTCCTCCATGTAGCGAGCATTCAGTCAACATTCCCACGCCAGATGGCATAAGGTGTTGGGCATCAAGACTCCCCTACGGACCTATGCTCGGGTTCCTCATTACAAGCCCGCTGACCTTTGACGAGAGGTAGCCCTTTTCGATGTACCTGACTAAATTCACCTCTTTTTTTTTTAACAATAAATATGGGATAATAGTGAATTAGATAGGAATGATTCATCAGGACTCAAGGTTGTTACTAGACTTAGCAACATAATGTTGAACCTAATCCTTAGAAGTGCAGGCCATGTGTGTTGTGAAATTCCAAAGTAAAAATTATCTTACAACTCGCTAAAAGAATATTAAAAAGAACTCAAATTGACTTACTCCTGACTAGTTATTGGGCTTGGGCATTTTAGATTTTATATACTTTGTGTGATTATCATTTCAGCACTAAGGCATAGAAATTAGTTTTTTTTTTTTTTGAAATTCATTTTTTTTTGAAATTCACTTAAAAATGTGAAAATGCGAAAAATTCCTTCAAAAATTCGAATCCTATACCCCCCAACCTAGATCAGACATTGTCCTCAATGTTTTTTTGTTTTTGTGTTGATGATTTTTTTTTTGAATATTATATTATTATTTTTATTGTTTTATATTTTTTTTATTTTGGACGAAAATATGATGCATATGGAGGATAGAAGCATTTTACCTTAGTTGCATCAGTAATATGAGGACTCCTGAAAAAAATACGACAAGAAAATATGCAAAAAATAACCTATGAGAATTGGGTTGCCTCCCAACAAGCGCTAAGTTTAACGTCTTCAGCCAGACGCATCAGGTGCAGTTAAGCATGCATTAAAAGAAAAACACATCAATTCCTCATGTTTGCCCTAAAATCACTAGACAGCTCCTAACTGGTTTGAAGAGGGCACCTAAGCCTCCAATCCGGTCTAATGAACTGAGTTGACCAGGTAAGCTCCCAGGTAAGTGGGGGGGTCACGATGCGTTGCAAAGGTCCCACTTAAAAACCACTTGCCTCGAACAGATGAACTGTCTCCCTTGGGACAAAGCTTGCCTAGACATCAACTGAGCTACAGAGCGAAATTGGTGCAACTTTTGGTGATCTTCGTCCTATTGAGCTCGAATGTCCCTAGGGGCCAACGTCTAATTGATTTTATTTAACGTGATAGCTATGTGAGAATTGATTCACCTAATTTGGGCAAGAATCTGGTGATGAAATCCAGTTCTTATCTTGTCGGGGTGATTGCCCTTACTATGTGCGGATTAATTGGTGTATGTGTATCAAGCATGCATTCACACTTTTGCTGAAATTAAAATCAAACAATCACCACAATATTTCAAGCAAACTGGGAATCAATTTAAATAAGAAAGGTTTAGAGGTTACCAAAAGGAATTTTCTCAGCAATTTTTTTAATTTTTTAAGGCAAACCTCTACAGCATTCCTTTTCCAGCAATTTTCTTTTTGATCGTCCCAGATGTCTTCTTCGATTCCTGATTAAATAATACCAAAATCAAAAATTAGTAGGAGAGAAGAAGGAGATAAGGAAAGTAACAAAAAAATAGAAAATTTTTTTTTTTGAAAATTTTTTTTAATAAAAAGAAAAACAACTATGCTACCAATCCCCGGCAACGGCGCCAAAAATTGATAGTCAACTTTAAAGACCACGCAATAACACGTATCTGGTAGGATAGTGATTACGGGTATCGATCCACAGAGATTGGGGTACAGTTGTTTTTCTTTTTTTTTAAAAAATAAAATATTTAAAAAGAAAGACTTGGTGAAGAAAATTAAACTAAGGAATTTTTAATAAAGCAAAATGCAATTAAAAAGATATCAGTTTGGGAGAACCTAGGGCAAGGAATTCACCACTAACATCGAGACAAGGGTTATTTATATTTTAATTTATTCTTGGATAAACATGCGAATTGGCTACAAGCCTAATAAGCATTTGAATAAAATTTCACAAAAGTAATTTGGGCATAATCCATCTTCAGTTGGCATGAAATGTCTACCCTAATCTAAGGTGGTAGCACACTGCATCTTCCTTAAGCATGGACTATCTTATATTTACTCAGTGATCATGAAGAACAGTTGTACGAACATCATACTTAAAATCACAGAAATTAAATATGATTCAAAAGAAGATATCCATTAAAAACAATAAGTTCATACAACCCCAAGGATATAAAATAAAATATAAAACCCATGTCCCTGTGTTAGGGCTGCATCCAGCCCTAGAGAGGAGATCAGCCCTGCATGGAGAATTGAACAGCTGCACTGCAGGGGGACTTCATAATGATTGGCTCCTTCCTCCCGTCAGCTCTCTCCTCTCTTCTCTGTCTCCCGTGAGAACTTAGCTGTGAACCCGAGCTCTTCTTCTTCCCGTCGTGAATTTGGCCTCTGAGGAGATGGGAGAAGCCTCCCCCCCGGTGGGGGGAGAAGGAATGGGATCAGCCCACTCCCCTGGTGGGGAAGAGGAGGAATGAGTCCCAGAGAAGAGAACTCCCTTCCTTTTATAGCCTCTGTTAGCATCCGAAGGATAAGCTTCCCGAGTGAAAAGATGAGGATGGAGGAACGGCTTCTGTTCCACGGCAGCGAGCGACGCGTAGAAGATTTAATCCGAGCGTTGGGATTATAGTTTGGGAACTGATTTCGTTGAAGTTAGCTTCATCCTTGAGTTGGTATGCTGTTGGGATTTGATTCCGAAGCAGAGGAAGGTGAGCTGGTAGTTGATCCAGAAGTCTGTTGCTTGATCTTCGGCTGCAGGGGGGTGACGAGGATGTTGAAGAAACAGGATGGGGGGAATCCAGAAGCAAGGAATCACGGAAAAGATGGGCACAGGCGCGAGGGATTCGGAAGAGATGAAGCTGGGAGATGATGTGGAACAGGGGATGACACGCGGATGGATCTGTGATGAAGAAACGATGGGAAGACGACACGGATGCGAGGGGAAGTTTGGATGTGAGCGTGGGAAGGATGAGGATGGGTTTGTTAGAGATGTTATCCTGGCTGGCAGCAGGATATCCGGATGAAGAGGGTGGCTGGGAAGGATATGGAGGAGACGCAGCTCTATCGTGGAACAGGGGAGTTGGGATGTGATCTGGACTTGGTTCGGAAGAAGGATACGGCTGGGATTTGAGTTTATCCCATGGGCGTTCGGAAGAAATGGGGTGCTGATCCGAACGGGAGAAGATCACGGTTGGGAGAAAGATGCGGGATGAAGTTAGATCAACGTGGATGTGATTCCGAGGGAAGTTGCTTGATCTGCGGCCATGGGATGGACTACGTGGAAGAAGCTCGCGGATGGCTAAAACAAACCTAAAGAAGCAGAGACGTGGATGCTGGATTCAAGCTTACGACTGTGATGAAGATGCGTGAAACAGAGGAGCTGAAACATATGTGGAGAAAGCCCACAAAGTTGAGAGGATTTCGGCTGATAGCTAGGAGGTTTGGGATGCAACGTTGACTATGCTCACGGCTGCGGATGAATTCTGTTCATGGGATAAGGATGAACGTGATACAGGGGAGAGATTGGATTTAATTGGGAGGAGATCTTTGGATGGAACGAGAGGAAATCTAGTAGTTCGGAAGAACAATGACGTGGATGGGAGTTTGGTCGTGGGGAGCATGGAGTTTGGATCATTTGAGTAGGGGGGAGATGCTGGGAAATAATCTGGAAGGGGCCTTGAATCACGGATAGTTGTTACCTTTGTTTCGGAACAGGGGAAGGCTAGCATGGGAGGTTTGTTGACGTGGATACGATGGGAAGAGGATAACCTTGTTCTCAGAGTTGATCTGATCCGCCGTTGGGAGTGATCCGGAAGAGGCCAACGCGGAGGCCATGCACACGTGAGCGTTGTCCGTGGAGCGGGATTTGAGACTTCACATGGGATCAACCGCGGATGCTGGAGAATGGGAAAATGTTGGAAATGATATTGTTTTGCTGGGAAGGATGCAGAGCATTTTGGAAGGGATAAAGCTGAAATTCTTTAGGATCCGTGCAACTATAGATGGTATACTTTAAGATCTGAAAGACAAATAATTGAGGGGATTTTATCATTTTTGAGATTAAAATAGGGGAATTGGATCATGTGGAAAAGAGTCGGGTAACTGAATCAGAGAGTCTTGATTTGCGGGGTGCATGTGGTTTAGGTCCAGGAATAATCCCTAATGAACTTGACTCAACCTGCATATATTAGACTCAATCAGTAGATAAGTAAAACTTGAATTACCTTTAATAATTTATTCAAATGCAATGATGAAGGTAACACATTTTTTAGTTAAATTCATAAAATATATGAATTAAAATAATGATAAGTGCTATGAATAAGATATTAATTTATGCATTATTTAGCACTTATCATGGGCCAATAAGCACAGATGCTAGAGGTGGGTATTCATATTTCATTACGTTTACAGACGACCTTTCTTGGTATGGTTATGTCTATTTAATGAGACATAAATCTGAAGCATTTGAAATGTTCAAATTGTATCGTAATGAAGTAGAAAAACAAACTGGAAAGAGTATTAAAACTCTTCGATCAGATCGAGGAGGCGAATACCTTTCCAATGAGTTTTTGACATATTTAGGAGAGAATGGGATTCTCTCCCAATGGACTCCTCCTGGTACACCACAGTATAACGGTGTATCAGAAAGAAGAAATCGAACTCTGTTAGACATGGTTCGATCCATGATGGGGTTTGCAAGTCTGCCCATATCCTTTTGGGGATATGCACTTGAGTCAGCCTGCTACATTCTAAATAAGGTTCCAAGTAAGTCTGTAAATAAAACACCACATGAGATGTGGACTGGACGTAAGCCAATGCTGTCTCACCTTAGGGTTTGGGGGTGTCCAGCATATGTCAAACGTTTGAAGACAGACAAACTTGAACCCAAGTCTGACAAATGTTTCTTTGTTGGTTATCCTAAAGAAACTAAAGGATATTACTTCTACTTTGCTGAAGAACAAAAGTTATTCGTAAGCAATAGAGATGTTTTCTTAGAGAAAGAATTCCTTAGTGAAGGAACTAAAAGCTCTAATGTTGAGCTTAGGGAAGTTCAACATGTAGAAGATCCGACACCATCTACTGAACTAGTTGAGTCAGATTTGATTAGATCAGATCCAGAACCCATCTTAGATGCACCATTAAGGCGATCAGGTAGAGTACCACGTCAGCCGGACAGATACTACGGTTTCTTGGTCCAGGACGGGGATCCTGTCGAACTTGATGAAAACAATGAGGATCCGATCACCTATATGGATGCTATGCAGAGGCATGACTCTGATGCATGGCTTGGAGCCATGCAATCCGAAATGGAATCCATGAAGGTCAATGATGTATGGACATTAGTTGACCCACCCGAAGGGATTAAACCCATAGGGTGTAAGTGGATTTTCAAAAGAAAACGGGGCGCAGATGGAAAAGTAGAGACCTATAAAGCCCGTCTGGTTGCCAAGGGATATCGTCAACGTTATGGTATTGACT
The DNA here is from genome assembly GCF_051530095.1 of Phoenix dactylifera. Classification (NCBI taxonomy): domain Eukaryota; kingdom Viridiplantae; phylum Streptophyta; class Magnoliopsida; order Arecales; family Arecaceae; genus Phoenix; species Phoenix dactylifera. Next base: position 6,989,319 of record NC_143207.1, on the reverse strand, counting down.
ATGACGAGACGTTTTCTCCTGTGGCAATGCTCAAATTCATTCGGATTATGCTTGCGATAGCAGCACACTTAGATTATGAAATCTGGCAGATGGATGTTAAAACCGCTTTTCTAAATGGAGATTTAGAAGAAGAGGTGTATATGATGCAACCTGAAGGTTTTATATCTGCAGATGAGTCTAAGGTGTGCAAGCTTCAAAAATCCATTTATGGATTAAAGCAAGCTTCACGGAGTTGGAACATACGATTTGATAAGGTGATCAAATCATATGGCTTCATTAAGAATGAAGAGGAACCTTGCATTTATAAATGGGCAAATGGTTCAGTTATTATATTTCTTGTTTTGTATGTGGATGACATTCTTTTAATCGGGAATGACATTCCTGCATTACAAGGAATAAAGGTTTGGCTATCATCTCAATTTGCCATGAAGGATTTGGGAGAAGCATCTTACATCCTAGGGATGAAGATCTATAGAGATAGATCTAGAAGATTGCTTGGATTATCCCAATCCACATACATTGATACTATACTGAAAAGGTTCAGTATGATTAATTCCAAGAAAGGCTATCTTCCAATGGGCCATGGAATTAACCTCTCTAAAAGGGATTGTCCGACAACCTCTCAAGAAAGAGAGACTATGGATAGAATTCCATATGCTTCGGCAGTGGGATCTATAATGTATGCCATGACATGTACTAGACCAGACGTGGCATACTCACTAGGAGTAGTGAGTAGATACCAGTCTGATCCAGGTAGCAACCACTGGAAGGTTGTCAAAACCATCCTTAAGTATTTGAGAAATACTAAAGATCAGTGGCTTGTCTACGGTGATTCTGACTTAAAACTTGAGGGATATACCGATTCAAGTTTTCAGTCAGATCAAGATGATAGCAAGAGCGTGTCGGGATATATCTTCACTCTTAAGGGTGGGGCCATCTGCTGGAAGAGTTCCAAGCAGCATACAGTGGCAGATTCTACATGTGAAGCAGAATACATTGCAGCATCTGATGCAGCCAAGGAAGCCGTATGGTTGCGCAAGTTCATCACCGAGCTGGGAGTGGCACCTTCAATTGATGGTCCAGTTCCTATATTTTGTGATAACACTGGAGCCATAGCTCAGGCAAAGGAACCTAAAGCACATCAGCGGACCAAGCATATTCTGCGACGTTATCACCTTGTTCGAGAGATTATAGAACGAGGTGATATTGATCTTCAGAAGATTGACACAAAAGAAAATCTGGCTGACCCATTTACCAAAGTCCTCGGCATCAAAGAGTTCAACGAACACAAGTCGAAGATGGGTATTAGATACTGTGCCGATTGGCTTTAGGCTAAGTAGGAGTTGTTGGGAATTGTATCCTAAATGTCAATCGTCAGCATATTGATGATTGAATATTGTAAATAAATTGACAAATTAATAAAGTATTATTTGGCATTATTCATCATTTCATCTTCAAATGAACTCTTATATGATGAAGTCCTTAGGACTTATGTTATGATAAAGGAGGATTTATCTTTGAGTCCTTAAACTTGTTCGCGACCAAATGATATGTTGTTACTAGGACGACAACATTATCGAGATTAGGTCGTTGTGTGACATATACGTTGGTTGTCCTCTTAACCAAGGAGTGTGGAGACACTGGTATGCCATACAGGTGAAGTGTAGGAGTACATTTCACTGAACGTGACCAATTCCGGAACGCTCTACTGTCGAGAGATGTTCCGAGTGGATATGGGTATAAGTTTGGCCCTCTGACCTGAGACCGCAGCCTGTGACTAGCAAGCAACTCACTATACTTTGGTACCGGACTACCTGAATTTCTAATTCAGTGACGGAAGGTCACTGGGTGCAGTCAAGTACTTGCGTAGTCAGTTGTGAGTCAAGATGGAATTGACCCCTCCTGCAAACAGGAGATAATGTCTTGTGACTAATTTAGCAAAACCTTGGCCAGGGTAATCTCAGTGAGGAGTCACGGGATATCTAAAGTTAATCACATAATGGATGTACTAATTATAGGGTTGACAGTGAGCTCTAAGTCATCCTGGCATTAAGAGTCAAAGGGATTGAATTATACAGTAACCATAGTTCAGGGTTCCAGAATATTTGCTTCGCATATATTCGGCCTATTCGGACGTCGGGTACCATTGCTAGATGGTCACATCGATTAGTGTAGGAAGTCGTTCCTATACTACCGGCTTAGGTTCGAACCTATGAGGTCACACGCATAGAAGATTCCTGATTGATCAAGAAGGCTGATGAATGATTAAGAATCATTCAGGGGTAATTTGGTCAATTCGATTGGCAAATTATCTTATAAAATAATTAAAGTAATTATCGGAGGATTAATTAGTAATTAGATTGCTAATGAACTCAATTGGATTGAGTAATTAGACTAAGGATGAGCCAAATTGAATTAGATTCAATTCTAGGCTCAATCAGGGTTTTTGACCTGATTGGATTAGGTCTGAATCAAGAGGACTTAGGTTGACCAAATTAAATTCGATTAAATTTGTGCTTAATTAGGGATTGACCTAATTGGATTAGGTTCAACCCATGGTAATTGAATCATTCTAATTGTTAGGATTTAATTAAATTAAATGGGTTTGATCTGAAACTATTCGGATCTTGAAATCCACTTGTCACATATCCATGCATGGCGCCATAAATTGATTTTTAATATGATTAAAAATTAATTTAATTTATTTAATGGTGCCATGGGACACTTGGCAACATCAGGGACCTCTTTCATCATTAGATGGGTCGAAATGGAGAGATAAATTCATGAAAAGAATTGGATAAGATCAAATTCTCTCTCTTCATGACATATGCCATCCTTATCTTTATCTCACTTCTAATTAAGGTTGAATTTCGAATTTAATCACCACAAAATCACCACGTGACCCTATAATCTGATTAGGGGCATGGGAATTTCAAAATTGAAAGAGGGAAGTGGCAACATGATGAATGGTTTAGATTAGATCAAGCTTCATCATGTAATGGCACATGAACTTGAATTTTGAATTCAAAATTCAAAACCCCACAAAATCCTCCACAAATATGGGATGGTTGGCATGAAGTTAGGTAGGAGAGCAACATTAAAAGGACCTCCATCATCTGGTGGTCGAATTCAAGGAAAAAAGAGAGAAAAAGAAGAAGAAAAAAGGGAAAAGAAAAGAGAGGAACCCTAGTTCATGCATGGAAAAATTCTGCATTCAATCTAGCTGACTTCTTCCTCCTCTAAGTCCATCGCGCCATTAGTGTTAGGGGTCCCTGATAAGAGTCTTTAGATCAAATCTAAGTCCTCTTCAATCCCTTTAAACCTTTCCTCCAAGTTCTTCCAAGAAGGCGGATCAAAAGTTGATAGTGTTTGGAAGATCAAATTTCAGCCTCAAGAAATTCTGCGCAAGCTAGCACTTCCGCAGGATTGGATCTCTTCAGGAACTTCGCGTGGACTTCTCGTAGAGGCCATTCGTGTGCGTGGCTGCGAAGTCGAGGATCAGATCCACAAGTTTCATCCATCATAAAAGGTATTAATCCTACATTAATCTTTTATTATGGTGTCAAGATCTAGGTCTGATTCTCCGAGGTTTTACCCTCTTTTGGGGCTCCTCACGGAGATATCTCCAGAATCCATTCAATGGATATTCGGAGATTAATCGGAATAGAGTTCTTAAGTTTCAGATCTGATAGTTAATCATGCACGAAAGTTTTAGCATAATTGTTTAAACGATTCCGGCATAATCCTATGTGTTCTTAAGGTGCTGATTTCTAGATTTGATCTTGTAAGCATGCATGAATTAAATTGTTTGATTCGATTTTTCCGCTGCATTTTAAAACTTAAAAAGAACTACATATGGCTTGATCCCCCTTATGAAGGGGTACGTAGGCAACCCGATCAGGTTCAGCCATGGTTTTAAAAAAAAAAAAAAATCCGCATGCTTAACACCGAAGAATCTAGGATTCACTTTCAAGATGGGCTTCTCGGCTCATTGACTTCCGAGTCATATCCAGTTTGCGAGTCCTGTCTTCAAGGAAAAATGGCTAGACTGCCCTTTGTAGGACATGGGGAGAGGACCACTGAATTACTTGCCCTAGTACATACAAATGTATGTGGCCCATTCGATGTGCTAGCCAGGGGACGTTATTCTTACTTCCTTACCTTTACCGATGATTACTCACGGTATGGGTATGTGTATCTTATGAGACACAAGTCTGAGTCTTTTGAAAAGTTCAAAGAGTTCAATAATGAAGTAGAAAAACAAACTGAAAAACCTCTTAAGGCTCTTCGATCAGATCGAGGAGGAGAATACCTTAGTGGGGAATTCCGGGGCTATCTCAAAGAAAACGACATAGCCTCACAATGGACACCTCCGGGTATACCTCAACTCAATGGGGTGTCAGAGAGGAGGAATCGGACCCTATTAGATATGGTCAGGTCCATGATGAGCTTCACTGATTTACCTATGTTCCTTTGGAGAGATGCCTTACTCACAGCGATTTATTTGTTGAATAGAGTTCCCTCTAAATCCGTTCCTACCACACCGTATGAGATATGGCATGGTAAGAAACCAAGTCTGGGTCATCTCAAGATTTGGGGATGTCCGGCCCACGTCAAGAGACTACAGGCGGACAAGTTAGAGGCTAGGACCATAAGTGCTCGTTTTATAGGATATCCTAAAGAGTCATTAGGATACAATTTTTACGTCTCAGAGGATCACAATGTGTTTGTGAGCCGTCATGCCATCTTCTTGGAAAATCAGTTTATCCTTGATAGAGGCAGTGGGAGGAAAATTGAGCTTGAAGAGAAAGTCTCTGAAAAGCAACGAGTCATGGATCCTATTGAACCCATTCATACAGAGCCAGTACACGATGTCCCTCGACCACCTCGTAGATCTAGTAGGGTCTCCCATCCTCCCGATAGATACTTAGGTATACTTAAAGAGGATACCAAGAAAATGTTCCTAGTGGGAGATAGGGATCATACACAAGATCCCAAAACCTACGACGAGGCGATATCTGATATCGATTCCGAGAAATGGCTGGAAGCTATGAAGTCAGAGTTAGACTCCATGCATTCCAACCAAGTCTGGACCTTAGTAGATCCACCAGAAGGTATTGTACCTATTGGATGCAAATGGATCTACAAGAGGAAGATAGGTTCGGATGGAGAGGTAGAGACCTATAAGGCAAGACTTGTGGCAAAAGGGTATAGTCAGCGCAAGGCATTGACTATCAGGAGATCTTTTCACCTGTAGCCATGCTAAAATCCATCCGAACATTGCTTGCCATTGCAGCATTTCATGATTATGAAATCTGGCAGATGGATGTGAAAACTGCTTTTCTGAATGGATATCTTGATGAAGATATCTATATGGAACAGCCTTTGGGTTTCACTTCCAGTGATGGAGATCACAAGGTCTGCAAGCTGCAAAGGTCCATCTATGGACTTAAGCAAGCATCTCAGAGTTGGAACACTCGTTTCGATGACGCAATCAAAACGTTTGATTTCATCAAAAACGAAGAGGAACCGTGTGTTTACAAAAAGGTTAGTGGGAGTGCTGTCGTTTTTCTCGTACTGTACGTAGATGACATTCTCCTGATAGGGAATGATATTCCCATGCTAACCTCGGTCAAGGTCTGGTTGTCAAAAGAATTCTCCATGAAATACCTTGGGGAAGCATCCTAAATTTTGGGAATAAAGATCTATAGAGATAGATCTAAAAGGATGCTTGGCCTTTCACAGAAGATGTGCATAGAGGAGGTGCTGAAAAGGTTCAGCATGGAAAACTCCAAGAGGGGTCTCTTACCCCTAAGGCATGGAATTCATCTCTCCAAGAAGATGTGCCCCAACACATCTGAAGAGATTCAACGCATGAGCAAGATTCCCTATGCATCGGCAATAGGAAGCCTCATGTATGCCATGCTGTGTACACGACCTGATATAGCTCTTGCTATGAGTGTCACAAGCAGATATCAGTCGGATCCAGGCAAGAAGCACTAAATAGCTGTGAAGAATAGTCTTAAGTACTTGAGAAGAACTAAGGACATGTTCTTGGTCTTTGGGAGAAGATCAGAGTTGAAGGTAGAAGGATGCACACATATTGATGATAGAAAGTCTACATCAGAATATGTGCAATTGTGATTCAGTAAATTGGAAGAGTTCCAAACAACCGATCATTATAGATTCTACCTTAGAAGCTGAATGTTAAGCCGTATCTAAGGGTGCAGTAGAAACCTTCTGATTAAAAGTTAATTGCAGAGTTAGGTGTAATGTCATCAGATGCCATAACACTTTACTGCGATAACATTGGCACCATAGCACTAGCTATGGAGCCATGGTCTCATCAGAAGTCCAAGCACATAGAGCGGCGCTTCCATTTCATACGCGACTATGATGTAGAGGTGCAGAGAGTAGACTCCGCGGATAACGTGGCAGATCCGTTCACTAAACAGCTGAGTCAGCAAAAGACTGAAGCCCACCTTGAGAAGATGGGCCTAAGATATATGACCAATTGGCTTTAGTGCAAGTGGGAGATTGTTAGATGTATGCCCTAGAAGCCAATTTGGCTGACACATTGTTGATTCTAGGGACATAATTTTGTACTTGACTGTTTATTATTGAATAAATAAAAGGCATTTTTTCATTCATATTGTTTATGTGTCTATGAATCGTCCAAGGAATTAATAAGATGATGATACATATTCTCAAGAGTTGAGAATTTGAGCCATGTATCATTGGTGATTAATTTCTAAATGCTCCTGATCAATGGATCATCACGAGGACGGTGATCGATCCGATCAGTGCACAGATCACTTTCCTTCTGGATGGACGAGACTTGAGTCCACAGTGTAGGGACACTGAAGTGATAGTGCAGGTGCTTGTTAGAGAACAAGGGTACTGAGCGTGACCAAGACAAGAAGTCACTTGGATGTCTATCCACTCGTCAGTGACTTGCTTGATGTTGCAGTAGTGTGACTGGTCCTTTGACCTGCGGTGCTTCGGCTACTCACAGTGAGGTTATTGTAGTTTGACTGCACACATACATGGTCTCTAGCCATATGGGTCCATGCAGTGTAGATTGGCTGCAGTAGGTTCACTGTAGGAGTAGGGTATGCACCTATAAGGAATCTATCGACCTTGATAGAAGAGGAGTGATCCTATGTGATTTGTTAGACTGAGTTCTAAGACCTTGGCCAGGGCAGTAATATAAAGTGGAAAAAGAGTTTTCCACCATCGAACTCAAGTCGAATAAATCTTGACATATGACAGACGATGGGGTTTGACAAGTTGTCCATGACCTCCGTCCTGTAGGGATCCACGATAGTAGGATTGTATCACATGTTAACTGCACCTAGAGGTTCATCATTCCATTCTGCTGGGTAGCCACTACATGCTGCTAGGTGTCACTGGTGGATGGTGGGACTCACAGGGATTATCTCGATGATCGATAAACCCTAATGAGTTGAGTTGGAATCGTTCCAACCCATTGAAAGGAGTTTTCAATGATATTGAGATAGAGATCACAATATATCTCACTACCAGTCAGAATAGAACCTATGGGGTCACACACACTAGAAGTATTGACCGATCCGATGGTTGAAATCGTGATTAGGAATCACAAGTAATCAATTTGATTGATAAGAAGTTGAAGAAAGGAACAAAGGTAATTAATTAATTGGACTTGAAACAAGAGTCCTACTTCGGGTAGGATTTCTAGAGTCCTAATTGGATTAGGACTGGGAATCCTAGTTGGAGTAGGACTGGGATTCCTACTTGGAATAGGATTCCTACAATCCTAATGAGATTAGGAATTTTGAATTAAAATTGGATTCCTACTTGGAGTAGGATTCCTAGAAATCCTAATTGGATTAGGACTTCGGATTCAAATAGAGTCCTAATTGGATTAGGACTAAAATTAAATACATCCCAATTGGATTAGGATTCCTTAAGTCTAAATTAATTATTAATCTAATGAATCAACATGACTCCTAATTGGATTAGGATTGAAGAGTTCAATTGAGTCATAGTTCATTCAAGTCCTAATTGGATTAGGACTAGCATAGATTGAACCCAATTTGGCCAATCCTAATTAGATTAGGATTAAACCATGAAAGAGGGACCTAATCCTCTTTGGAAGAGGATTAGGCTAACCAAGTAAGAGGGGCATCAGCCCCTCTCCACTTGATTAGGTGCGACATGAAGAGAGAGGGGGCCGGCGCCCCCTCTTGGAAAGTTGTCAAGGGCTCCTAACTTGTAGGAGCCCTTCATCCTTATTAAAGGAGGACTAAGGCCGGCGCCCTAGTGGAATCTTTTTCCTCCTCTTCAAGCTGTGGAAGCCCCCTCTCCTCCTCTTGGTTCAGCCGCAAGCAAAGGGAGAAGAAAAGCCAAGAGCTGGCGGCTTCCTTTCCCTTCCTTTCCTTCATCCAACGCAAGGAACAGCAGAAGGCTGCGTAGGGGCTCATCTTCTTCCTCTTCTTCATCCTTCTTCTTCCTCCTTCTAAGCACAATCAAGAGTTGATTGAGAGGAAGGACATCAGCCATCAAAGCTATCTCTGCAAGGGAGCTAGCACCCCGGTGAGATAGAAAGCTTGGATCGGATCCTGCTTCGTGTGGATACCCGTAGAGGCCGGACGTTTGAACGGCTTCAAGCGAACCCTCTTCCAAAACCACGAATTCAGATTTGCGGTGATCATCTACCCGCGCAAGGTGAAGATTTGATCTTTCTAATAGTTTTAAAAGTTTTAATTCTTACCTAATTACGAAAGGTCTCGAAACAACGTTCATGCGATGAACGTCGAACCCGTGCATGCCGATTCCGCTGCCATCTGAAAAATTTTTGAAATATCAGCGGCATGGGCGGGTTCCCAACACATCAGGGATCCAAGAAGCTACTCGAGTGGCAGCTTGTTTAAGTCCTTGGCTTCTTGGATTGCCGTTACCTTTGCTTCCCATGACCTTGGCAAAGATCGAAGAATTTTCCTGACAAGGTCACTGTTAGCATAACTTTTGCCAAGGCTTTTTAGACCATTGACAATATCAGTAAATCTAGTAAACATGCAAGTGATAGTTTTATTAGAATCCATTTTAAATAGTTCATACTTATGAACTAGTATGTTTATTTTGGATTCCTTGACTTGATTCGTGCCCTCGTGGATCACTTCAAGTCTGTCCCATATCTCTTTTGCAGAACTGCAAGTAGAGACTCTATTGAATTCATTAGGATCTAAGACACAATAAAGCACATTCATTGCTTTGGCATTTAGTTGTGCCTTCCTTCTATCATTGTCATCCCAATCTTTTTCAAGCTTGGGAATAGTAATGTTATCTACAAAAATAGAAGAAATGTATGGTCCATTAACTATGATACTCCAAATCTCATAGTCTTGGGCTTGGATAAATATTTTTATCCTAGCCTTCCAATATGCGTAGTTGGTTCCATTGAAGAATGGAGGCCTATTGGTGGATTGTCCCTCAATAAGTGAAGATCCAAAAGGGGTTGTCATTTTGATCTTTTACTCTTTTGATAGAAGAGCTCCTGCTCTGATACCACTTATTGCCCAAGAAGACAACCCAAGAGGGGGGGTGAATTGGATTTTAAGTAATAATTGCAAATTAAAACTTAATGAGTAACTAATTAATATTATTGCAGGCTGATTAATTAGATTACTAGTTGTAGTGAGTGGAGAGGATGGAAGAGACAATAAATCAATTACAAACACAAGAGGTTTTATAGTGGTTCGGAGCTAACCCTTACTCCTACGTCCACTTCCCAAGCTTCACTTGGGAGTTCTCTATAATCCCTAGGATTACAGCCAGTTGTTTTACAAGTTCACAACCCAACTTGTTGTTTTCACGAGATCACAACGAACTCGGTCGGTTTTCACAGGCTTACCGACTAGAACCACCCGATTGTTTTTTCGGGATCACAATCGAACCCTTACACCGTTGGTTTTAACTTCGGCTCACCAACAAACCTCAACAACCTTGATTCAATCCCCTGATTGAGTCAAGTAACAAGAAAACAGTTTGTCAAGAGTACAAAAAAAGCTTCTTAAAAGGCAAATATGAACAATGTAAATAGTGTAGAGTTAGAAGCCCTCAAACAGATTTTGGAAGAGGAAGAAGGGGCTTCTTGAACTCTGAGTCTCCTCTTTGAATGCACTAATGATCTGATGTCAGAGAAGAGCCTTGAATGCGAAGGAAACGTTTGTTGGATGGAGTTCAATGTGCTTTTTCCTTCTTTCTCTTGTATTTACTCTTGAGAGTCTTTGGTAGGTGGAAATCCCTTTTTGTTTGAATGGAATAGCTCTCTTCATGTCTACTACTGTTCACTCTGGCTATTTAAGCAGTCCACTTTGAAAACTAGCCGTTAGACACCTTTTTGTGGCCGTTCTGCACACTTTGCAACTCCTGACAGTGTATCCGTTGGGGTCGGAGTCGACTCGCTCGATCTGGAGTCGACTCGGCTGTTGCTGGAGTCGACTCACACTTTACTGGAGACGACTCGCCCACTGTTCAGGATTTGAATTAAAGTGCTATTCCGTTCTGGAGTCGACTCGGCCAACTCTGGAGTCGACTCGTCAATGTCTGGAGATGACTCGGCCCTCCAGAGACGACTCGTTCATCTGTTTTTCTGTATTTCTTTCTCGAGTCGACTCGGATCATCTTGGAGTCGACTCGGCTCTCAGAGCCCGAAAACTGATCCTCTGTGTTTGAAGTTGAACTGCCTCGGAGTCGACTCGAATTTTGTTGGGGTCGACTCGGCTGACTTAGGAGTCGACTCGGGAGTACTTGGAGTCGGCTCGGCTCTCAGGACCCGAAAACTGTTTCTCTGTGTTTTGAGTTGAACTGCCTCAGAGTCGACTCGGATTTTGTTGGGGTCGACTCGACTGACTTGGGAGTCGACTCGGGAGTACTTGGAGTCGGCTCGGCTCTCAGGATCCAAAAACTGTTTCTCTGTATTTTGAGTTGAACTGCTTCAGAGTCGACTCGCACTTTGTTGGAGCCGACTCGGCTCTCAGAATCCGAAAACTGATCCTCTGTGTTTTGGCTTGAACTGCCTTCTAGTCTTGCTTTCCTCTGAGAGTTGACTCGTACTTAACTCGCCAAACTTCAGAGTCGACTCGTAACCTTCTGGAGTCGACTCGGTTGCAGGGTCTGAAATACATTGTTCTGTCTTTCTTCTGTTATCCTTTGGAGTCGACTCGGAAACGTCGGGAGTCGACTTGGCAACCATCGGAGTCGACTCGAACCCTTCTGGAGTTGACTTGCTGACAGGGTCTGAAAATCAACTTTCTATTTTTCTGTTAGTTCTCAGTCGGAGTCGACTCGTAGTGTACCGGAGTCGACTCGAGCATGTGCCAGAGCTTCTGAAACACTTAGAGTCGACTCGTAATCTTCCGGAGTCGACTCGAGCTTCAGACTTTGGTTCAAACTGAGTTCCATACTTAGCCAAAATGTATTGAACCAAAGCTAGAGACACTTAAACATAAATTCACAAATATTTGGCTGAAACACTAGATTGAATTCATTAGTATAAGATATACTCAAATGCTTTGAGCTCATCAAAATCAAATAGGGTTATAATCAATCACTCCACAATGATCATCCTTGCAAGGTTGCTGGGGTAGGCACTATTAAGGTGAGGATGTATGATGGAGTCATCAGAACATTGATCAATGTCAAGCATGTTCCAGAGTTGAAGAAGAACCTGATTTCATTGGGCTACTTGGAGAAGCACGGGTGTGCTTTTAGTAGCCAATCGGGCAGCGGCTGTTTGAGGATCACCAAGGAGGCCTTGGTGGTGATGAAGGGCA